>NC_081298.1:5904285-6214642 GCF_030435805.1 Mustela lutreola | reverse complement strand
CTGGGATCAAGTCCCGCATCGGCTCTCTGCCTAGCAGGGAGCCTGCTTCCCCCTCTCTCTCTCTGCCTGCCTCTGCCTGCTTTCTCTCTCTGTCAAATGAATAAATAAAATCTTTAAAAATAAATAAATAAATAAATAAATATGCAGCATTACCTTGTCTTTACAAATGAAGGAAATGGAAGTTTAGAACAGTCAATGAGCAAAGTGGCAAATCAGAGATGACCCACAAACTATAAAATGGTAACAATCAAGCTTGATATGTAACTTCACTCCATCAGAACAAAGATAATTTACTATTTGATTTCGCTTTAAGTTGGTCTCAAGGTTCCCCCCGTCGGCCTTTTCAGTAAACCATTTTTTTGTTCTGTAGTTCAAACCGCCAGAGTGGTCCAGTTTCCTCTTCTATGATGACGATGACGATGATGGTGATGACGATGACGGAGCATTCAGTTGAGTCAAGAGAATGCCTGAGTATTTGTCCAATGGAGAAATGTCCTTATGTATCACAACAATAGAGAAGGAAATCCAAACTTTCCCCAGACATCTGCCATCCTGACTATATAAATAAAATGTCAGTGGAAACACAAATCATTATAAGATCTATAAATACAAGAACACACTCTGCAATGATATCAGACATGCCACCTATGTCCTGTGTCAAAACCTGAGCCGGAAGACACAGCTGATAGGAACTAAATAAGTTACCATCTCCCCATTCCTGCCACTAACCTCAGGAAGTCATTATATCTGCAAGTGAAAGAAAACTTTTATATTACAGAGTCATGACATTTTTAGGCTAAACAAGATCTTGGAGGTCATCCAGTCCAACCTTGGCCCAGACGTGTCAAGGGCCTCCCCATCATCAAGCGGCCACCGTAGACTCCAACAGAAACTGGATTCTAACAGGGGAGCCTTGCAGGGGAACGAACTCCATCCTCCGTGACCCTCTGGACAGCATCCCGCTCCAGTTCCAACAAATCTCCACATGCCATTCCCAGAGCAAGAGTTTGAATCAAAAAGATTTTCCCAGTTTACTCCCTAGTTCCGCTGATTCAGAAGGTAAATGAGCTGTAGGATAGGAGAGACTTCAGAGAGGGGCAGAAGGCCTGGGTATCACCTAAAGTTATAGGATCCTCCCAAAACAAACAAACACACAAAAAACTACATGTCTAAGAACCCAAGACCTTTGAATGCTCCACACAAAAGAGACAGAAAACAGCTAAATGAACCAAAATGATGAGTGAGTGAATATCTGAGTGTAGCCAGAGGCCCGTGTGATCTTGGCTGACACTCTGTATCTCTATGGATTCCAAAACATAATAACGACAGTACAATAAAACAGATAATCAAAAGGAATCCAAATCTTTACTCATTGTCATGAGTCTTGATAAAACAGAATATTACTCACATACCTTAAACATTTTGGAAAAGGCTTTGCTTCTGCTCCCCACCACCCTCCACAGGGAAAATGACTGATCCCAGACTCACTTCTGAAACATTTCCTGGAAACCCAGCCTACATGGTGCTTCGGACCCTTTCTCCTCCTCCTCTTTCCCCCAACTTTTGCTGGTTTATCATGTAGCTCCCGTGGGCCTCTCTGACATCATTCCTTGCTGCTCTCCCCTCTCATTCCTCAGATCCTGCTCAAGAAAAGAAAGCAAGGGCCCAACGCCCAGAGCAAAACTCACTTCCTTTCATAAGGCAGGGGCGAGACTGAAAACATTGCAAATTAATCTCTTTCATCCCCTTTATACACTAATGTACATGTATTTTTTTAAAGATTTCATTTATTTATTTATTTAACATAGAGAGAGACAGCGAGAGAGGGAACACAAGCAGGGGGAATGGGACAGGGGGAAGGAGGTTTACCGCTGAGCAGAGAGACCAATGCGGGGCTCAATCCCAGGACCCTGGGATCATGACCTGAGCCAACGGCAGATGCTTAATGACTGAGCCACCCAGGCGCCCCATGTATATGTATTTTCAAGATGTATTTTTTGCAAGTCGACTTAAAAACGTACAATTGCCTTTTGATCACAGCAGCTTGTGGCAAAACTGTTTACACTCAACAGCCAAGAGCTCGTACAGAAATTCGCAGCAGCGACGTACTCTATCATCGAAAATTTTGAAGAAGGTACCGCAATCAAGTGCAGCAATCTCAGTCAGCCTCTTTGCGTCCAGGGAGGAAGGAATAAAAATTACAGAGGGCTCACTTATTAGCAGACAGTCCCTAAGCCCTGGCTGAAGTCAGTGCACTACAGAAAGAGGAAAGTCCCTAAAAGAGTATTGTTTAAAAAATCAAAACAAAACAAAACGAAAAAAAAAAAAAAAACACTGCTGGGTTGGTTGGTATTTAATTTAATTACTAGGGGATAAAAGTTCAAATTCATTTTTCATGACTGAAGCCAATTTTTACTTCCTTTAATTACAGTGTGCATTAAAGACCCTCTTCCCCAGCTCTGTTAATGAGACTAAGGAGAGGCGAACGGCTTCACCTCAACACGGAACAATCTATGATTCTGTGTTAGTTTCCACTGATGGAGTTTCACAGATTGTGATCTGCTGACCTCACACTCAGGCCAAACACACAGGGTGGGAAGGCCTGTTTGGAGAAGGTAGGGAAAGAAAAGGAGTATAAACTATTCCGTTTGTTCATTTGACACCAGGCAGATCAAACAGGAGAACAACAGTCACCACGAACGTCTCAAACTTACTTTTCTTTTGTTACTCAGGGACATGACTTTTATCTCACAATCCTAGTAACCACAAACCCCAGGACTGCCTCGTGCCCTGTCTCCAGGAGCACAAGATTTAATTTGGGAAAAATGCAAACTGCTCTTTGATGATCCCTCTCTCGGTGTTAAAAAAGGCTTTACGTTCACAGATCGATCTGAAAGAAACCATTTTAAAAGCTTGTCATCGCGCATTGCTGATGCTGGCTAGGGTGCCCTGGTGGGTTTCACCATTATTAAAACAGCAGACGAAAATAAATAAATAACATACAACAAAGAGGGAGCCCATGTGAGGCCTGAGTAACACAGTGATTGGAAAATCATCTCTGCTTTGGTAGAAGATTGGAATCTAGAAATGCAACCATTTTCATCATCGATATGACCCTTTGTAACTGATTTCAGCGATGGCCCGAAATGGAGGGTGCCTGCTCCTTCGTTACCCACAGTTGATAAATGTGCATCAATTTTTCATTTTGAAGCGTTATTTCCTTTTGCAATTTGCCAAGTGCCTTTTCATGCCCCATTTGAAGACTGTCCCATGAACAAACCTCCTTTGGGGAAGACAAGTTAATTATCTGGCTGCCATTCCGATTGTTGGCTGCTGGAAATAAAATTCTTCGCCGGCCCTGATGGTGAAGCCACCACCACCATTTGACAACGGTCTCAAATTCTCACAGGACCGGTCACACATGAGCAGGAGAGCAATGACCAAGAACACACACGTGGAATCAGGCAGACCTGGGCTCCAACACTGCCCTTACTTTGGGCAAGTTATCTAACCTCTATGAGCCTCTGTTTTCCCCATCTGTAACATGGCAAGAGTCCCTATGTTATAAGTTGATTATAAGCATGAGACAGCACAACGTGTCCCTAGCTGTTGGCTCACAGCAAGCGCTGAACCAGTATTTCTGTTCTGATAAACCGTAACAACCGAACAGTTCCCTTCACTCACCAGAAGATACTGAGGGAGGTGATTTCATGATGCGTCCCAAGGCATTACTGCAGAAACGCTTCCACACGAGACACAGTTTCTCACCCTGCAAATGCTGAGTGGTGCATGTTGGTGACTTCAGGAAGGATGCTGCCAAATGTGTCTTCTGCGTGTAGAGCTATCGCCCATGCTGTTCGTCGGGGAGACTTTTCCAAAGGCAGACAGATATTCCTACTTTTCCAAAGGCAGACAGATACCTCCTTTTTCCATTACACACACACACACACACACACACACCTGCAGCTTGCTCACTAACTACTCTCTTCTATGAGTATATTCTTCTTAGTCATCTAGTTATTAAGAGTGGAAATGGAAGGCCTCTGGGACGGAGCCATCCCCCTCGTTAAAATAATTAGTTGACCGTAAGACAAGAGAAAGAAGGGAGTAGAAAAGTCCCTTTGGTTTGGTATTTAAACATTCAAGCCGTGGGATGCATATTCTAATCTGAGTTTCAGAAGAGGAAAATAAACACTACAAGAGCCAAATATGTATTAATTATGGCTTATTTATTTAGTGCTACTGATGCGTATCAAGCTGTGCAAAAGGTAAATTGAAGGGGGAAATAATGTCCCAGTTCAAGAGAGCGAACCCTCCCCAAGTACCTCCACCTCTGAATATTTTACATCGAGCTCAGTGGCTGATGATGATAGGAAAATAGGAATTAAATCCACGGTCAGGGGCAGGAGGGTAAAAAGAGAAAGCTAAAAGAAGCAATTCCAACCCTGTTTAAGATGTCGGCCATGCCCGGGGACGTCAAGGGGAAGTTCCCCAGCTCCCCAGAACCCTTTGTGAATGGGGAGACGCAAGAGTCCAAGCCCACACAGCAGTTCAGACCACCTTCCCCCAGAGCGCTCCACTGGTTTCTAATCATGCAGAGAGAAGGCTTGGGATGCTCCTAACAAGGCATCCCCACCCCCCATTGAGTTAACATGAAGGAAATCCACCAGTCCTGACAGTGGCATGAGAGAGCTTATAGGAATGTGGTTTTTCAAGTGTTGCTGCTTGAGAAATGCCTGCTGGAAGATTCTAGAATCCTGAACCTCCAGGCTGGTGTGACTCATTGCAGAAGTGCAAGAATCATGGGACATTCCTCTATTGGGTTTTCCCAAAAGACCTTATTTTTTTTTAATCTCCTTGATGGGGGTATAATGTACATATAATACAATTTACTGGTTTTAAAGACACAATCTGATTATTTTTTTAATTTAAATTTAATTTTTAATTTAATTTAATTTAATTTAAATTCAATTAATTAACATATAATGTATTATTGGTTTCAGAGGTACAGGTCAGTGACTCATCAGTTGCATATGACACCCAGTTCTCATTAGATCATGTGCCCTCCTGATGTCCATCACCCAGTTACCCCGTCCCTCCCCAACTCCCCTCCAGCAACCCTCAGCCTGTCTCCTATGATTAACAGTCTCTTATGGTTTATCTCCCTCTCTGGTTTCATCTTGTTTTATTTTTTCCTCTCTCCCCCTTTGATCCTCTGTTTTGTTTCTTAAATTCCATAAGTTAGTGAGATCATACAATAACTATCTTTTCTGACAATCTGATATTTGACAAATGTGTACAGTCATATCACTACCAGCAGAAATCATGACGAGAAGATGTTCATAACCCCAAAAAGATCGCTCATGCCCATCTGCAGTCAACCCCCACCCCAACCCCAGACCCTCGCAACCACACTCATCTGCTTTCTGTCAACATAATTCTTGCCTTTTCGAGAATTTCCTGTGAGGACTCTTGTCCCTGGCTTACTTCATTTTCAATACTGCCTCTGAAGTCCATTCATGTTTGTAGTGTGTATCTGTTGTTCAGCCTTTTGCCCATGGTCTAGTACTCCACTGTGCGAATACACAATGTCTTTATGCATGGTCATTTGCATTATTTCCAACTTGCCGCTGATACAAACAAAGCTGCTACAAACGTTCAAGCACAAGTCTTTGTGTGAACATATTTTACCTCTGGGGGGAAAACAGCTAGGAATGAAATAGCTTGGCCCTCTGGTGAGGGTTGCTGACATTTGTAAGAACTGCCAACATGTTTTCTAAAGCATTTTGCTTTCCCATCCTTGTCAACATTTGTTACTGTCAGACTTTAATTTTAGCCATTCTAGTGGATGTGAAGTGGTATCTATTGTGACTTTAATTTGCATTTCCCTATAATGTCAAGCAACTTTTCATGTGCCTGTTTGCCATTCATTCCTATTCTTTGATGAAATGCCTGTTCAAATATTTTGCCAATATTTTAATAGACTGTCTCTTTTTCTCCAATTTATCAATCATGTTTTCCCATGATTCATTGTTTTTATGTCTTCTCTAACAAAACTTTGCCTAACCTAAGGTTAAAAAATATTTTCTTCTATAAACTTTCCATTGACAGATCTTACATGTAGGCATATGATCTATTTCACTTTAATTTTGTATATGAAATAGGGTAGGGATTGAAGTTCATTTTTGCATGTAAATATCCAGTTGTCCCAACACCATTTGTTGGAAGACAATTCACTTCCCATTGAACTGCCTCCACACAAAGCTAGTGAAAACCTTCAGGTCGATGGGCTCATCAGCAGTAGCTGGAAGTGGGAGGCAGTGATGAGATGATCCTAAAATAATGATAGACGTGTTTAATACACATATTACAGACTCTTATGCCACAGTCATTTAAAGTGATGATAAAGATCTATATTCATTGATGATAAAAAGATATTTAATAAAGTATCACTTAAAGCAATGAAAATTTTATCACTTAGTAAAGTAATGAAAAATTTATCACTTAATAAAAGTGATGAAAAACCATATTACAAAACAGAACAGATTTAGGAAGACTTCACGTTTCTAAGTAGAGGAGTAGACAATAAGAAACACAAAGCCAGGCACAGTTGATCTCAGCGTCATGACTGTGAGTCCCATGTAGGATGTAGAGATTATTTAAATTAAAAAAAAGACGGAGGAGGAGGAGGAGGGAAAAAAAACAGAAACACAAAGACAGACCGACAAAAGATCTATTCCAAAAGTTCATCGTGGTCATCTCCAGGAGCTGAATTAAAGATGATTTATATTTTTTATACTTTTCTAGTTTCTCAATGTGTGTAAGGGATATTTTCATATTAAAAAGACTTTTCAGTTTTGAAAGAGTGTCATGAGCAGAAAGAGACAGAAATGAGGGTGAGCAATAATTTCTAGCTCCAGCTCTGAAGGGCTAACTTGGCCCATTTATTACTAGAAAATCTTAATGAGTCTCAGCTTCATATGAGCAGCGTGGAGAGAATCTCACTACGGTTCCAGACAAGGCCCCTATTATCTGTAAAATACATGCTGACGTGTGTAATTCTTAGATCTGAGGATGCAAAAGTCGAATGCGTGGCAATGAGAAACATACAAATAATGGTAGAAACTAATAGTCAAGCTATTTCAAATTAGTTTTTATTCAGAGTTCGTTGTTTATGGCCATAAGGCAGTATCAAGCTACTGTCTACAGAATCTTGGAGTGACTCCTAATTACCTATACTTGGCTTTTCAGCCTTGCAGACTATCTGCAGTGGCTCTGGAATTGGCCCATTCATCCCAGAAGGTCTCCAGCTGAGTGGGATCACGTAGCCCAGCATCGATCCAGAAGAGTTTAAAACTGATTCAAAAAAAGAACAAGGTAAAGGAATGGGGGATGGTCAGCCTGGAAACAAGATGCCTAGATCACTGCCTGCAGATTTTTGGTAGTGATGTTATTAACCAGCCAGGCAACAAAGGGGGATAAACAAATTTAAGATTAGAAAGATTTCACTTTGGCCGCAGGATATCCTTTCTTCAGAACATGATTACATTCATTCACCAAAGACTATGGCTCAGGCCACGTCCACGGTTCTTCAGAGATGACCAGCTGGGTCTCAGATTCTTAGGAGGACCCATGGGGAGCGTCCTTTGGATTATTGAAAAAATAACCAGACTTTAGAAATCAGGTTCCAAAACGTTAACCAAATATCAAAATCATCACTGAGTCCATCAAGCAACACCTGCTGAAAATCAAATCTAGCCGGGCCACTGCCCATTTTCGCTCAATGTCTTCTATTCTATAGAGCGCTTTCGGAAGTGCATCTGAATGAGCACGTTCCGTTAACGTGTGTGACATTCAGATTTCTTTCAGCGTGAGAAATAGTACTCCCGGCCTTCACAGCTCTGGCAGTCATAGACTCTCTTCCCCCACACCCTCTTCACCATCACCTTTTCCTACAGGTGCCCATGCTGCTGACTGAGCAAAGAGAGCAACAGAAAAGAGGAGGAAAGAAACGAGGTGGTGGGGAGCAAGATGGAACAAATTCTGCAGGTTTGGCTTTGTGGGGGTAACCACTGCTGAAAACCGTTTGCAAGTTTGACTTAAGAAAGTATGTTCAGGGGCATCTGGGTGGCTCAGCCAGTTAAGCACCTACTTTCGGCTCAGGGGAGGATCTCAAGGTCCTGGGATTGAGCCCTGTGTGGCCTCCCTGCTCAGCGGGGATCCTGCTTCCTCTCCCTCTGCCCCCTCCCCTTTCTCCCTCTCTCTCTCTCTCTCTCTCAAATAAATAAATAAAATCTTAAAAAAGAGAAAAAGAGAGAGAGAGAGGAAGGAAGGAAGGAAGGAAAAGAGAGGAAAAAAAGGGAAGAAAAGAAAAGAAGAAGAAAAAGAAATTTCAAGGGCACCTGGGTGGCTCAGTCAGTTAAGCATCTGATTCCTGATGTTGGCTCAGGTCATGGTTTCAGGACTGTGAGACCCAGCCCTGGGTCAGGCCCCACAATTAGCACGGAGCCTCCTTAATATTCTCTCTCTCCCCCTCTCCATCTGCCCCTCCCTACTGCCCACACAGACTCTCTCACTTCATAAAAGGAAAAAAAAAAAAAAAAGGTAGTTTCACACAGAGGAGTCAGAGTTCTCAGGAGAATCCCGTTTTTACCCACTCAGATATTGACTGTTTCAAGGTTTCTTAAGTGAGGACTTCTTTTGGGTCACAGATTTCTGCCTTCAAAGATTGTTAAGGAATAAAAACCAAGTGATCCATTAAACTGCATCACTCCACTTTCCTTAGCCCTCCCAACAAGCCCTCCTATATAAATTTCTTGAGTTGGTATACAGAGAGGAAATGGAGGTACCGTCAGCCCATCAAAATAATAACAGCTAATAATTACAGAACATTCCCCATGGACTGATACAAAACCAGGTGATTTTGTACACACGTCTACAGAAATCATCTCATTTTATCCTCACCCTAACCTAGGAGGTAGGTTACGATTATCACTTCTTTTATGGTCAGGGAACTGGAGCTCAGAGAGGTTAAGCAAACAGTTCAAGGTACCACAGCAGTAGAGTCCGGGTTTGGACTCTTCATCAGCCTACCCCTAACCTGAGCCATAAGCCACCCACTGTCTTACATGCTCTACAGCCATGAAAAGCAGAGTGCACCCCAGTAGCAGCTAGTGGCCTCGTTGAAACAGGCTTTCCGAGGTCTTATGACTTCCTTTTGCTTCAGAGTAAGATTAACCTACACAGAGCTCTTCATAAAATTACGTTTGATCAGGACAGAGGAGCAGTGAAGCCATTGAGACTAAGTGTTGTGCAAGCTCATGGCAGGGCAGAGCCCCCTCCAGCCCATCCCCAGCCACCAGCATCGCCTTCCCAGTGGAAGCTTTTCAGATTTTTGTGTGAACACACTGTGGGGGTTTGACATGGCCCACCTGACAGCGGACAGGAGACTTCTGTCTTGTGCTTCAGGAAAAAAGAAAAACGAAGAAACAAGAAGGAAAACCAAAACAACAAAACCAGGGGGAAGGTTAGTCATCTTTTTAGTGCCCGTTCAATCCATTCAGAGTCACAGATGGCATAAAGGATCAACCAATTATTTTAGACACAAGAAAAAATTACTGGTTAGACAAGAAACCAATTCTACAAGCCTTCCAGCATCTAGCAGGTCAGCACTACAAACTCCACCAGGAGAGTAATGCGAGTATTCAGGATTATAATACTAGCTTTTTTTTTTTTTTTTTTTTTTTTTTTTTGCTCAGTGGGGGTTAAGTGATTTACCCAGTTTATCAATAACAACAAGGATTTAAACCCACGCCTGTCTGAGTGCACAGCCCGAGCCACCAACCACTCTCCTGGACCAAGAATCAGCATGCATTTCTGTAAAATGACGTAAATATTCTCAGCTTTATGAGTCCCGATGTCTCAATTGTGATGTCTCGGCTCTGCTTTTGTAGCACAAAACCAGCCACACACAGCAAGTGAACAAATGGGCATGGCCGGGTGCCAATAAAACTTTATTAACAAAAACAGGTCACCAGCCCGATTTGACCCAAGGGCCACAGCTTGTCAACCCCCTTCTATTCTTTCATGGAGGAGAGAAGATTTGAGCTGAATCTGTTACGGATCATCTGTCAGTCTACTGAGGCTGCCGTGACGAAGTACCATAGACTGGGCAGGCTTCAACAACAGAGACTGATTTTTCTCAGTTTTGGAGGCTCATAACCTGAGACCGAGGTATGGGCAAAATTGAGATGGCTTGAGAGGGTCTGAGGCCTCTCCCCTTTGCTCCAAACGGCCACCTTTCCCCCATATTCTCCCACGGCCCTCTCTCTGTGTCTGTGTCCTTAACCACCCCTTCCTACAGGTACAGCAGTCATATCAGTCATTCAACGACCTCCTTTTACCTTAATTACCTTGTTAAAGAGCCTGTCTCAAATATGGTCACATTCTGAGGCACTACAGGGGTTAGGGCTTCAATATATGGATTGGGGGGACACAATTCAGCCCATCACAAATGGAACAGATTTCAACATGTGAAGAGAGGAAGAAAAGAAAACTAATGAAAAGCCCAGGGGTTTATAAATGTCTGTGTAAGTCAACCAGACTTCATATTGGGTGTTTAGGGAACTTTCTCTGAAGAAGTGATATTTCAGTTGAAGTTGCTTAAGAGTACTATCAAGCAATCAAACCAACAAAATAAAGAGTTTTTACTGGCTCATGGAATTGCAAAGTCCATGCATAGTCCTAGCTTCAGGTATGGCTTGATACAGGTGCTCAATGTCACCCACAAAAGGTCATATAAGCAGAAAAGTACCTTTATTTGTTCAACAAACATTTGCTGAATTTCCTTTTCACATCAGCTCTCTTCACACTAAGGGTTCCCCAACGAAAAAGGCCCTCAAGAAGACTCTAGGCCAGCAGGTGCCACCATAGAACAGACCCTGAATGAAGGTAAAACCCATACGGAAGAAAACAGTGCTAGAAATGGAGAAGAGGAGAGATCTAATGACACTGATGAAGCACCTGCATCAAGCCAAACCTGAAGCTACCACACTCTAAATTTTTCAATCCCATCAGCAATTGAATTATTTCAATCGAATTATTGAATTATTTTAATCACCAATAATTTCCGTTGGTCTTATTTGCTGCATTTTGCTGGTGTATGGGGATGATTTCAACTCAAATATCCCTTCTTCAGAGAAAGTGATGCTGACCATCTGCAAGACTAGGTCTTCTTTATAACCACCCATAACCCCCAGTGCTTTACCTCCATGGCACTTATTACACCTGCAAATAGATTATGTAATCAATTTCCTTAACAGCTACCTTCCCTGGGAGCTCTATGTTGGCACACAGTGGGGGCTCTAGTCAGTTAATTTTTTAATACAGTTTTTTTAAAGCAGTTTTAGGTTCACAGCAGAATTGAGCAGAAAGTACAGAAAGTTCCCATCTACTCCCTGCCCCCACACAAAACACACAGCATTGTCAACTATCAACATCCCACACCAGCATGGTCCAATTTTTATAATCGATGACCCTACATGGGTATATCATCATTGCCAAAAGTCCCTAAGTTACATTAAGGTGAGCTCCTGGTGCTGCGCTTTGACAAATGTACCATGACATGCATCTGCCACGAGGGTCACAAAGAGTAGTTCCACTGCCCTGACCACCTCGGCGCTCCGTCTACTCAGTCTCCTCCCTCTCCCTCTCCCCAAGCCCTGGTAAAATTGACTTTTTAAACAAGCCAGAAACCTTTATGTTTTATGCTCCTGCACATCTGAGATTCTGGGTACTGTTCCGGTCCTTGCCGCCAGCCTCCAGGGTCGTGCCTCCCAGGTTACCAGTCTGGGGCTGGGACAGGACCGACTCCCAGCTAAGCAGGCAGGAGCCCAAGGCACTCAACAGCAGCTCAGGAAGACGGCCTCGAAACTTCCAGGCTTATGCCCTGCGGCCTCCATTCCACTTTTAAACCAGCAAACCAGCTGCTTGCTGTCCGGAGTGCCAAACGGCATCTGCAATGAGGCATGATTCTCCCACTTCCAGCAGATTCACTTAGTGTAATGTCACAGGTAAATGCAGTGAAACCTGGTAGATGTTCTATTTATGGTAATTGCTCTGAAATGTTACCAGCACGTCTCAAAATATAGGTGTTGTCTTGAGCATGTGACGAGAGGGTGAGGTATGCTTCAAATTTTCCCCTCTTCATCCCGGAACCCCTCCCAGGGCAACAGGCTCCCGACAATTAACGATTCCCTGTTTTCTTGGTTTATTCCAAGGGCAAGACAGGCAAGCCTCAAGGGTCGGGTCTCCCGATCTGATCTTTCCGATGCCTCTTCTGTAGTACCATCAGGGCCGATGTCCAAGAAAAGAATACAGCCTGCTCCCGGGCCTCGGAAGAACACCTGCCTGCTAGGGTTCCTGACAAAGACAGACGGGACGTGGGCGCTGCTACGCCAGGTGCTCTTCCACTTGAACGTGACGATGAGCGTGCTTCAACGGCCACTGACTTGGGCATAAGGACCAGCAGCGCTGAAGTTCCAATATCCACCTCCTGGAGAAGTCATGAAGCCCCATCCCTGGCTCTGCTTGGCCCTGCCCGCGTGCCTGGTCCTCCATATCTCCCGTCTCAAGGCGTCTCCCTCCCCATCCCATGACCCAAAACCCAGAAGGACAGGATGCTCAGAGACAGGCTGGTACCTGAGCTCTGCAACCTTACACAAGAGGCCTTTATTGTGCCAAGGATCCAGTGAGAGAGGGAATTCCAAGGATCTGGTGGGAGAAGGAATTGCCAGGGTTGGGGGATCCCCTCACAGGAAGCTCCGCTCACTCACGTGGCATTACTCAGCCTGCTCTGCATGCTGTATGGATGCTGGGGATAAGAAGGTGTGAAGAGAAAAGGGAAAGATGGCAGTCCGTGCCCTCATGGAACGAAAATTTGATTCAGGAGATAAATGTTGATCACACAGATGGCACAAAAAATGTACAGGATGTCCAATTATGACTAAGAATGCAAAGAAGTACACGGTCCTGTGTGCGGATGACAGCAGGGGATGGGTCCAGTCGGGGAAGCCTTCCCTGGGGACTTCGAGGACCCCGGGGGTCCCTTCCTCAACTTACTCAGGTCTTGCTCAAAAGTCACATCCTCGGGGCGCCTGGGTGGCTCAGTGGGTTAAGCCGCTGCCTTCGGCTCAGATCATGATCTCAGGGTCCTGGGATCCGAGCCCCGCATCAGGCTCTCTGCTCAGCAGGGAGCCTGCTTCCTCCTCTCTCTCTGCCTGCCTCTCTGACTACTTGTGATCTGTCTCTGCCGAAGAAATAAATAAAATCTTTTAAAAAAAAAAAAGTCACATCCTCATAGGAAATGTCGTGGGCCCCAGAAGCAGCCGTCCCTTGATCCCTGGATCCCCCTCCTCTGACTCCTGGTCCTCACTCTCCCTTCATTTTCTACGTCACTGACCACCCCTAACATTACACCGCGCAGCCACTGACCCCTTCGCTGAGAGACTGGAAGCCCGTTGTCTTCCTGCTGTTCCACCACAGCACCGAGAACAGCCCCCAGCACGGAGCAGGTGCTCTGGAAACACCTGCTGGATGAATGGGTCAGTTGTGATTTCTGAAGGCCCACTGGGTGGTCCTGGGGGAATGTGACAGGGGAACAAGACTTGTGTCAGGGTGACCAGTGTCACTGCTACCGCTCGAGGGAACAGCCCTTTGAGGGAGGGGGAGCAAGGGGTGGGGATGAGAAGGGACCACTGAGGATGAGGAAGCAGGAGGTCAGGCTGCAGACGCAGGCGTCAGGGGGTCTGTCACTGCTCACGACGAGACCGGGACCAGCCAGACTGCTCACCTTTACCCCAGAAGGAAGACGGAGCTAATGAATTGTCCAAGCTGGGAGGGAGGCTGGAAGGATGGTTAAAATGTGACCAGATTCGCCCCGTGAGATGGGCACCTTGGCCGTGGATCGGGGTGCGCCAGAGTGGGCAGGGAGTCCAGCGGGGGCGCTGCTGCTGGGTGCAGGGAGAGAAGCAGCTCAGTCTGCAGTCGTGGCCGTGGACAGGAGTCAAGGGAGACCAGACGTATTTGGGATGTCGAATCCACAGGACACGATAAAGGGCTGTTAACAAAATCAGTCAGGAGGGGACCGGGGTGGGGGGGGGGATGTTCGCTGGGCTTCGTGCATGAGCACAGACCCGACATGGCAGCCAAGGCCTTCGTCTCCCAACAGCCGCGGGCAAGCATGGCTTCTCAGGAACCCTGGCTTACATTTTTGCACCCTGACCCCAAACCCACCGCCTTATGAAGAGGGGCTCCAGGGCAGCCGCATCCACCTGCGTGGGTGTTCTTTTCCCACCAAATGTAATAAGGCCGTGGGTTCTGAGAATCTGCTTTCTCACTGTATTCATAATTCTCTTGCTTCTCCCCGAGCTGCCCTGAAACAGTAAAACACGAGGAAAGGGCCACTCCTCAACCCACCCGCGGAGAGGAAGGCTGCCTTCAACGCACTGACGTCTCCAGGACCCACCACAAAATTACAATCTCATTCATAGTTTATGTTCTATCGACCACCTCGTTGGTGAAGTTAATCCACCTTTGAAACCCACAGAGAGCCCGCGTGAGATGGAATATACACGGCTTTTGTACAATTTCGAAATACAGGGTGCCTCTGGTGAGAAGTCAAATTGCCAGGAGAAACTCTCTGTTAGTTATCAAGCTCAGCACGCGGGGAGAAATACTGACCGACAGCAAAGAGGTGCTGGGGTGCACGTGTGTGTGTGTGCTCACATGCAAGCGTGCACATGTGTGTGGCTCAACAGGAGGAGAGAGAAAACACTGATGAGGGGGAAGGGCACCTGCTCTCAGACACACACGGACGCACGCCCGAATCTGAATGGAGGCAGCCTGAACCCTCCGCGAGTGACCATCACCACCTGTCAGGACACGTTAGCGACAGAGGGCTGCACTTCTCTCTGATGTACACAAACAAAGCCCAGAGCTGTTAATAGGTTTGAAAGGACATTATGGATCGCTCCGAACAAAACTGTGACTGTTTCAGAGACAGAACGCAAGGGAAAGGAAGCGCAGAGCAGATGCGACTGCCCAGACTCTCTCTGATGTGGGGACACAACGGCGGCGGGAAATCTTTTATCACAGACTGAGGCCAGGAGGAGCAGGAGCCCCCCGAGGGGAAACCTGCTCCGTGTAAGGAGGTCGCTGCCCCATTGCTGCGTCTGGAAACCAGCTCCCTTTCTGCTGCTCCCCCATCGGCAGCTGCAGGAGCCAATGAGCGAGAATTCCAGTTCCAGTTCTGGCCACCAGCTTCCAGCATTTACCAGCGCCGCTCAGCAGACAGGTAGCTTCATTTCCAGCAACGGGGGCCGCTAGCCACTTCCCGGTCCCACGACAGGCCTGGGGAAAACTGTCAGCCCTCAAGCACCCGCTGCTTCAGGAAAGTCGCCTCGGGTCTGATTACAGGTTGGGTTCCGTTTCCAGCTGGGCCCGTGACTGTGTGATGTCAGGAAAGTCACCTAACCTCTCTGAGCTTGAGTGTTTTCCTCTGCAAAGCAGGAATAAAAGATCATGACCCCCCACCCAGGGCACACAACCTAATTCCAGAACTATCTGTGCGAATGAAAGGGAATGAGGCGTGTGGAGCTAATGGTCAGCAGAGGAAGAAGGTCCCGCTTTGTTAATCCCACACCTAATAGTGCAGCTTCCTGTTCGATATTTTCCCAGGGTCTTGACAAATATTAACTGATTTCATCTTTAAACAAGCCTGTGAGGCTGAGACTGTTATTTTCTCTGCTTAATGGATCAGGAAACGGAGACATCGGGATGATACAGGCCGTGCCCACGACACCAGCTCGCCAAAGGTGCCACATCACTCAAACCCACGCCTGAACCGGTGTGCTTCTCTGCTGCACTTGACAATCTAGAAATGTTCATTATTCCTGTTCTTTTAACCCCTCATTCTCAGCATCTTCAAATTCAGCTGGTTTTCCTTCTTTTTACCCATTTCACTCAGCTCTACTTTTCCCGTCCACAGCCGTCACCTGAGAGATTCCCGTTCCCCCTGCTCCCATCTACCTTGCGCATCACTACACAAATCAACCCCCCTAAGATGCTGCTTTCCGCCTCTCCTACCTGCTCAGACCCTCCACAGCCCCGTTTCACTGGCACAGCGAAGCCACGCTCCCCTGGGACCTTCCTCAGCCGGACCAGTCCGGACTGTCTCGTGCCATGTGTGAACCCCTGCCTCCTGCCAACCCGGGGCCATACAGGCCTCTGGCTCTTCCTGCCTCCCCTCTGCTCACACGGCCATTTCCCAGAAATGCCTCCTCCATGCCCTTCCAGACTCTGCACGTCCCTCACCCATCCTCTGCTGTCCACAGCTCCAATCCCAGGGTGAGTCCCAGGAGGCCAGAGGCAGTGTGAACTACAGCAAAGAAGGTGATAGAAGACGTATCCTCAGGAAGACAAACCTGGAAGCAGATTTCTGAATAGAGAGAGAGAGAAAACAAGGAAGCCAGGGATCCCAATGCTGAACTTTCTTAACATCTCCTTCTTTGATTAAAAATAACAACAACACAGAATTCTCAAGCTGATGTCGAACAAATCAAATACAACCCACAGATGTGTTTTTCTTTCCTTCATAATTTTTTTAAACACAGAGAATTCACCTGAAAATTCAGATTTCCAGCTTCTCTTTAAACATGAGCTGCTTTAGCTGCCCTGGACTCCCATTCTCCCCGGAGCAACAACACGTGCCATCACTCGCTCCCTTCACGTGGGGCACTCGCCCGCCCGTTAGCCGCAGTCCCCACTGCTCCGGATTACTCAACGCTGAGGTCAGGCTGCCATTTATCATTAAGCTTACACTCTTTCTTTCCTCGCAGTGGAAAGCTGCTTCTTATAACTAAGGTCTTTCGTGAGAAGAAGGAGCAAACACAGACTAAGACGGAACACACATTTCCAGGCGAAAGAGAGGCAAATACTTCTGACACGGAAGCAGAACATTCCTACATCTCCAACATGCAGACCCGCTATCCAACTGACTCTTTACGTACCTACCTGGCACTGTGGGCATTGGAAGCTGTGACCCCAGGTTTAGATCCTTTCTGGGACTCAGACCTTCCTGCTGAGTCTTACTCTGCTTGTGTTGGGAAGAGAGGGAAAGGCCATCTTGGAAACCATCGCAAACTAGGACTGGCCCTCCAAAGACCAGGTCCAATGTCCTGAACCTTTTCCTCATTTGCTTTGTGCTTCCAAAAGTGAGTCTCACCTTCAGGTATCTGACTGGTCACTAGGCAAGAAGTCATATAAAATCGTTCCAAATAAGGTATGAAGGCTGATGCTGGTTTCATGACGTCTGTCTTCAGGTTCCAATGTAACAGGTGCCCACTGTGCTATAACCAGTGGTTATAAATGGGCTTCCAGAGACCTTACGCTCCTCTCAGGCACTGGTGTGGGAAGTCGGTTATGCAGAATGAAGTGGAAGGGAGCCCAGAGACCTCGACAGACCAGCTCCATGTTCCCCCACATTAGAAAATGAAGGTCTGTGTAAGACGCCACCGGAGGGGAAAAAAAGGTGGTGCGGTTCTACCATTTTTAAGGGAAAAAAATGTCTAATTTTAAAAGCAACGAGATAACCATTTACAGTTTTGGTTGCAAGCAAAGAAAACGGACTCAGACTGAGTTTACTGTAAGTATAACAGCCCAGGGAGTGAGGAGGCGCTCCAAGAATTTACGGGGGCTCAGATGGGGCAGGCCTGAGGGCAGGCGGCAGGAAGTAAAGCCACTGTACTGTTGCCGAAAGGCTCGGACAGGAACCTGTAGGCTCTGCTGTTGGAATGAGTGGCTTCCCATCGGGCCCTCTCCTTATTTGACCGACCTGGAATTCTAAGTCCCAGAAAAGTGAGCCCAGGACTTCTCGACCACAGTTGACACGCAGGGCTGGATAACTGCTTGGAGGGCCGTCCAGGGCTGTGTGGGGTGTTTGGCACACCCTGGCCTTTCCCTGCTCCAGAGGCTGTCTCCAGACACCGTCCAATGTCCCCTAGGACAGAACTGCCCCCAGTTAAGAATGATCGAGTTAACCCAACTTCAGAGATATCCCGGCTGTCTTGGGGTCAGGGGGTGTGAAGGTCTGGACCCTCAGCTTCCACAGCACAAGGCACGTGCCTAAAATTATCCTCAATCCTCAATACTCAATACTATAATTGTCCCACAAGGAAACCAAAGGCTATGTGGTAACAAGAGATTAAAAGCTAAAATTCTATGACTGACAAGTTCCATCACCTCAAGTTTCAAGAATCGAGGGCTCTCTCTTGGCCACTGGAGACAGCCAGCAGAAGTAACGGGATGGGGAACGGTGACTTCCATCTGCTGCCACCTTCCTCCCCACCTGTCTGTCTCATCAACGACTCAGCAACTCAAAGTCTCCTAATCCGGCGCAAGGAGAAATGGTGGTTCCATGGGAGACTTTCCAGTCTGAAGTCTCCAATCTGGACTTCTCTGACGTACCGGGCAGGAAGTAGAAATCCTCTGAATGGGGGTGAGGTGGGATAGCAGGGTCATTCTTTATCAAGTCAGAAAGCAATTTGTTCCCCCCCCGACTCCTCACTCAAGTCATGCTGAATGGGTACCGCGCGGGTTCACTCTCGCGGGTTCGGGATTGCGTGAATTCTTGGCAGCAAGCCTCTCTCTGTCGCCGTGCGCCTGGAATTTTGCTCACCCACCTGGACACAGCTAAAGTGCCTAACGACAAGCCTCCTACCTGGGAAGCCCTTTGAAACTTTCCAAGCTAGTTCCACCAAAACAAACGGCTTTAAGATCACCCGAACGATGCGAGGAGGAGGAAAGGGGAAAGGCGAATGGAAATCTACAAATAAGGAAAGGAACGAGTCTCTGAAGAACCCGAATGACCCCAGCACTTCTGCCTGAATTTAAGTCTGCTCCATATTTGCGATTCATTCTTAGTGCCCAATTACATCTTAAGTAGATAATCCCCAGTAGAACCGTTCTTCTGTAAACAGCCAGTAATTTTGATATATTAGAATTAAAAGAAATTTCCTAAGGCCAAATTCTGCCATGTTTTAAAAATATATACCTTGGTTATTCCAAGAATAATTTTGCTTCAGGGACCCAATTAAAGTTATCAAAACTGTAGTTTCTTCTGGATGCAAAAGATACAATATATTTTGCACATACTTCTACTGGTTATTATTTTTTAGGGATTTCATTTTACAGATTCAAAAAAAAAAAAAAAAAACTTCAACCAAGGGGAAGTGTTTTAGAAGATCACATAAGTCTAAATTGCAAACAAAAGGAACAAAGCTCTGTAATCACCAAGGCTTGTAATGAAAGGAGGAGCAGGTTTGTTCATGGACAGGTTAAAAAAAAAAAAAAAAAAAAACCTGCCAAATAGGTTTGTTTATGAGATGGTGCAATTTTCAATGCTTTGAAGTTTAAGATGCGGTAAGCACAGTTCATCCGAGGCATAATCAAGAAGTGGCTGTTTGTTTCTGTTGCTGCAAAATTATGGGGTGTCCCATATGGGACATGTGGATATGGTAATTACCCTGCAAGAATCCTGACATTCCCTGCCTTCCTGGGGAAGGACGGGGAGCAATGATAGGGACAGTCGATGACAGCCTTTCAAGTGTCTCAATCCTCCTGGCTTGTTTAAGGTATGAGCAGCGGAGCCAGAGACACAAACGGAGAAGGTGTTACGTGTGAAGCAGAACAGGTAAATCAAAACAGTTCTATTTGCGAGATCTGCCAAATTATTTGTCAGCATGATAACGGGGGCCAGTTCCCGACATAATTCAGTTAACCGGGTGTTTAACTTGCAAAGAAGATTTGAGCAGCTTGACCTTCATCATTTCATAATGAGCAAAGAGTTTGCCTGTCACATCATGATTTCTGTTATATGGCTTCAAAAAGTGGGAGAAAGAGAGAAAGGAAAGGAAAAAAAAGGGGGGGAAAGTGCTGCTGTCCATTTCCCTGCTGAAACATCACCACGTCAACCTGCATTACGAGGTCCAATAGGCTGGACCCCAATCTGGCCACCAGAAGTACCAGGTGAGTGGGAGGCTTGGTGGGCAGAGGAGGAACCCCCTAAATCTACTTCCTGATGTTATTTTCAAAAATAAGTGAGATTTTAGGGCCTCTTGGGTGGCTCAGTCAGTTGAGCATCTGCCTTCAGCTCAGCTCGTGATCTCAGGGTCCCAGGATCGAGCCCCTCGTCGGGCTCCCTGCTCAGCGGGGCATCTGCTTCTCCCTGTCTCTCTGCTCATGCTCTCCCTCTCTGTCTCTCTCAAATAAATAAATAAGTAATCTTTAAAAAAACAGTTGGATTTTTTATTTTCCATAGTTTGGTGCAGGGGCCCACAAACATTTTCTGTAACGGGCCAGGCGGTAAGTACCTTAGACTTGGCGACCTGTACAGTCTCTGTACAGCAACTCAGCTCTGCCGCTGTAGCTTCAAAGCATCCCACAGCACACTGTATGTGGCCTGGCTGTGTCCCAAGAACTCTGTCTTACACAAAACAGGTCGCAGGCCAGGCTTGGACTGTGGGCAGTCGTTCCCCGGTCCCGCTCGAGGAGCAGGGCTGGCTCCATGTTTCAGAGCTTCAGGGATGCTACACGCTCTCCGGCGTGTCTTGATGTGGCAACTGTGAAATTTTGCTTTAAACCTTCAAAAAAAAAAATGATAATAACAACAGAGCTTTATTCATTTACTACTTGTACCTTGTGGATTCCATTCTTCCTCTCTCATGTGCAGCCACAACAGGGGCTTCCAGTACATTTCACAAAGACTTGCCCGAAATGGCCCAAGTGAGAAGACGGTAGTCTTCAATCACTGTCACAGCGTTGGCAGGTGTAGCGGGAGGCCGAGGGAAGGCGCAGCTGCTTCTCAGCCACTAGATCCTTCCCAATCCCGGGAAATACCCCCCAGCTTCTCACTCAGGCCAGAGTGACCCCAAACAGCCTCTCTGCATGGCCCAGAGATCACCCTGGCGGAATCACCCAAGTACAATCTGGACTCAGTGTCACACATACAGGCTGATAATGCTTCCTTTTCAATTCAAGGCATTGGGATATTTTTCAAAGCATCATTCTCGAAAACTAAAGCCCTGAAAAGATTCGATGCTTTCGAGAAAGGCTGGCTGTTTTTGTCTGTTACAAAAAGCCACCTTCCCTCCATGCATATTGATTAAAACAAAATTGTTGGTTTTGCATTTAATTCATTTGTATCTCAAAGTTCTTGAGTAATGCAGATGAATTCTCAGCGTGATTCTTCCCAACACTGTGCTTCAAAACAATGTGTTGATGCAACCCCTGATTAATACTAATCTGTAGGATGTGAACGGTAAAAAAGATTTTCAATTATGAAATTACCATCCCAGTCACCCGGACCTCAGAACTCTTTCCCTGAATCTACCCTGCCTGTTAACAGGGCAACCACAGACTTGGATGGTTGATTTCCTCTCTTTGGGGCTCCTTCATCCCCCTCCGCAGCCCTTACTGGAAAAGCCAGGAGCCTCCCACTTTCAAGGTGACTGAGCTATGGCCCCGTCTTGTTTAAGACCCAAGACTTATTCAGCCCCTGAAAGCTCCGGGCCCATCTGCACACTAGCCAGCCACTTCCAGGAGGAGCAATGAATAGAAGAGCTTTGCTCCTGGAAGCGGGTGAGCGAGGCTTTTTAAGCGGCTGAGGGCAGCTTTTCTACCCCTGGTGGAGCAATTTAAATGACAAGGGTCAGGATTAGCCCTTTATAGAACTGAGATGGAAAAAAAAAATCTGCAGAGGCAGTGAAATGAGAAAGGTGGAGAGGATGCATTCTCGGACAATAGTGCCGCTTCCCAGCTTGCTAAGCACACAGTCACAACTACCCTGCCTTCAGTTCACTTGTCTACACTCTCCGTCCCTGCCGTAAACACACACGCGCCTCTATAGATGAGAACCGATTTTAATATAGAAACCTCCGTATCTATAATTCATGCTCTTTAGCCTTTACATATTTATTCTGCATTTTAATTAAGGCCAAAATCTGAATACTTTAGATGGATGGTTTCTTTCTTCTGTGCATAGCTTATAGGCAAATTACCTGGCAGAGGCCCAAATGTTAAGCAAACACAACAGAGCCGGGACTAGAATAAGCTCCTATCTGGACACAGCCAGGCCTAGAGAGCTCAGGAAGCGCTCTCCTCTGAAAGGTAACCATCTCCGGACTGGCAGGGCTCATCGTCCTGCAGTCGTGACAAAGGATAAAAGATCTAAGCTTGGGGATTACTGGGCTATCACACCTCTCCATAGGAAAGCAGCTGAGGGTCCCATCTGGTGACCTGCACCAGGGAGGGTCCGAGGCATGGGGCGATGGACGGGGCATGGAAAATCCTGATGTGTGCTGGGAATTCATCGTCAGGACCTAGAACTGAAGATCCCCACACAGACAGTGGAATGACCCACTAACGCGCGCGCGCACACACACACACACACACACACACACACAAATGGGCCCAAAATCAGAAAACCCATTAGCTCCCACTTGAATTTGGTGAGAAGGACCAGACTGTGATGAAAATGTCTGATGCTCTGAACACCTTCGGAGGTTTTCTCTTCAATAGTTTATCAAGGAAGGTGATCTTTAAAATATGAGACTCCACCTACGCCTCGCCCAAGGAGGCATCAAGCCTTCTTGTTCCGTTTCCAAAGTGGGTCGAATCTGAACCGTGCCTGTTTCGTCACTGAAGTGTCGCCAGAACACAGCTGTGTTCATGGGCTTCTGTAGTAGCCGTGGCTGCCTTCGCTCGGGGAAGGTAGTGCTGTACGTGGGACCCAGACCATCCGGCACGCAAGGACTGGAGTATTGGCTCTCTGTCCCCCGACAGAAAAAGTCTGCCAGCCCTACTCCCAGGAGTGGTCCCTCCACGTTCCTCTGCCTTTTGTTTTCTTCCTTCAGGAAAAGAAGGGGCAAACGAATCAGAGACATTTGGAATTCCGAAACTGTCTCCATCGCACTGTTTCTTTTAGTCTTTACAGAGCAAGAAGAAACCACAGAAAATTCTCCCTGAGCGTACTTTCTCTGGAGGTAAAAGAGCCTGTACTAATTTTTCAGTTCTCATAACACTGTACCACTGAACACCTCCAGAGTAGCTAACAGCAATGAAAGCAAGACTAAACCACCATGGACAGTGCCTGAGGGCCAAGGGCTGGGCTAGTGCTTTACCCCCAGAGCTGCATGTTAGCACCACCACCACCACACAGCACCTCCTGCCAGAATACCAACTCCACCCCCTTGGTAAGGGAAGGGGCAGAGGCAGTTTTGCAAACCAGATCTGTCTGATTTCAAAATCCTTTCTTTGTAACTATTCTACGGCATCCGCTGCCTGGGCTCTGGCCCCACCTACCAGCTGACATTGTATGCACTTATTCTGCCAAGGACTGTTCCATTATCCCTCAAAACAGACCCAGAATGAGAATGGTGAGACTATCACACGCATTTTGCCAATCAGGTGGGTGAAATGACTCACCTAAGGTTACGCAGGTCATGTGAGCCGCTGCTGGGATTTGGGCTGAAGAGCAGACCAGAGGGTTCTTCATCTCTCTGGGGCTCGGCCTTCCATCTATACAATAAGGGGTGTAACTTCTCAGGACTTCGAACATGTAGCAAAAATCCATGATTTGCTTTTAAAAAGTGTTTGTAGGCCACAGAACAGACTTTCAGTCCTCCCTCAAAGCAGCTGCCCAGGGGTCACTGTGGACATCAAAACCCTGCCTCCAGGCCCCGTCCTGATGGGCCTGCACCTTCATACAGCTGGAGGTCTCCGGAGAGAACTCTACAAGGATATGTACATGAATTTCCACAGTGTTCAGGGTTCCCAGATTGCTAGTTAAAATGCACACTAAGTAAATAAATTCTGAGAAAGCAGAAAGAGAATGTAGATGATGCCACCACATCAAACTTGTTTGTGGATGCTTATAATTTTTTTTTTCCTCTTCTCAGGATTTATTTTGCTGTCTTTGGCAGAGTACTGCCCAACTTCCTCTGCAGGAATCACCTTGCCCCTGCGGGGTCCGCTGGGTTAAACCAATCCTCAGAGGCGCTCTACCCTCGCCAGGCCAAGAGCAGGCCACACCCCAAGACAGGCCTCTCAGAACTGGTTTCGGAAACACCAAAAAGACGATGTTCCTATGTAGGACTCTTCGTGGACCCTGGTAGCTAGAGCTGCCTGTGCCACAGCTGAGTTTCGTATCCTGCCAAGCCCAGCTCCAACCTTCCCTCCATCGGGGGAACCACCACACAGCCTGACTGTCTTGCATCCATTAGCCAAACTGGTTTCTCTTGCTTGTCACCATCCAACACTATCTTTTACAATTCCAGAAGTACCGTCCTTAAAAAACAAATTGCCTTCATTCAGTGTCATTTTGGCCTCACTTGGGGTCTCCTTCTTTTTTTCTTTTTAAAGAAAGAAATCTTGAGCACTCACGCATGCATGAGTAGAGAGGGAGAGAGGGGCACAGGGAGAGAAAGAATCCCAAGCAGGCTCTGCCCAGCACAGAGCCCCCCTCAGGGCTCAATCCCACAGCCCTAAGATCACAACCTGAACCTAAATCAAGAGTCGGATGCTCAACTGACTGAGCTACCCAGGTGCCCCTCTAAGAATATTTTTACATCAAGTTTGTTTCTACTTTCTCTCTTAAAAAAAAATAAAAAATAAAAATCTAGATAGCTATTTTAAGATGCCAGGTAAGGTAGAAATTTACTAGGTATGGACAGACATACAAAGTGAAATTTTAAAAGCTATACTTTATTACTTGTCTTAAAGGGAAATACACA
Organism: Mustela lutreola; assembly: GCF_030435805.1. Taxonomy (NCBI): domain Eukaryota; kingdom Metazoa; phylum Chordata; class Mammalia; order Carnivora; family Mustelidae; genus Mustela; species Mustela lutreola. The sequence goes on along the minus strand of NC_081298.1, from coordinate 6,189,797 downwards.
TATTTTTATTTTATTATTCAGATCCGATCATCAAAGGTGTTAGCTTTCCTCTCCAGCTCTAGCCCTCTAGAACCTTGATAAGCTGAGATTCTCTGAACTCAGCTGGGTCTTGACCTCAATCTGTTCCCAAACAGGTGCAAATTTGCTGCAAAGCAATAAAGTCTACTCCAGGTTTTACTACCTATCATTTATTTCATCACATTATTTCACTAAACGCTTTCATGAACATGATCCACGATAACCATAGAATTTCTTTAATCTCTTACTTTCCTAAGTATCACAAGAAAGGAAATAGAGTTACTTGGCACCCCTTGTTCACAGGGAACCCTACAAACAACTCTTTTCTCCTCAAGGGCTTATAAACACCGTGCGAACGTCTGTCCTACCCTTGCGATCCTGCAAGGGTGTCCTGTGACATTTGGGATGAAATCTAAGCTTCCGACCATGGCAAACAGAGCCCATTACGTGGTTACCACCTAGGGCTCCAGCTTCATCACGGACCTTTCCACTCTTCCGCCCCTTCCCCTTCCCCTCCTTGTCCCCCCCTCCCTCCCCTCCTGCTCCTCCTCTCCCCTCTGCTCTACCTCCTCTACCTGCTTCCCTGCTGCCCCAGCCACCATCTGTCCCTCATACTTGCCAAGCCCCCTCTCATCTCAAAACCTTGCTTGCTGCTCCCTCTGCCTGGAACACTCCTCCAATCTCCAGGACTGGCTCCTGTGTACCACTCAGGTCTCAGCTGAAATGTCACTTCTTTAAAAAGCCTTCCTGGGATCACTTAACCTAGAGTAACCCCCACCCCCAACTTGCTCTCTTGTATCTATCTCCCAGTCCTGCTCTGCTACGCAAAATGTATTATTTATGCTTTGCTTCCTTGTCTGTTGCCTCAACTATGATACAATATCCATGAGAGCAGGGACCTGATAGTTGTGGCCCATAGGACAGCGTCTGGAACAGCGAGCTTGTGAAAGACACAGGGAGGGAAAAAGGGAGGGAGGCACTGGCGTCCCTTTGGCTGCCTATTAACTTCTGTAGCCCATGTTTTCAGATATTAGGACACCGTGTGCCTCTCCCTAAACCTTCTGATCACCGCAGTAGTGACTCCTGGGGCCAGAGCTAAGTCTTATGGGGCTGTATAAGCTGTAGATACCCTCTTTAAGAAAAAGAATAGAGAATTGTGTATGTAAGGGCAGGTATAGGAGAGCATATTTATTTAAAAGGAGAAAAGAAATCAGCACTGATAAGAATTTTGGAAACTCAATCCCTTTCCTCTTGGATCTCTCTAGGTAATTCACCAGACATGCATGCTCGCATTAGAAATGCTTCCTGAGAAGCGCGTGTGTGGCACAGTCATTAAGCGTCTGCCTTTGGCTCAGGTCATGGTTCCAGGATCCTGGGATCAAGTCCCACGTTGGGCTCCCTGCTCAGCGGGAAGCCTGCTGCTCCCTCTCCCACTCTCCTGGCTTGTGTTCCGGCTCTCGCTGTCTCCTCCCCCAACCCCCGTCAAATAAATAAATAAATAAAGCCTTAAAAAATAAAAGAAAAATGCTTCCTGAGGGGTCTGGCCTCTGCCACACACCTGGAACACTGGACAACCCCCAGCCACCCCAAAAGTCGGGGGGTCCAGGCTCATGAGAGTCCCAGAGGCTGTATTTCTTTTGTTCCTACACCTGTGTGCTCCAGCCCGTGCGGATAAACCACGATGCTCCTCCGTATTCCATCACTGCTACCACCTCATTCAACCCGTGACGCCGACCCCCCAGAATAAACCCCCATCGCACAGAGTGGGCCCTGCTGTGGAGGTGGCACTGGTCTCAGCAGGTGCACAATCGCGTCCCAGAAACTGTGCCGCATCCGGCCTTCCGAGGAAGACCTGAGTTCTTCTCACAAACATCACCCTCTCCTCGTCCGTCTTACATTCATATTCCAAACAATTTTCTTTATCCATCTTTTCTCTTCCAAGCCATGGTTCACTTTAAGTTTCCTGACCACACTACTAACATCTTTATGTTTGCTTTCGCTATTTCTGTGTTTGCGTGAGTTCTAAATTCAGTGTCCCCCATGAGCTTCATTAGCAGGCTCTTGCAAGTCACCAACACACGTGCATGTAATGGTGACAAAGGGTGTCCTCACAAAGAACTGGGACGGGAGGGAAGACGACAGGTGACAGGAGACGTCCCGGCCAAGGGCTGTTTCACTTTAGCACAGAGAAGTATAAATAGAAGCCACGCTACTGTGTGGTCTCTCCCTGAACCACGTGGAGAATGCACTGGGGAGGCTGGGGGATTCAAACTTGCGCAAACTCTGTCTGGATGTATTTGGCAATTTCTATCAAAATTACAGGTGCACTTACCCTTTGACTCAACAATTCCACTTCCAAAAATTTATTTACATGCATATATATTTACTTACACTCACATGCAGGCAAAGAAACTAACACCTAAGGTTATTTACGGCAATGTTATTCCCCACACCGGCAAGTTATAAACAATCTGTGTGCCCATTTTCAGGGACCTGGTTAAAGGAATCATGATACGGCCACAGACCGAAGTACCATAAAGCTGGTAAAAAGGAATAGATGAGCTCCTTATCTTCAACTGTAAAAGGAACCGTAAGATATTTATTGAAAGAGGAAGCAGGCACAGTACAGTATGTATAGCTGAGTGACACTTTTTATTAAAAAAAGAGAAAATAAATATTTTTTATTTAGATGAATAAAAACATCACATGAAGGAAAAACAAGAAACTCATAACCGCCGTTACAAGTTTTGTTTTCAGAGGGCTTGGGAATCAGGAACAGAGAAATATTTTCCACTACTGATCTTTTCATCATTTTTTGTCTGCATCTCCATGACAGGATAACCTTGTCAAAAATTAAAATTAAAAATTAAATGGGTCACCTCACGTTCATCAGGAGAGCTACTATAAGGAAAAAAAGAAAGAAAATAACAAGTGTTAGCCAGGATGTGAAGAAATTGGACCGTTTGAGCACTGTTGGTAAAATGGTATAGCTGCTATGAAAAACAGTAGGCACTGCCTCCAGAAATCAAAAATAGAATTAGCAGAGCATCTGGGTGGTGCAATCAGTTAAGCGACCGACTCTTGGTTTCAGCTCAGGTCATGATCTCAGGGTCATGAGGGGCCTTCTTAGAGGTAGAGCCCCTCGTCAGGCTCTGTGCTCCGTGGGAGTCTGCTTGAGACTGTCTCTCCCTCTTCCCTCACTGTCTCTGTCTCAAATAAGTAAATCTTTTTAAAAATAGTATTACGCAACTCCACTTTTGATTATATATATACCCAAGAGAACTGAAAACGGGCTCTCCAACTGCTATGTGCACATTCCTGTTTACAGCAGCTTATTCACAAGAGCGAGGATGTCAGAAACAATCCTGGAATCCGTGGACAGATCAACAGAGAAGCAAAATGTGGTCCTTCCACACAAGGGAGTATTATTCAGCCCTAAAAAGGAAGCAAGTTTTCACACATGCTGCAAAGACCACATGGATGAACCTTGAGAACATTATGCCAGGGAAGCAAACCAGTCACAAGGGGACAAATACCACTTAGGTGGGGCATTTAGGGTAGAAAGCAGAATGGTGGTCCCCGAGCGGGGAGGGGGATTTTAGTTTCATGGGCACAGAGTTTCAGCTCTGCAAGAGGAAAGAGCCCCGGAGGTGGCAATGGCTGCATGACAAGATAAATGTATTTACCACCACTGAACAGTGCGCTTGAAAATGGTCACGACTTGGGCGCCTGGGTGGCTCAGTGGGTTAAAGCCTCTGCCTTCGGCTCAGGTCATGATCCCAGGGTCCTGGGATGGAGCCCCGCATCGGGCTCTCTGCTCCGCGGGGAGCCTGATTCCCTTCCTCCCTCTCTGTCTGCCTCTCTGCCTACTTGCGGTCTCTGTCAAATAAATAAAATCTTTTTTAAAAAAATGGTCACAGTGGCAAGGTTATGTACATTTTATCACAATAAAACACACACACACCTGGAGAAAATCATTACCAGGGGGAGACCGGAGACCCAGTCACGGAAAGTCACCTGCTCTCCCAAGAACCGTATTACTGGCCACTGGTCATCTTTGAGGATTGATGCAGCATCGGAAAATCCTCAAGTTCCGATCATGCCGCTATTTATCAAACCTAAGAAGGTGGCCTCAGTTAGACATTGGAGACTTTAATGTTCTAACCACGGATATACTGAGGGAGACGGTGGTGCCGTTTTCATCAAAGAACCAGCCCTGTCTGCCCCGAATCCTTTCGGGCCTCCTCCCGTGCCAAAGCCCTTCGACCTTCAACACCTGTCGGTCCACGCGGCCTGGACCCAGTCCAATCACAAGCTTGCCTCCCTCTGGTTGGCATGTGACTCAGGCTGGCCAATAAGCGCCCTCTGACTTGGAGCGCAGTGATTGGCCCGTGGTAGGGCACATGACTCAGGCAAGCCAATCATGGTTGGTATCCCGGGTCAGGCCAGGGAAGGTGTTCCCTCCGAAATGGGGGCATTAAAGACACTGCAGGCTGCAGCTGCGGCTGACCTTCTCCGTGGCCAGGCGGAATCGGGGGGAAGACAGCTGACGGAGGAACCCTACGAAGAAATGCAGAAGGAGAAAATGGAGAGAGATGGGGACTTCGCGGCACGGGCGCTGCTACCGCTGACGTTAGGGCCAGTCGCTGGCCTTTTCCACCGACTTGAACCAGTTAGTCCCCATCGTGCGCCAGTTTCCAGCAGGTATCTGGCTTCCGGCTGGTGTCCGGCCTCCGGCTGGCTTCCGGCTTCCGGCTGACTTCCGGCTTCCGGCTGGAGTCCGGCTTCCGGCTGGAGTCCGGCTTCCGGCTGGCGTCCGGCTTCCGGCTGGCGTCTGGCTTCCGGCTGGTGTCCGGCTTCCGGCTGGTGTCTGGCTGCTGGTGCAAGAGTCCGGCGGGGACGCACGGAATCGACGATCAGCAGCGCGGACCTGTCCCTCCGGGAACCAGGGCGCTTCACGCTGCTGCCCTTCCAGCTTCTCCTCGGACGCCGCACACCTGAGGACCACACCGGCCGCGTGCCACGGTCTCGCCCTCAGTAGCGTCGGCCTCTCGCCCACTGAGCAGGGCCACGGATCAATACGGACAGTCAGTGCTTCAGAAAGAACCAGTCTCTGACAGGGACTGTCCCCCGGCGAAGGAAAAGCCCAGAGACAGCAGCGATGTGGCCAGGACCGCAGGCGGGGAGGCGGCGCCCTCCCCTCGGCTCCCTCTACTAGCTGCCTCACAGCCAGCGGCTTAACTGCGCGGCGAGGGACGGCGACCTGCCGTCCAGGATTCCTTCTGAGGACGTTAGCAAGACGCTGCTGTGCTGCGGACTGGCCTCGTGTCTCCGGGGAAGCCACCTACGTCCTCCGAACCTCGTCTGTAAAACGAGGACGGTCCTTGCTCCTATATCACAGGGTGGCTGTAAGGACCAGGGACATGCCACAGGGGAGGGGCTTAGCACCCAGAAAGGGCTCCATAAAAGTGAGCAGTCGGGGTCGTTTATTCATTCAGTGATACGGCTTGGCCTCTTATCAGGAAAGCCCAGTGAAAGATGAAGCCGAGGATATGAAGTTGATCACACCTGGGTCCTCACTTCAGATAACGTGCGGTTTGTTCGTAAGAGAGCAATGACAAACGCTCACGTAACTGTTAATAAAATGATAATGGGCCACACTTCCTGGGCCAGGCCCTGGAGATTCGGTGACCAGTAGGACAGTGGTCTCTGAATTCACGGAGGGCATGGAGGTGACTGGCGATGAATGACTATCTGATGTAAAGATCTGGTAAGGACTACAAAGGAGGAGTCCACAGCATTAAGACAAGACCGATGTCTTGACGTGAAAGTGATGTATTAAGAAAGCAGCCCTCGGAGAGCCTGGGGAGATGGTGGAACACAGGAGGAGGCCAAGCAAAGGGGCAACTTCCTACAAAGACACCCGACCCCGCAGAGGAGCACGAGTGTCCCAACCTGACCCCAGCAAGCCAGCCCTTCCTATCCCTATGCCCATCAGCCATTGGCAAAGGGGCACCCTGGGAGACACAAACCCAGACCCTCCTGGCTAGGGGCACGTGACTCCAGAAGCCCACAGGGAGTCCTTCAATGAATGTGCAGATGGAGGCAGTGGGAGCAGAAGCCCAGGAAGTCCATGAGAGGCCCTTAGAGCAGTGGAAGCAGCCTAGGGGATCAGGTGGAGCTCCACAGTGTCCATCACACTGAGGACCTTGACCTCCTGGTAGAATGAGGTTATCAAGAAAGGCTTCCAGGAGGAAGGACATTTTCACTGAGTAGGAGTAGGCAAGGAGCAGGGGCAGTTCAGTGTGAGATGACTTAAGGGTTATTTAGACACAATATTTTTGTAGAAGGCTGTGAATCTGGGGATATTGTAGGATGCCATTCCCATCTGGGCTCCGTCTGCAGCCGTGACATGCTCTGCCAAAGCCATTAGTGGCCGGTGCCAGGTGGCCGGTTTGATGGCTGCCACTGGTGACACGCACCATAACTAGAGATCCAGGGCTCTCGGCAAGAAGCACTTGACAACCTCAGAGCTAAATGACTCAACCTTTCAGGGGCCAATTCGTTGCTCATCCAAATCCTCCCAGAGCACCTGGGACACTCAGGGCACTAAGACCAAAGGCTCCCTTATTCCTGAGCCCGCAGCCGCTGATCACATTTGCCTGGTGCAAAAGTTCTGAAGGATCTTCCCTTTCACTGCCAACCATATCCCTAACTCCTACTAAAAAAGGGAAGTCCGAGAAATGTGTTTTAAGAGAAATCAGATCTGGGTCTACCAAGACCAGCACTTCTCACCTGGGGGTGGGGGTGCTATCCCCCAGGAGATGTTAGCAATGTCTGCAAACATTTTTACTTCTCATAACTTGAAGCGGGGGTGGGGAGGGGCATCCATGGGCAGAAGTCAGGGAACCATTAAACACCCTATGATGTGTAAAATGACCACACGAAAAAGAATTGCCTGGCCCAAAATGTCGACAGTACCAAGGTTGAGAAGCCATGAAATAAGACAGTGGTTAAATGTGTGGCAAAGGTGGGATCTCCAATCTACCACCTCTTTCTTTTTTGCCAAGTTCAGTGATGTGTGTGTAAGACAACTTTTTTTCGGTGTCAAATAGCAGAAACTATGCTCGACTATCTTAAGCATAAAGGATTTATTGTTCAAATCACTGATTAGTCCCGACACAGCTGATCCAGGGGTCCAAGTGATGTCATCAGGAATCATTCGCTCTCTCCCCCTGTATTCCCTCTCTCTCTCTCTCCGACCACTGCTGTTCTTTTTCCTCCCTTTCTGCTTTATCCTCAAGCAGGCTCTCACCACGTGAAGCCCTACGGAGCACAGGCTTACACCTTGTAGAGATGACGCCGGGGAGCAGGAGAGCTTCTTTTTTCCAACACTGCAGTTACATCATCATCTAAGAAGTGGCTTGACTTTTTTTTTTTTTTAAGAGAGGGAGCATGGCGGGGGGGCTTACTTTTTTTAAGAGAGGGAGCATGGGGGCAGAGGAAAAGGGAGAGAGAATTAGGCAGACTCCATGCTCAGCACATAGCTCCATTTAATGACCCTGAGATCATGACCTGAGCCAGAATCAAGAGTCAGATGCTCAACCAACTCAGCTACCCAGGGGCCCCAGAATTGGCTTGGCTCTCTGACCATTACTGAAGCAATCACTGGAGTCAGAGGATGCAGAACTCTCACAGGTCAGGCCTGAGTCCCATGTCCATATCTGGAGGCAGAAGTCGTCAACCCAGCCAGAACCATATACTAAGCATGGGTCCCCAGGAAAACGGGGTGCTTCGTTGCATAACTGCAATCAGTCCTCACATCAGTCCTGGAATGATGACAGTGTTTTCTACCATCGCTCGAACGTGGAGTTCCGCTGAGAAGACGACACAGCCGAGGAGCTGGAACTGCAGCGTCTGGGGCCAAGACGGTCTGGGTTCAGCTCCCAGCTCAACAGCTGACACTGGGTAAGTCTTATCTTTTGTGTTTGGGTTTCCTTATCTACAAAAGGAAATGGTTTATCTGAGAATTCAGGAGTTCATCCCTAGGAAGGGTGTAAATCATGCCTGGGACAGACAAACTAAGCACTTGACAAATGTCATCCCTTCTGGGAACCAATCCAAGCTACTCATTTTACAGAAAGAGAAACTGAGGTGGGAAGAAAAAAAAATCTGACTCCTTCCAAGTCCCACAGAGGGTCTGTGGCAAAGGCACGACAAAAGGGCCCACTTGTCCTGACCTGAGGGCTCTTTCCATGACACCCAGGACCCTTCTGAAGACTTCAGCCCAAGATAAATTTCCCCAGCCCTTGAAGGCAGAAATTCTCCCCCAGAACCAGTATCTGTTGATTTATAAACTCCATCTGACCTGCCAGCCTTGACCCAGTGGAAAGCCCTCCCAGCCACGACGGGGCTGTAGACCCTGACCGTCCTCCGCCGGGTGCCTGCCCCACTCCCCAGCTGCAGAAGGGCGCGGGGTCCCAGCGTTGAGGCTCGCTCTGCTCTGGCTTCCCCCCACCGCAGCCTCCCTCTCGCCTTCTCGGGCTCCCTGGAAATCCATGAGCTTCCTGGTATTTATTACTCGCTCCTTCCGTTTATGAGTTAGCTGCAGGAAAGGAGAAGCCATGTGCTCCTTCAGACAGCACGAGAAGCAGCGAGAAGAAAAGGTTATGGCTGTGTTTACTTTACTTAGTGCTGTTCTCCCGCTGCGTCCCGGTCGACACGCCCCGGCAGTCCAGGAGGGTGTTATTAGCCGAAGAGCTTTCTCCGACTGACACGGAGCAGGCGCCGTGATGACACAGGGCCTAGGCGGGGAGGAGGAACGCTGAGGTTACCATTAAAGTGCGAGCTCCTTGCACATCTGAGAGGGCGGGACAGGATAAGGGGAGAGAGGGATGGGGACCGCGACCCGGGGGGAAGCGCAACCCCCACAGCGGTGACCAAGGTGAGGACTGACGCTCACTGAGCCTCTGTCATCTGCCAGACATGACGCATCGTTCCCTTCACGCCCTCAACGACCAGCTGCAGACACACGTGTCTTCCGGATCCTGCGTCACACATGAGGAAACAGAGCCGCAGAGAGACAGAGGACCTGGGCCCGAGTCAGCCGGGTCTGCCTGCTGAGGCCCAGCTCCGAACCCGGGAACTGAGGCTTCCTGCTCCATCACCTCTCGAACCTGCGCCTTGGGAGACAGCGTTTCTCAGATTTAAAGGCGCCTTTCAAGTTCATCGGTTACTCATCTAACAAATGTCTCCCAGCTGCCAGTTGCTAGCCCCTGGGAGGTGGGCACAACAAAACCCCCTAGAACCTTCCACGGCTTCCTTGCAAGAACAGGCTGATGCATGTCCTGGCAGAGGGCAAGGAGGCCTCTTCTGAAGGAGAGAGGGCTCGGGGACATCCGCTGAGGGGCCAGCATTGCCTTCCTGGTTACTAAGACCAAATCCAGCAGGGAGCCCGCGTGGCCCAGCGCCCCAGCTCTCAGGAGACCTTGGTTTAAAACCCAGGCTCGTCCCCCCTCTACTAGGTACCACCCCTGGAAGACGACACGCTCTCTCTTGGCACTTTTCCTCTTGGTGCAAAATGAAGAAAAGAAGGCTCCGTACCCCTTGCAGCTCTTGTAAGGGTTAAGCAAAGATCTTTATCAATTCAGCCGGAAGTCCAAGTCTGGCTGCAGGAATCAAGCTGCGGCCCGCTCCCCGCTGCTCTTCCTGCCAGACGCAGTTTCTCCCATTGCCCTGGTGCTCCTGGCCTCCACAGTCCCTGGGGCCACCCACTGAAATCGTCTCATTCCATTCCATGTCCTCTCACGGAACAGAAAACCATCTGCTCCGATGGCTCCAAGGTGGCGGCCGTGGGAAAGGGACCTAAGACTGTGCAAGCAGGTAACAGGGGCACAGTGATAGATTTTTCTCTGTAACAAACACTCCTCACACTGAGGGCTGAGGTCACCGTGGTCCAGTCACTTCTTCTGTCCCCATTTTCCATTAAATATGGGAGTCAGGGCAAAGCCCACCTTTGTGAGAGTAATAAGTCATAAGCTTAGCGCCTCGCCAATGCCGACATCGCCTTACGCATCTCCAAACGCAAGTCCCTGACCCCTCACCACCTCCTCACAAAATACAAATGGTAACTATTCCTGCTTTACACGTGGGGCACTGTAGCTAGAAAAGGCCACTGAGGTTACCCAAAGCCCACACCTTATCATACAGCAGCTGTGTGAGGTGGTCTCTCTGAGTTGGAAAGGATAGAGCCCAACACAATCTGGGTTCAGAGGGAAAAAAAAAAATCCCATAAATATATTGGCACATACAACTGGAAAATTCAGGGGTAAAGGCTAACTCAGGCACAGAAGGATCCAGGCTCTCAAATGGCTCCTGGGAGCCCTCCTCCCCAACCCTGCTTCCTGGGTGTCAGCTTTCTCCTCAGGGATGTGTCTCCTTCCGGATGACGAAATGGCCACCAAGAAGTCTGGGCATGTCCATCAGAAAGGATGAATACCCAACTTTTGTAGCAACATGGATGGGACTGGAAGAGATTATGCTGAGTGAAGTAAGTCAAGCAGAGAGAGTCAATTATCATATGGTTTCACTTATTTGTGGAGCATAACAAATAGCACGGAGGACAAGGGGAGTTGGAGAGGAGAAGGGAGTTGAGGGAAATTGGAAGGGGAGGTGAACCATGAAAGACTGTGGACTCTGAAAAACAATCTGAGGGTTTTGAAGGGGCGGGGGGGGAAAGGTTGGGGGAACCAGGTGGTCGGTATTAGAGAGGGCACAGATTGCATGGAGCACTAGGTGTGGTGCAAAAACAATGAATACTGTTACACTGAAAAGAAATAATTAAAAGAAAAAAAAAGTCTGGACATGCGCAGCAGCAGAGAGCCAGAGAAACTGAGGCTGTGGCGCTCTACAGAGCGGCTCCAGAGATCTCAGACAGCAATGCCCACTCCATCTGGGGGGTCCCAGGCCAACTCCCGCCCCAGTCACGACCTGCGAGGAGGAAGAGCAGTCATGCGCCTGGACAGACCGCAGTCATCTGAGCATCCCTGGAGTCCGAGATGGGGGAAGCCACGCCCCAAGTGCCTCGACAGAGGGTGGGAGGTGCAGCCCACCCCACAGGGAAATCAAGGAATCGCTGGGGCCAGAAGCATGAGATGCATGAGATGCCAAAGAGCCACGGGTGCCCCTGCTCAGACTCCTTCCCTCACTCTCCTGATCAAAAAGGCACACGGTGTCGGAAGCTCCTTCCTCTGGCCCATTTTCCCAAGCTCGTTCTGTGACCGAGCAGCAGCAAACAAGAGAGTGCGGGAAGTTGGGTAACTCTGAGCATAGACTGAGCCCGGGAAGGAGGACGCAAGAGAGAGAGAGAGAGAGATGACTTCATTCTTTCCCCAAAGTTTTGCAGCAGCCTAGAGGTCTCTGGTTTATGGATACACATTAAAGAATCTTTTCATGAGAGCTGTTTTATGTGAGAAAGCCGTTTAAGCAAGGAGGCACTTGGCTGCTCCTTCTAAATGAAAATTTTCAATTAGTCTGAAGAAGTTAATTACACCGTCCTTTAATAACTGCCCTGTGATTCTGCAAATCCTCTATTAATTGATTCAACCGTCTGCCCCCAAACCAAGAATCAGCAAACAGGTAGAAAAAGCCCAAGAAAGCAGCGGTAGTGGGGCCAGGGTGGGGGAGGCGAAGATGAAGACGGCCTATGCTCTCCGCTGGGTGGGGGAGGTGCAGAAGACAGGTCTGGGAGTTACAGAAAACTGCCATGGGTTAGGGATTTGGGAAATTCATTCTATAGATCAAAGGTGCTCCGGTGAACCTTGTGCAACACACACAATGCTGGTGGGCTGCATCCCCCCGCTGCTCATCTCCAAGAGAAAGCAGTCCCATGGGGCTTGATCCAGACCATTAAAAATAGAGTGACTAGAGCCACATTCTGTGGCCTGTGGCAGCCTGGGAAACTACTACAAACCACAGCTTTCTGTGGGCTAGAGAAGATCATTAAGGAGGAAGTCAGAAAGCAGGAAAACCAGTGTCGCCTTTGCAAAAAGTCACACTGAGGGGCATAGCACAGGGTCTGGTGATGCAGGCATCAGAGCGGCCTGGGTTCAGATCCTGGCTCTGCTGCTGGTTGGCTGCATGGCCCTGGGTAAAGTCCCTTGGGCTCTCAGTCTCCCTGCTAAATGGAGGAAATACACACATCTGTATCATAGCATTCTTAGAACAGTTAAATGAGAGAGTTCATATAAAGTGCTCGGGTCCTGGGACATGGTAAGAAATCAATACATCCTTACTGCTATGTTAGCCAGCCATGACCCTCACAATGTGACATGACAGCCCCCTCCCCAGACTCAGGGGCATCCAACAACCAGCATTTATTTCTTGCACACATATCTGCAGGTTAGCTGGAATCCAGCAGGGCTTGGTTTCCACATACAAACAGGGCCCAGGCCTGCTCCATGTGCCTCTCATCCTCCCGGCGTGAGTAGCTGCGGAGGTATGTTCTGCTCCTGGAGAAGAAATGGAACAGCTGGAGAGGGCAACTCTGACCCCAGAAGCACATTTCAAGATTCTGTTCACAGATGCTCCACTAGCAAAAGCAAGTCTCATTGCCAAAACCAAAGGCAAGGGGAGAGAAATGAACTCCACCCATGGAGGTGGGAGAGAAGGAATTTTACTTGGCAAATAACTGTGTGATTTAGCACAACCATCTTAGTTATACGTGACAGGACACAAAGCAAGCACTGAGGAACATCAAGTGAGTGTTTATTATGGACTAAATTCTGTTCCCCCAAATTTTTATTTCAAAGTCCTAATCCCCAATGTGACTGCATTTGGAGACAGGCCTGTAAAGAGACAGTTCGGGTTAAATGAATAAGGATATGGCCCTAATCCGGTAGAACTGTTGTCCCCATAGAAGAGGAAGAGCCCTCAGAGAGGCAAGCACACCGTTAAAAGGGAGCCGTCTACAAGCCAGGGAGAGAGGCCTTAGGAGAAACTAAACCTGCTGACACCTTGATCTTGGACTTCCAGCTGCCAGAACTGCAGAAAACATATTTTAATTCTATTACACAAGGAAAACAAAACACAAATCCAAAAAGATACACGTGGCATTATCTACAACAGCCAAGATACAGAAGCAACCGACATGCCCACTGATGGATGGATGAAGACGATATGGGGTGTGTGCGTGTGTGCGCGTGTACACGCAACGGACTCTACTCGGCAATCACAGGGAATGAGATCTCGCCGTTTGTGACAACATGGGTGGATCTAGAGAGTATCCTGGCAAGTGGAATAAGTCAGAGAAGGGAAATACCACACGACATCACTTCTGTATGAACAAACAAAGAATAAGAATGCACCCATGAACAGAACAAACCGCCAGCTGCCACAGTGGGGAAATGGAGGATAAAGGGTAAAGGAGAGTGGGAGGTCTGGGCTTCCAGTAGGGGATGAAGAAGTCACGGGGACGAAAGGTACAGCATAGGGAATAGAGTCAATGGTACTGTAGTGGCGTCATACGGTGACAGACGGTAGCTACACCGGTGGTGGGCACAGCACAGCACAGCACAGCTGTCGAATCATTACGTCATCCAGTCTAAGCTAATGCAACATCGTGGGTCAACTACCCATCAGTTACATAAATAAGTAGACTTTCAGTCATTTAATCCACACCGCCTCTGTCGCAAGAGCTGTATCAGACTAATACGGTGACAGAGTAAGTGCTAAAGTGGGGAGAGATTGCTTAGAGAGAGGAGCGAGCAGATTCCGTGGAGAAGACTTGGCCGGTAAAAAGTCAGGCAGGTGGTGGTCCAGCGGGCGCTGGGGAAGACTGTGCCGGGAGGACGGCATCCTAGGTGCAAGGGATGGTGCTAGCATGTTCTGAAGAGGGACAGGAAGACGAGAGCTAATGCCACTGAACACTTGGTTGCAGACATCACATTACGCTCACCATATACTTGCTCCTATTGAATCCTCAAAACAACCCTAAGACATGAGGGCTGCCAGCATCCTCCACTCAAAGGAAGAAGAAACAGGTTTGGTAACATGAAGATGAACATCCAAGGAGATCATGCAACACTACTGGTCTATGTTGGGAACTTCTACTCATAGGTCACCATTAGCGGAGTTCTAGAAAACAAACCCTATGGCCTAAGGATGAGAAAACAAAGTGCTCTTCAGATATAGCAGACAGTGGGAGAAGAAAGCAAATCCCTGCCCCCAGGAGAACTCAGAATAGGAAACGGGGAGAGGCTCGACTTCCTCTGTCCATGCACGTACCAACGGCAGCGAGGAGTTCTCGGGAACACAGCACTGTGCTCAGCACTGTGAACTGCGCTCTGGGCAGCCCTCAGGTAACCCAGCACAGAGAGAAGTAAGCTGTTCATTGCGGTGTGACTGAGCAGACGGTAAGAGACTCAGACAAACCGAGAAAATCATGGGTCTGGTTCTGCGTGGCCACTTCCGATCCAATGGTGTGCGCACCCAGCTGGACCCAAGACTTGGGATTTCTAAGTCGTAAGGGCTGTCGGCTCCAAGAAGCCTGCCTAAACCAGCTCAGCCCTTAGAACCAAGCCTTCCCCATGTTCTGACTGGAATGGTAAGCCTCAGCCTCGGTCCATTTCTTACGTATGTCCTATACGCCGGCGACACCACAAGCTCCCCAGGAAGGAAGGGGATCTGCTTCACATCACACAGCCAGGGCTCTTCCCTGAAGCCACTTCTCCCTACCCTAATAAATGCTCATCAACACATCTTGCTGGCAACTCTGCACTGCTCTCCGCTCCTCGATTCTCTCCATCCTAGAGCCAACAAGCCCAGCTGAGGGGGGGTCTGGACAAACCCGTTCCTTCTAGGCTCAGAGATGCTTCTGGAAAACGAATCATGATGTAGTGTGGCTGAAGTGCGGCTGTGGTTTCAGGTGGCACTCTCTGATTATGTTAAGAGCTCGCCATAATGCGATGAGTGGGATCCCAAAAATCTAACCACATCAAATGTGGGCTGGAGTTAACACGTGAACAGGGACCAGGAGGGCCTCCAGGCAGCCTGTGGCCCACCAGCTGCCTCGCAACGCCACCTGGTGGCAGGAGCCGGCTCCGGCGGCCCTCACTCCAGGGATGCTTCTAGGCATTAGAGCCCGCTTGTCCTGCCAGGAACTAGGAATCTTGCTGTTAGCTGGCATGCACTTCACCAGCCTGGTCCAGGAAAACAGAGCCGGGAAAATTCCAGGGACACTGGGCCCCTCCCTCTGCTGCCCTGCCTCTTGGCATGGAGTAGCTCGAGAGGGAGTCCCACGCCTTTCCCAGACCTGCCCACTCCACCCACACGTCCTTCCTACTTTAAAAAAATTAAACTGTTTAGCTCTACCCCACTTGACAATCAAGTAGAAGAGAGTCAGTCAGCAAGCAGATTTTATCAGCATTCATACATCTTCACAAGGCCCTATTGTACTAGGTTATTTGGAGTTTTGTTAATAGTCCTGGGGCTTTCTTTGTAATCAGGATAAAACAGCAATTATCATTTTGAAAACTAAAACGGAAAGAAGTCCACTGTGTTTCTTTCCTATTTTTATACTAATGTGCACTTGGGGAGGGGTAGCTCTTTAAAATTTGTGTCTTCCTGGGGCGACTGGGTGGCTCAGATGGTGATCTCCAGGTCCTGGGATGGAGCCCCCATGTGGGGGGGGGGGGGGGGAGTCCCAGCTCAGCAGGGAGTCAGCTTCTCCCTCTGCCTCTCCCCCCTGCTCCTGCTCTTTCCCTCTCAAATGAATAAATAAAATCTTTTTTAAAATAGCAAAATATTTGTCTTCCTTCAGAGTAAAATTCACCTTCAGATTATCGTGAATGGCCGTGTGTGAGCCAAGTAAGTGTTCAAATGAATGTTCGTTCCCTGTTTCCACCTGTTTCCTTTCACAAATGCTGTGTTCTTTTGATTTCTCAGGTGGAGATAATTTAATCTCCAAATCCCCCAAATTAAATAATGGACCTTAACAAGCAGACCCCATAATTTCCTCCCACCAGAATGGCTAAGATGAGAAAGACAGAAAATACCAAGTTCTCATGAGGATCTGAAGCGCCAGGAGCTCCCAAACGTGGACGGGGTGGCAGTAGAGACAGACTACTTTGGAGGGCGGTCTTTGGCAGTACCTATCACAGCTGAGCAAATGCTGCCTTCCATCCCAGGAATTCCACATACATTCCCAAAAGACAGCCCTACCACATTCACTACTATTCTACAATATTATTCATGATTCAGTACTGTTCCTAACAGCCAAAGCCTAAAAACTTCCCAAACACTCATCATGATGAATAAATCATTACACACTCACACAACAGAATATTGCACCGCAGTGGAAAGACAGAACAACCACACTCAACGATATGGATCCATCTCACAAACATAAAATCGAGAGAAAGAAGCCAGACTCAAAAGAGTGCCTAGTGTTCGAGTCCATTAATACCAAGTACAAAAATAGGCTAAACTAATTTTGAAGAGAGAAGTCAGGGTAGTGGTTCCTCTTAGTGGGACCAAGCGAGGGGTGACCAGAAAAAGGCATGCGGGGAGTTTAGGGGTAGGTCATGTTGCGTTTCCTGAGATAGGTGCTCCTTAGGTGGGTACGTTCAGCAGGTGAACATCTAAGCTATACACACATGACTTGGACACTTACATGCATCATGTAGTCAAAAAAGTTTTTAAAAATAGCTCTCAATTTCTACGAAAGATTAGGTAAGGTCTTGATCAATATAATTCACTTAGTGACCTTTTCTCCAATTAATATCAAAAGAGCAAACAGTGAAGCCCCTGCAGGTTGAGAAAGAACCAGCTTTCGGATGAAATGAGAAAATTCAGATGACATGCCATGCCCATAGTCTTAGCAAAACCCAAATGTGTATTTTATCATCGGGTTTCTTATCAAGAGGAAATAGTTCATCTTCCGAAAGAATCTTAATCTCTGTGCAGATCTATTTGAAGGTCTTTAAACATGGCTGGTTTTCATTCCTCTGTCTGCACTCAGTTTAAATGAAAAACAGTTTCTGGAGACTTCAAAGGGCCAAGAGAAGGCATACTGACATTTGACCTGACTTTGATCTAAGTTTAATCTAGAAATAATATTTATGCACAGGAGATTGAACGCCTACAGAATGCTCTTGAGCATCTAATACCCAAGCAAGTAGAAAGCAAGCCAGGTGGCCACTGACACATTTTAACCACAGACTTCCTTCCCCGTCAACCCAGGATTCCTGCGTTTCTAAACAGGCAAAGAGTGACACCTAGTGGAAGCAATGGAGAACAAGCTGTCTTTGGTAACTGCTACTCCTAAAAATTCTGTATGTGGATTTACTTTAAATGACCTAGGGGAAGTTTTTTAAAAAACAGATGAGAGCCACCCATTTAAGTGAGTAAAGAATATAAGGAAGAAAACAAAAGAATAAAAGTTCAAAACAGTAAATGTATATCAAAATACGTTCAATAATGCTAGTAACTTGGAGAAAAGAAATTAAAAATAGCAAATACCATTTTCATCTACCTGATTAGAAAAATTACTGAAATTTGATTGTCTCAAGAACTGACAAAAGTAAGGGGAGATATGGTATTACCAGTACCCTTCTGGTGTGGGAGGGACAAATACATAGGTTCTGTATTTGGAACAGCAATTTGACATTATTTTTCAAAATACCGAATGCAGATAATACAATAATTCCAATTTCCAGAATTAATCTTAGACAATAATCCTCACTTTTGTGCAATAAAATAAGTAAATATAGGATATGCTATTGTCCCAGAAAGCAAGGAACATTCAATGAGTAATGAGTGCATGTCCAGAGGATAGAAGCTGACTAAAAGGGGTGCCCGATGGCCAACACTGAGATGAGACCATCAGAAACAGCAGTGGCTGTAACTGACTGAAGCAGAGAAAATATACAAAGACCCATAAATCCATGCTGATACACAAGAAGGTACCAACAAACAAAACTTAAACTTCTCTGTCATCACTGGAGAGAACTATTATACCATCTCCTTATTCTAACAATTGATCATTAACGAGAGAGAATGGCTTAAGGCTGCTGCTAGCAGGGACTATAATTTAGGATCACACTATAATTTCGGCAATGAAAGAAATCTCCTCTTAAAAAAAAAAAAAGATTTATTTATTTATTTGACAGAGAGAGAGATCACAAGTTGGCAGAGAGGCAGGCAGAGAGAGAGGGAAGCAGGCTCCCCGCTGAGCAGAGAGCCTGATGCAGCACTCGATCCCAGCACCCTGAGATCATGACCTGAGCCAAAGGCAGAGACTCAACCCACTAAGCCAGCCAGGCACCCTGAAAGAAATCTCTTCTTGATAGAAAAATGTCAGCACATCAATGTAGAAGATGTGGTAGAGTTTGGAAATCAACATCCTACAACCCCAAATGAAACATTGATTGAGACAAGGCCCAGCACAGACAGCAAATGATGGGGAACTGGGATTTGCCTGATGCCAACTTACTCTTCCACAGATTCGTTTCTATTTACAAGGGGAAATGTGTAGCTCTACAGGCACCCCAATCTTAAGCCAATCATCAGCATTACCATCTCCAATGGGGGGGCGGGGGGCAGCCACATGTTGTATGTTTTCTGTCGCGACTGCAATGTAGAAGATACACTGGTGACAGCTACTGTATTTTCTTGCCAAAAAGTTTACCCTGAATCTGTTCAAGCCCTTAGATAGAACTTCCATTTTACAAAAAATTTAGGTGACAGAGGAAAAAGTTAACCACCATGATGAAGAAGCAATCCCCATCCCAAAAGATAAGACATTCTATAGGACACTGGTCTTAGGTCTTCTAGACGATACCAGTGGGAAAAAGACAGTGGGTGGGAGATGTTACCACCCTAGATTTAAAGGGACTCTAAGGACAAAATACAATAGTCAAATGTAATGTATAATGAGGAATCCTTGATTGGGTTCTGATTTTGAAAACATTATTTAAGACTATTAGGAAAAATTCATTTTTAAGATATTATTATTAATTAAGATATTTATATAAGATTTATATTTTATATTAAATTATATTTATTTAATTTATCAGGGATTAATTAACCTTTCTATATAAACTATGCATATAATTTATATAATATATATTTATATAATAATATAATTTTATATTAACTTATATTATTAAGATATTTAAGATACTATTAGATGACTATTAGGAAAACTATTTGGGAGCTGCTGTTAGGTTATCAGGAATGATGTGGAATGCTGGCCATGTACCTAGACATCTTCAGTTCTTAGGGATGCCTACTGAGACATTTAGGAGAAAAATGCTATGATGCTAATCCACTTTAATTTTGGCAAATAAGAGATTAAACTAACATGTCAGAATATTAACAACTATTAAACACAGGAGACGTGAATATAGATACTCATTGTGCTGTTCTCTCTACCTTTCTGGGCTTGAAATTAATTCAAATGAAAACACATACAAACAAGATGACGTACAAGAATATTCAGTGTAACGCTGCTGATCAGGGCAAACATCTGGACTCGACCTAAATGTCTATTCAACACCTTCACAGACTTCGCTCCCAGCAGAAGAGCTAAAATGAAAAAGACAGATTATGTGGTCCTATGAAGTACCAGTAAAAAGTAAAATACCAAATATTTCTTCACTCTTACATATACTTATTTCTAAAGTCTGTTCTCATTTTATCTTACTCCCCATCGTATCCTTTGATTTGGGCACCTAATAGATGCACATATTTCCTCTGCCTTTAGCAGATAAGGTATCCAGGATAGTGGGTCAAAACCCGTATTTGATGGACTGATAACATTTCAAAATTTCACACACACACGCCCAAAAAATAACACAAGCACAGTTGGAAATGGCATAAATTTCTTACTTTACTACATAAAAGATAGAACATTATTTACTGGCACCATCTTTTCACCCAAGAAAGGACATTTTATCACCAAAAGGCACAGATGGACGGCTATAATCCCAGATAAAGAGCAGTCGCTTACACGGAATGAATTTAGATTTACGAAGAGTCTATCATCTGAACAACCGGTAAAAACTTGGCATTGGGGGGAACAACAAAACGCTGGTGATGGGGTCTTTGATCAAGCCACCTTGCTTCGGATGTGGGGTAGAGCTTAGGCTCCCACGTCCTCTTATGTGATCGGGTAGGAAATAAACACCTTTGCTCAAAAACGGGGTTGCAGAAAATCATTACATTTGACATTCAAAACTCCAGGTGAACTAGAAGGCACTGGACAGGCTGTGTCTCAAATTCCATCACCCCGGGCCCAGGGAGCACCCCAGGTCTCTACAGAGCCCCCGGGCTTCTCAGCGGTGTGGGGCGGGAGGAGTGCTGTGTGACGGACAGAACTCCAGGCTGCAGACGCATCAGACTGGATTTGCACTGAACCCGACCAGCCACTGCCTTGCACCCTGTAGTTCCAGTATCACAATCTACCGTAAGTAAAACAAGAGCATCTGCTCAGAGCCACGGGGACCCAATGGAGTAATGCAGGTCCATGACTCAGCACGGTACCTAGCTCTTGGGGTTGGGAATAAAAAATAACTGTTGTTACTCCACTTTTATTCCTGAAACCTGATTTCCACAGCTTATAGTTCTGCAACTGGGCAATGGAGACCTAACCAAGGTGGAGGGAGCACTCGGGTGCAGGGGCTGACATCAGCAAGCCCAGGAGAGCTCCTCCCTGCCCGGGACTGTGGGACAAGGGAGGCCAGGTCAGGTCATACAGCAGCTTGTGGGGGAGAACAGCACCGTGTCTGCCGACCCCAGGTTAGAAAGACCTAGAAAGACCAAGGACAGACAGACTCAGCACTCACCTAAGCTCGCTTCCTCTGTGTGCCCTCTGCGAACCTGCTCTTGGTGAGACCCGGGCTGCCACCAGCACCCGGGGTCTGGCGAAGACAGTCCATCAAGTGGCCCTGCCCACCAGTGAGCGACAAAACTAAAAACGATCACACTCTCTTTCTTCCTGCTTCTGAGTCAAACGACCCATGGACAGAAGCCACTGGATCCTGACACAGTGGTGGCCTGAAGATTGGTACCCACTGCCCGGATGCCCAGGGCTGCCTGGGGCCCCATCCTGTCCAAAGAAAACGTCCTATGAACTTTCCTTTTGTTCTAGGAATACCCCCAAAACCTCCAATATGTCCCTTGTATGCCTAAATTACCCCAGATTGATTCCCATTTCTTGCAACTGAGAATATCAAATGGTGTATGTCTCTTTTCCCCCCTATGTGCTGCAACCCACTTCCTGCTTCTACCTCCAGGATAGATGTCACATCCAATGATATTTAATGAGCACCAACTAGGGGGCAAGCCCTGTACCAGGCTACTGGAACAGCAGTGGACCCCTCCATGACCGACAAGAGGCACTGTGCACCCGTAGCAGAGACAGAGAGCAAAATGCCTGCTTCACTCCTGGCACCTGCGAGGGAAGGCGTCCCATCGTCCAGACTCCCCCTGCGGCAGGCTGTAAATCAGGATGTGGACTGTGACTGCAGAAATGCTGCTGGGATACTTTTTCCCATCAAGGTGCCCCATTCCTTTTCCTCAGGTTTTTTTCAATCAAGAGCCCCTTAAACTATGTTTTTATAATGCCTTTTCACTGCAGAGGTTACAAACTCAAATGCCCCTGGGGCCAGCTATTTTTATTCATTTGGCACAAATTCTGTACATTAAACACATATGAGTGTTCTCCCCTTCAATAAAAAATATGCTCTCTACTATTTATTTTTCTTAAAAAACTGTGCCCCCTCCTATTTTTGATTTTTGAGCATTTTAGAGAGACATGGATATGAGTGATATCGCTTTCCTCTTAATTCTCTGAGAAAAATATAGGGCAAGTGTATTCCTAAACAGCAGCTGACACTGGCCGTCACCGTCAAGGACACTGTCAAGTGTGGTGGGATTATGGCAAGATGGGAAAACTTTAACACCACCTAGGGCCATTTATTGTGATGCAGGACATCAGGCTCCCCAAAGTCTCTTTCTGAGAGAAACCAGAAATCCAGATTTTTATGTGAGCCTATCTGATTTTTAACTGCTGGCTAATAATTCAAAGATTCATTTTTGTTAATGCCATGCAGACCCGTACCCTGCAGTTTAAGCAGACAAGCAAACACAAGCAAACATGAGCCATCACATTCTGCCCTTGGAATGTGAGTTTCACAGCCTCTGTGGTTACAGTTGTCAAAGGAATGGCACCTAGGCTTCCCTGCACTTTAAAGCAAACTAGATAAAGGGGCCCCTTCTGCAGAGTTATTTTACTGCCTCTTGCCAGAAAAACTGTCCTAACAAATAAACAAATCTGAGATGCTCATGATGTGCATGGCACCTCCTAGAGTTGGGCAGTCCACAACCTGCACACCTGTACACAGCAACCCTCGTTTCATCCTCTTTGAGCTTTTCAGAATAAGCCCTTAAAATGCCACTTACCAGTTAAAGTGCTTTTCTTGTTCTCTAATTATGTTTCTATTTATATTGGACCTTATATTTAGACCCACAAGATGAACCAGTTAGGGTAAGTCAAGTTACTCAGATTGAAGGAGATTAAAGGAGATTCAAAAGTTTTTTGTCTCAAATCCCGGTCCCTTTCTTCACCTTGCAGAGCTGTAACTCCTTGAGGCACATCTCCCCACGACAAGATAATCTATGCCAGGTCTTCTGAATCCTCTCAGTTTGGAAATAGATGGATGTTATTGTTTACAGCTAGAACCTCCATTGTACAAAATCACCTTCTTCTAGCTATCAATTATTGTCATTATCTGTCGCTAGGCAAGTTCTTTACAATGTTTTCTGAAACTATCTCAGATCAGTAATTAAGTCCCCAGCCACGGCTCCTGGCTTTCACACAGTAATGAGCAGCGTGACCATGAAGCCATTAGAATGTGAAAAATTAAAGTTCCCTCCCGGCATCCTTCCGTGATACCGCAGATTCACTTCCTCTCTTCTACTGATAAAGGATCAACAACAACTTTCTCCATTTTTTTTTAAGATTTATTTATTTATTTATTTGACAGAGAGATCACAAGTAGACAGAGAGGCAGGCAGAGAGAGAGAGAAGCAGGCTCCCCGCTGAGCAGAGAGCCCGACATGGGACTCGATCCCAGGACCCCGAGATCATGACCTGAGCCAAAGGCAGCGGCTTAACCCACTGAGCCACCCAGGCGCCCCATTCATTTTTATTTTTTTTTTAAATTTTTGTAGGAAACATTTAGAGGCCAACCTACTGAGTCTAGAAGACTACAGGCCAGGAAAAGCATCAGGGGAATTCGGGCAGTATTTTCCCTCTGGCAAAATCCCTTCTTAATTAAGAAGCACAACTGGGTGATTTAAATACATTTGAGCCAGGCCCTGGCCACGGGGCGGGGGGGGGGGAGGGGGGGGCAGCAGACTGTGTCCACTAACTGCCTAAATGCCTTATTAGCAAAGAAAAAGTGGGCCCCTCCCTGGATTCCTCACGAATGACTCCCAGAGATTCAAAAAAGTGAGTGGGCCAGAAGTGGCCCCAAATTCTACCTCATCTTGATGCCGGGCCCGAGAGAAGGTGACCCCTGCCCCCCCGAGGACAGAGGAGTTCACAGACTGGAAGAAAATCTGAAGGTGAAGGCTTCGTCATTTTTGGCTGAACATTAAATGACTCTCTGAACAAATATATTTTCCCTTCATACAGAAAAGACCCCATGATGAATATTTCTACATTTAAGTGGAATCCCAAAGCTCAGAAGAAAACCCAGCCAGAGGTTTGGAGATGATCCTGGTAAAAACACACTGATGCCTCCCCAGTGAGCTCTCTGGAAGCTGGAGGGCAGCCTCCCAGTCCAGTCTGAACAGCACAAAAGAGATGAGAACACAGCGACTGGCAGAGCATGGACCACTGGTGACTTAGGCCACCAAGGGACCCTTTAGATACCAAGCCCTGGACACGGAGTCAAAGGACGCGGCTGCAAGCACCAGCTCATTCACTTGATAGCTAGAAGAAGGGAGGTGTCAGAGCTCTGGTCACTGGCTCCCCAGCAGCGTGCCCGGGAGCAGGGGCAACACCTGCATGGGAAAGAGGCAAGCCATGGCCATGGCGCCAATGAGGACAGGCTCCAGGGCTCAGAGCCCGCCTGGGACACACCTGCAGCCATGGATGGGTTGCTTCAGCCCCCCGGGAGTGGGTCGATGGAAATGGACCTCCTGGAGGCAAAGACTGGTCCTCTCACTAACCTCCAGCCTGGGAAAGAGGCTTGAAGGGCACTATCCTGACAGCTCACTCCGAATCTTCTGGGGTGCACGAGATACAGAGCTATAGCAGTGGGCATGCGACAGCAAGAAGAGAAGGCAGCAGAGGTAGCCACCCCCCTGCTGCCTGGGGGGACAAGGATGTATCCCTCCCCAGGGCCAGGAGGTCTGCACGGAGAACCTGGAACCATCTGGAAGGGTCTCTGTCAACAGTGTGAATGCAAGGCAAGGAAGCAGAGCAAGAAGAGGCTGCAGGACGTCCCTTCCTCTGCCCTGGAGCCAGAACAGAGGGAAGGGGCTTTGCCAGCAGCGAGTGTGAGTGCATCACCCATGTCGGGGGACAGTGCAGGGACCCAGAGCACCCCAAGGAGCCCTCTCCAGTGACCCTCTGAAGAAGCAAATGACTCTGGATACAGGCAAATCCCAGAGCACAAGAACTGCGTTAGTATCTGTTTCCTGCTGCTGCTGTAACAAATGACCGCACACTCAGAAGCTTCAAACAACAAAAGTCATGATCTTCTCTAGTTCTGCAGGTCAGAAATTGAAAATGTCTCCCCATGGGCTCAGATCCAGATGTGGCCAGGCTGTGCTCCTCTCCCGAGGCTCCTGTGGGGGTCCCTCTGCTGGCCTGGTCCAGCTTCCAAAGATTCCACCTGCACAGTCAAGCTGCCAGGCTTCTGCTGTGATGTTTCTTCTCTGACCTTCCCCCCTACCCACTCCTCCACTTCTGAGAACCTTTGGGATTATCCTGGCCCAACTGGATAACCCAGGATCGTCTCCCTGCTTTGATTCCTTCTGCTACTGTGGTTCCCCTTTGCCATTTAACCTAACACAGTCACATGTCCCAAGGATGATGACGAGGACACCGACACCTCTGGCCATTATTCTCCCTAGAGCACCCCTGACATACTTTCTCGATCTACGGACAACACCTGCTCTCCATCCTTCTGCGAGGTTCTTCCTGAGACTGCAATACGGTTCCTTCTTATGCTGTCTAAATCAGCATCTGCTCAGGTGCGGCTGCTCTGTATAATCTGAAGGCCCCAGGCCCACCAGCTCAGGGAGATGGTCAGGCGGAAGTCAGTAACATAAATGTTGCCGGTAAGCTGCCCCTCCTGCCCACAGAAGACCTCCCGGTTCCCATACATAGCCTGCCAACACTGACCCTGTCTGGGGGTCCTTGGGGGCTCTGTCATCAGGTTTCCATGTTCTTCCATGGCCTTCAACTTAGAAAAACTCACTGACCTTTGGGAAGTGCCTCTTTGCTGCCACTGTGGCTGGCATCTTCCCCATAAGGACCAATGTCTGGTAAGAGGGACTGTCCACAATACCAGTTCCCGATGGCTCAGGACAACCCCACCAGTAGGAGAGGAAAGAACATCAGTGCTTCTTCTGGCCTTCCAAAGCCCAAAGCAGCATTGTGGAGCCCCACGTCTCAAGAAATTATGAGAAAACAGCACACTCAGCTTCTGGCTGTGCCCTCTGCTCTGGGTTATAAATCACTCCAAGAACAACACCGGGCAGGAGACTGTCTCAAAGCCACCCATCCTAGAATCCACCTCCCTCTTTTAAGGGAGGCTCTAGGTCACTCTTCTCTTGCACCAAAGCCAAAAAGAATAGCAAGCTTCAAAAGAAACCTGTCATACACAGCATCTATTTCATGCTCCAACCCAAGTGAGAGGGTCCCTGCTCTCAGCTCTGCAGGCCCTGCATGTCCTATAAACCGACAGTCCCCATCACACAGGTGCCGGAAGGAATCGTGTCACTCGGACTCACAGCACCACCATTGGCCCTCAGGACTGACATTGTTCAGGCCCCTGGGAAATGCTCCTGGGCATCCCTTGTCCTGGTCCTTAAGCCAGAATGCACCTGCATTCAAACACACAAAGATTTGGGGGTTGTGCAGCCTCAGAGACCGAGTGCAGGGAGTTGGAGTAAAAGAACGTTTAGGGAAAAGAAAAGGGAAATCCGCTAAGCGGACCAGTGCTTCTCCTGGATGCATTTCATGGAACACCAAACGCAGGTGTCCAACACCCCTCTTCCAACATCTGCGGCCATCCACCTTGTGATTCCAGATAACTTATCAGCTAGGGGGTAACCACAGCAGTTCTCGCAGTGGCTGAAGAATATTTGACAGTGTGAGCTGTCTCACAGCCATCTTACACATGTGTGCACGCCCACACATGTGCCTAATTAAGAGGCAGTGAAGGGATTCCTCCCCTTAGTACTAGTGACCAACAGGACGCCGGACACAAGAACACATCGTACGACTTACTTAAATGCTTAATTAAAACACTATTCAATTTTCAAATTTCAAATGTCAGTTTTATCTAAATTTGCTTCTAATTCATCCATTATAATTTTTAGCTTCTTTTACTTTGAGCAGATATCTTTAATGTTTCGGGAGGAAGCTAGCTTTAGAGTATGAGATTCTTAAATTTTGCTTGTTAATTGATTTATAGTTTCATGAAATGTTTTCAACTGTGCCATGCTTTGCATTAAAAGTACCTTGTAGGGGAGGCTGCTTGGTTGGTTAAGCTTCTGACTCTTGATTTCAGCTCAGGTCGTGATCTCAGAGTCGTGAGATCGAGCCCCGCATCAGGCTCTGTGGTTAGCACAGAGTCTGCTTGACATTCTCCCTCCCTCTCCCTTTGCCCCCACCCTGCTCACACTTGATCTGTTGCTCTTAAATTAATTAAAATAAAATAAAATAATAAAAGCACTTTATAGAGCTTTGCGTGATTGTCAAAACGTGCGTGCGGCCACTGTGTTGCCTTTGCTTCTACAGAGTGTGGAGACCGGCACAGAGCGGACGGTAGGCTCGCCTCCATTTATCTTACATCACCGGCCCCTGGAGACCATTTAACCAGCCAAGTCTCTTCTGCTGGGGGCCCAGAAGCACACCTGGCTAAACAGCACAGCATGTCTTCACTGTCAAGGACAGTATAAGTTACCTGAAAATCTTAAGTCCAACAACATAGTCGCAGGGCTGAAAGGAAGGCAAAAATAAATTCGGTGGAGTGTCACTGATGTGTCCCATATCCCTTGATCTGACTCCTCAGTCCCCAAACACCACCGGCCGGAGGAGGGAACTTCCAGACAAGCACAACAGTAACAAAACTTATTTGCCAACTTGGTCATGTAAAACCTGAATTTGGGGTTTTATTATGAATATTACTTTATATGTGCTTACGGGTCTTCCTATGAAGGCATATATGTCATGGTAGCAGGACAGAGCCTATTTGAATTAGCAGTTATTAGCTTAAATTCTGAACTTTAGGGGGACACACAGTACCCCAATCCCACCTGTGTGGGTGGGTCTGCACACAGACACACCTCGGGGGGTGGTGGGGGTGGCGGGCAGAGCCTGTGCTCCCAGGGCTCCAGCTTACTTGTAAGCCAGAAAAAACTCCAAAGACTGTGTAGTGATTTTTTTTTGGTTTGTTTTTGGGGTTTTGTTTTTTGTTTTTTGTTTTTTTTTTAGCTCTGATCCCCAAACCGGCTGGGTGCCCCCTCTCTGCTCATAACCAAACAGGGACACCCAAGTAGGAGACAGGGGGAATGGGCGAGCAGCCAGCCAGAGCATGAAGCTTGAAGAGGGAAAAACTGACAGCCCGGGTGCAATCAAGAGCCCCCATGCAGAGCTGAGAAGTCACAACAAAGACTGTGTGTCCCCCACATCCAAACTACTTACCAACTGACCCTTTACAGAGAGTGTGCCCACCCTGACCTAGATCATAGAAGGCTTCGTGAACCCAGTTAAGGGATTAAGCTTAATCGTAAGAACAACCACTAGCTACTGCATGGATTTAAACAGAAAACTGGCTATTTTAAAACAGTCACCCTACAAGGAAAAGATGGATAAGGAGGGAGAGAACCAAGAGGGGAAATCCAGTTGGCGGCTATACCAATAATGAGGCAGAAACTGCGGGCAGCCTGAACTGGAGACTACAAGGCTAAAGGAGCTGTTTTAATCCCAAACGTAAAGGCTTTTGTTCCTGCACTGTCTTCAAGAACCACTAGATGGCATGACGTTACAGAGAGAAATCATTTCTCTGGCCCAATCTGTAAATTCTTATTTTACAGCGTGCTCAGCCTTCCGGGAACCTAAGAGCCCCGTACTTCAGTGGCTTAACCCTTTGTGGGATCTCAACAAGCACCTGTTTCATATTAAGTTAAATTTCTATCTGTATTCTGTGTTTTTGAGCAGAGTTATGAACAAAGGTATCATCAGAGAAAACAGAAGATGAACCACATTCACCCCTCCAATCAGATGTGCTGGTGTAGCCAACAGAAGAATGGGCAAAAGACTCAAATGTTCCCCTTGTGTGGAGTCTGAAAAACAATCTGAGGGGTTTGAAGTGGCAGGGGGGTGGGAGGTTGGGGTACCAGGTGGTAGGTATTATAGAGGGCACGGATTGCATGGAGCACTGGGTGTGGTGAAAAAATAATGAATACTGTTTTTCTGAAAATAAATAAATTGAAAAAAAGAAAAAAAGAAGAAGAGATACAAAGATCAGTAAAGCACACTCAAAACAACTGCTCGGCTTCACTAGTAATCAAAGAAATGTTCATTCAAACAAAAATGAGATCGCCTGTAGGCCTAGCAAGGCTCTGCTTTTCCTGCATGACGATCCCAGCATTGGCAGGAACACGACGAAATGAGCATGGCTGATGGCAACATAAGCTGGTACATTTCCAAAGGGCAAGTTCTCGGTAAATACCCGGATATTTGAATTGTGCGGGCCCACTGACCAGTAAATGCACTTGTACAGATACCTAAAGAAAGAGTCAAGACTGTGCACAAAGGTTTGCATCAGGGATGTCCACCGTGGTATTTTTTATAAAACTAAAAGCAATCTAAGTGGCAAACAGCAAAGAACTCATTCACCGAGGTACATCCACGCTTGCGTGAATCCCAGACAGTCCTTGAGCTCCTATCCTGAGCTGGACACTGTGTGACTGAAGACACAGGGCTGAACACAATGGACTACATCCTCGCTGTCCCAGAAACAGAATTATTAAAGGTGTTATTTTCAGAGACTATTTCATGAGCTGGGGAGGTGTTCATGATATCATAACTCAAAGGAAAACAGGATTGAAAAATGCATATGCAACCCACTGTGAATTTATTTAAATGTACATTATAAAAACAGCAGGAACAATTTCAGCCCACAAATTCATGTACAAAAGAAGTGCACACTTCTTTATTTTCCATAAATCAACTTAATTTTACCTCAAAGCCCCACTCCTGCAGAGTTGTTAAAAGATGTGACATTAGGTCAGGCTCAGATCTTCCTTCTCTAACCCCTCCTAGGGTTTTGTTAAGGTTCTGGGTTTTACCCAGGATCCAGGGGGTTTTGTTCATGGGTGCACAACGATTATCCCCAAATCCCCACCACCAAGGCCCTGTCGCTCTATCAGATCTGCTGCTTTGGGCTTTCTGTGAGGATCAGGAAAGCTCAAAAGTCTGGAAGAACCTCATGCCACAGTCCCCAGGAGCAGACCTGGACCACCCCCAAAGGCCTGCTACTCCAAGCTGTCTGGACCAGCAGCACACCCATCGCTTGGGGACTGCTAGATCAGAATCTGCATCTCTGTCAGATCCCCAGTGATTATTGTGACTAGTACAGCTCTGGAAGCACCACTTAGGGAGGTCTGATCATACCTGCCTGTCACTGCCAGGAGGAGCCCAGGTTGGAGCCGTTCCAGGACCCCTGGGGCTAGACAATTACTCACTGGTGCAGAGAAACTCCTCTTTATTTCCACCAATGAGCGTGGATGTGTAAATAACGACGGCAGAGGGAGGAGTGCAGGCAATGTCGGCCCGCGGTCCCGCCCCTTCCCTGAGCTCCTCCCTGCTGGAGAAGACCAGGCACCGGTACCGGATTTAATAAAGCAAAGGTGGGAGAAATCCCATGGAAGGAGCACAAACTCTAGTTACAAATACATCTTGGTTTTCATAAAACCAAGACTAAAAAGAAAATATCATAATTAAGCCCTGGGTAGTAGATCTTATTTTTAGTCTCTGCCTTCAACTTTTCTGTATTCTTTTTCCATGATGAATATAATTCGATTTATAAGTGGGAAAAACTTGCTAATAGAGTATACTCCTACAGACGAAACACATATGCAAAATGAACCTAAAAATGATATGAAAAATTGCACTACCCAGAGCAGGGCTGAGAAACAACTTTTTAGAGAGTGGGCACAGATCACCTATATTTACTGAGAGGCTTGCCAGATTCCTCAGATGGGTGGTCTCCCGTCTTCTCAGTGCACCAGAACTTACTCACTCAATCCTATTTCCTATTAGGATGTTTGGGCTTTTAAAGAAAAAAAGAGAGAGGTTACATGGTAATTGAAAGAGGGAGAAATGTGCCAGCTCATTCACATCTCTCCTTTCAAAAATAATGCACAAATTACAGGCGATTCTAAATAAAATTAGATTGCCGTTTCAATGGGCTGTTAGCATGATTTACTGAGATAACTGGCTGTTGAGAACAAAAATCCCCACTGCCAATTGCAAAGCCATGTTGCTGAGTTCTTGGGCTTTGACAAAACACATTAGGGCTTTGATAAAACACATTTAGGGTTTGTAGGTCAACCTACAAATACGATGTTAGATGGATTTTTTCCTATTTCCTGCTGCTTGGTCCACAGGCTCTGTCTCAGTTTTCTGAGACCAACGCTCATCTGCAGGTCAGAACTCTACCCTGGGAAGAGCTGAAGGAGGAGATCCACTTAAAAGGATAAGTAGGCAAGCAGACGCACACCGCTGTTTATTTTAAGGAGAAACTTGCTCAGACGAAAGTCATGGTGCCCTTCAGCCAACTTCTCCTTCCTGCGCAAGTCACTGGTGAGGAAATCAAGTGGGGCTCTTTGGAAGACCCTCACTAAGTCACCTTCTTCTCAAGAACACTGGAATTTATGAAGTATGCATTTCAATCTTACTGATTTTTTTTTTTCAAAGAATCAGCTCATAGTTTTGTTGATCTGTTCTGTTCTTTTGGCTTCTATTTCATTTATTTCTGCTCTAAACTGTTTTACTTCTCTTCTCCTGCTGGGTTTAGGTTTTATTTGCTGTTCTTTCTCCAGCTCCTTTAGGTGTAAGGTCAGGTTGTATATTTAAGACTTTTCTAATTTTAAATCAAAGAAAAAAAAAGACTTTTCTCATTTTTTTCAGTAAAAACAATAATGATCTTTATTTAAAACTTAATCAATTCAACAGTCCATGACAGCCCTCAGTATTCTATAGTCAACAATAAATTTCTTTTTAAAAGGATAAGCTTAAGTATGACAACTTTTTCAAGCAATAGAAGCTAGCAGTTAGTTTTGTCTACTCATCTTAGGAAACACAGCACTAGAAGTGGTACACACACATTTTTGCATGGAGAACAGTAATTTTATCCTTTTAGTTATTAATATGTCATGGATGTGGGCCTGTTACAACCAGAGAGACAACAGTATGTAATCAGGACAAGAGACGGTTATTTTTAGAATTAGGCTAGGGTAAATGACTAAATGATTGATCAGCAGAATTTTTAAGCAAAGAATGCATAAGTATAAAATAACTAACACAGATCAGGGGGGAAAAGAAGCATTGTAAGCTTCAGTGTGGGTACTCTGAAAGTCTTTGGAGTGGATGAGCCTTCGTGAACAATAAAAATAAAAGTGCCGGGGCTCCTGGGTAGCTCAGTGGGTTAAAGCCTCTGCCTTCGGCTCAGGTCATGATCCCAGCATCCTGGGATCGAGCCCCGCATTGGGCTCTCTGCTCAGCAGGGAGCCTGCTTCCTCCCCTCTCTCTCCACCTGCCTCTCTGCCTACTTGTGATCTCTGTCAAATAAATAAATAAAATCTTTTAAAAAAAATAAATAAATAAAAGTGCAATCTCTATTTTGCAAATGAAACGCATTGTTGCATAGTGTAAAAATGGCCAGGAAGAAGTCTTTCTAATTTTCTTTCTAAAGATACTAATTTTATGGGATTTAGTTATACAGTTACATAGATTAGGAAATCAGAAGATTACACAAGTCTTAGTAGGAACAAGCGTTTGCTGCCTTGTACTTCCCATGAGACTTTTCTAATTTTTTGAGAAAGGCTTGTACTGATACATCCTTCCCTCTTAGGACCACCTTTGCTACATCCCAAAGGTTTTGAACAGTTATATCTTCATTTTCACTTGCTTCCATGAATTTTTTTTAATGTTTCTCTAATTTCCTGGTGGACCCATTCATTCTTTTATAGGATGCTTTTCAATGGACATCAAAAGAAAGCTGGGGTGCAACGCTTCAGAAAAATTAGATTTGAAACCAAAGACTAATAAGAGATGAAGAGGGACACTATATGATAATTAAAGGGTCTATCCAACAAGAAGATCTAACAGTTGTAAATATGTATACCCTAACTTGGGAGTGGCCCTTTATATAAACCAAGTAATAACAAAATTAAAGTAACACATTGATAATAATACAGCAATAGTGAGGGACTTTAACACCACACTCACAGCAAAAGACAGAGCATCTAAGCAGAAGACCAACAAAGAAACAAGGGCTTTGAATGACAGGCTGGACCAGATAGACTTCAGATACATTCAAAGCATTTCATCCCAAAGCAACAGAATACACATTCTTCTCTAGTGCACATGAAACATTCTCCAGAACAGATCCCATGCTAGGTCACAAATCAGGTCTCAACCAGTACCAAAAGACTGGGATGATTCCCTGTATATTTTCAGACCACAATGCTTTAAAACTTGAACTCAATCACAGGAGAAAATTTGAAAGGAACACAAAACATGGAGGTTGAGTATGCACTGCAAGGAGAGCTTTATACTCGTAGGCACTGAGAGAGCTCAGGTTCCACACAGGGCGATGAATGTGGAGACAGGAATCCCAGAGCCCACGTTCATCTACAGCATCACCGGGTTTTAATGAATCATTTGTTTAAAAAGTAAAACCATGATTTTCACACAAATATAAAGTGAATGTGTGTCAAAACCTCATGAATGAATGGAGGAACCAGAAAGATGCTAGCACTATTTCAAAGGAAAACATGAAACTGGACCCAGGTAGAGGCAGCCAGGAATGCTGAGCTGAATTTGCGGTGCAGTGTAGAAAGTCGGTATCCCAGCGGCAGCAATTACTTGTATTCCACGGACAGAACTCATTTGCATCATCTCCACTCTCTACAACTTGCAGAGTTATAAAATAGACAATGAAAAGCACACGGAGCCAGGGAGATGCAACAGATAGAAATTCCAGTCTTTCTCCTTTTTTTTTTTGTCGATTCCAGAACCTTTCTGCCCTTCACATGTTTTCCTTTCCCAGTTTACTGAATAACTATGCTCAGCAGGGTGGAGGCAAGAAAGCAAGTGTATCTCTCTGTGGCCTTACATCCCTTCTGTTGACAGGTTCTCTCTGCCCCTGGCAAAGCTGCAAGCAGACACCAAAGCTCTTACTGTCCCTCTTAAGTAATTAAAAAACCCAGTCCTGTCCAAATTCCAAATAATACTTTAAGCTGCTGGAAATGTCTCCTGTCTCAGCAGGGCCTTGCCTGCCGCTGGGAAGCCTGTGGTCAAGGGAAATGAAATTGCTTGACTCAGCTCCTGGCTATTGGCTTGGCTAGCTCTCCCCACACTCGCCGAAAGGCAGCGATCTCTCATGGGATCAGGAGTGTTCTCCCACCTGGGTGTCCGCTGCAGGAGGCAGACTCCAGGTGCTGATTCTGTCACTCACAGGGCTCTTCGGAGATGCCCCTACCTCTTCCCACCTGCTGATGGGGGGCCCTCCCCTCCATCACCCTCCGCAGGGGTGGTGCCACCTGTACCCTTTGGCGGACCACACAGCTCTCCTCCTGGGCTTCAAGGGACTCTGTGGTCCTCCCCTTCATAGGCTCACCTTACTGCCCACCCTCCAAGTGATCCTCTTGGCCAAAGTCCATCCAGATTCACCCAGTGTAGCTCACTCCCATGGGATACACCAAAGGTTCTCAACCAATTCTGCCCCTATGGAACAGCTGGCAATGCCTGGAGACATTTTTGGTCGTCACAAAGAGGAGTGATGCTGGCATTAAGTAGGTGTAGATCAAGGATGCTGCCAAACATCCTACAATGTCTGTACAAGACAGACACCCTTCATGCATGCAGGGGCACATGCATGTGCACGCGTGCGCCACACACACACACACACATACAATTATCAACCACGAAAGTCCACAGTGCTGAGAATGAGAAATTCTGGGACAAGCCAGTGGGGGGCAGGAAACACAACCCTCCCATCTCCCAACACAGGTCCTGGCCACCCTCCCCCCAACCAGCAACAGCCAGACAGGATTCACACGCCAATCCATGCAACCCTCAGACTCCTAGAGACTTGTGTCCATCTCCTAAAATGCTTCCTTTGACCAAAGGAAAAACTGAAGCACAGTGACTCTCTCCAAACACAACTTCCCCGGGGACTGTCTTGTTTGGGGAGGGGAAGAAGGTGGGTGCACAGCAGCTGCTGCAGGAGGAACACTATGCCATTTCTGAGGCGACCCGAGCATCTGGCCCAGTCCTCAGAGTCTCTGGTGGAACATGACACAATAGAAAATCACATTTAATGCTGTTGCTAACGTGCTGTTATCAGCAGAACTGTATCTCCCACCCAAATCCGTATGCTCAAGCCCTAAACTCCAGTATGTGGCTGCATTTGGAGGCAAGACCTTGAAAGAAGTCATGGAGTTAAACAGAGGCCATGAGGGCAGGATCTAACAGTGTGACTGGTGTCCTTACAGGAGGAGGAGATCTGGACGCGCACCAAGGGAAGACCGCGTGTGGACAAGGTGAGAAGGTGGCCGTCTGCAAGCCGGGAAGAGAGGCCCCAGAAGAAACCAAACCTGCCCAAGACTTGATCTCAGACTTCCAGCCTCCAGACTGTAAGGAAAGAAGCGTGTGCGGCACTTTCTCACGGAAGCCCGGGCAAACCAATGTGAGTGCCTCTTGGCTCCACCGCCAACCTTTACTGGGAAAGGTATTACTGAGTGTAATACATGCCCACTGAGTAAAACATGAATGAGCAGCCCTCGGGGCTGGCACGAGAACTCCTCACCACCCAAGCAATGCATGGCTTGTGTCTACTTTGTTGTCCTGCCAGCCTCCACGCACAGCTTCCGACCTGTGATCCAATGGGGTTCCGGGAGCTCCCACCAGGTCGTCCTCATTCCTGTCCCCAAGGAGGAAAAAGGGAAGAGGAGACCCATTTCTCTCAAGGGTCAGTGTGGAAGTGGGACAGCGCCTCCACTTTCGTGCTGTTGGCGAGAATGTAGTCCTGTGATAAAAAGGAAGGAAATTGGGACACATGGGTGTCTCAACTCGGTTAAGGGTCTGCTTTCAGTTCAGGTCCCAGGGTCCCAGGGTGGAGCCCTGCATCAAGCTCCCTGCTCATCGGAGAGTCTACTTCTCTCTTTCCCTCTGCGGCTCCCCCTGCTCATGCGCATATGCACACTCTCCGTCAAATAAATAAAATCTTTTAAGAAAAAAGGGAGGGGAGGAAATCTTACCTTTTGCAACAATGTGAACGGAATTTGGGGGCATTATACTAAGTGAAGTGACTTAGACGGAGAAAGACAGATACTGTATGATCTCATTTATATGTGGAATCTTAAAAAATAAAAATAAAAAAACCTCGTAGAAACAGAAGAGACTGGTAGTTGCTGGAAGCCAGGGAGTGGGAAGTGGGGGACAGTGGGCAGAAGTAGTTGAAAGGTACAAACGTCCAGGTATAAGATAAGTAAGTTCTGGGGATGTGATGGACAGCTTGGTGATTACAGCTGCCAATACTATGTTGTATCTTTGAAAGTTGCTAAGAAATGAGATCTTCAAAGTTCTCACAAGGAAAGAAATGTAAGGTGATGAGTGCTCGCTAGACTTACTGTGGCGATCCTCGCACTATATGTGCACACATCAAACCATTATATTGCACACCTTAAACCCCCATGATGTTACACACCTATTATGGCTCTGCTGCGGTTCTGTATTTGCACGTTCTTCTCTCCCACTTAACCGTGTATTCCTAAAACTTTGAATTTCTATTTTCATTCACTGACACTCCTGCCAGAGTCCAACAGTGCTCCAGGTTCATGAAGATGGAACGCCCTCCATCATTCATGGAATTCACACTTCAGTACCTGCTACACGTAGAGCTTCCAATCTCCCTGTCCTCTGTCATTTCAAAGGCATTTTCCTTGGACAACATTCTCAAGCGTCCGAAGACCACTTCTTAGAGTCAGAAGAGTTTTCATGGAAGAAAACACATTCTCAAGTACCGACATCAAGAGGAGAGCAGCAGCTATGATGGCTTGGGACCAGGGAGGAGGACATTTTACTGAGGGTGATGGATGGCGGCTTTTTAAAAAATGGAAATGTTCTCACTCTGAGGGAAAAGTCCAGATGCAGCCAATCCATGGCTGGTAAGGTGGCTCTGTGCCAGGAAGTCCCCAGGGACCCATATTCTTTCCAGATTATTACTCCTGGACTGTAACCCTAGTCCTCATGGTCCAAGATGTTAGCTGGAGCTCCAGCCATCACAGTTATCTCCAAACAGCAAAAACAAAGAAAGAACAAAGGGCAGAGGTGGGGGCATCCATCAGCTCTTCTTTCGGGAATATTGCTAGAAGCTGCTTCACATAACTTCCATTCCCATCCTATAGGTCAGAATTAGGCCCATGGACACATCTAGCTGGGAGGAAGGCTGAGAAACAGTATTTGCTCTGGGCGGCCATGGGTAATTCCTGCTATTCATATGGCACAGTGGAGAATACACAGTGGGGAAGGCGGACTAGCAACCTCTGCCCTAGCGTGTCGTTTGATCTCAGACTATTGCTGAGAAAGCATTTGATGAATCAAAACATGCTCATTACTTTATTCCCTGCATTCTGAGTATCATTTAAAATGTAAAGGCGATTTCTCACCTTCTGTTCCCTCCCCAGTCCCCAGGAGTAAGGAGGCATTAGTGATGGTGCCATTCACAGGCTCCTTCAACCACCGCATCCTCTTGAAATCCCTGTAGCCAGAAGCATTCTCTAGGCCTGGAGGAGCCTTGTCTATTGCTGTTCAACAATTTAGCAGGCCGTGGAGACTGGGAATAAAGGAACCAGGACATGACGAATAAGGAATCGTGAAGCCAACAAAAGCAAAAAAAGAAAGAAAAAAAAAAGTCCCAGGGTGTCCATGGTTTATTGGAGCATGTGAATCATTCATCTCATGAGCTTTTTCTCAAAGGGGAAAGTTTCAATCTCCTGGAATTTTAATTTTAGCGAATCCCATGCCAAAGGAGTATTTGATCCAAGGAGAGGCTGAGCCAGTAAATTACCACCAGGACATCTGGAAAATCATCAAATCAAAGAGAAACCACAACATCTTTGGGGAACTGTAGGGACCAGCTCTTTGCTTTATGGTTTGGGAAACTGCTTATAGTCACCAGGAAATTCTGGGTCAGATGACCTCACCCAACACCAGACCAGCTGTCTGACAAACTCGAAGGGAGCAGCAATAATTCTGTGCCTGTACCAGGGCTTCTCAGCCAGGGTCCCACTGACTCTTGCAGATGGACAATCCTCTGTTGTGGAGGCCGAGCCTGTGCGCTGTGGGGTAGTGAGCAGCACCTCTGGGCCCTACCCACTCGATGCCGGTAGCACTCCCAGTTGTGACAACCAAAAATGTCTCCAAACATTGACAAATGTCCCCTGAGGCAAAAGAGTCTCCAGGTGTGAACTGCCAGTCTTGATCCCCTTTTATGAATTGTGAAACACGGACTCAAAGCTGAGGACTATGGATGTGAGTTGTCTTCAAAGACCACCGCGTGTTTTAGGTTTAACGTTTTCACCCCTTCGTTCATTCCTTCATTCAGTGATGTTGGGATTCGGGGGTGGCCGAGGAAGGGAAGTCTCTGGCCTCATAGAACTTCCACACCCAGCACTCCATAAGCCCTGTATAAGGATTGTCACATCTCATTGCCACAGCTGCCCCCGAAAGCTCACACTATTGTTATCCTCACTTGACAGAGAAAATAACAGAGGCTCAGCAAGGTCAAGTCACTTGCCCAAGGACACACAGCTAGGAAATGTCCGGTTGCAGGAATTTGAACCCATGTGATCTGAGCCCAGAACCCACACTTTTAGCCATGAACTTAGTGTCAACATGCCAAGCATCATGCTCAGTGTTGAACATTATTATCTCAAACCCAAAAGGCAGCGGTGATTGGCCCCATTTTATGGATAAAGAACCTGGGGCTCTAAAGTGAAGCCTGGCTCCAAGCCCAGCTCAGATCCTTCCATTCCTCTGCCTGGCCTCTGGTGGAAGTCAGCGGCTGTCAGAGTCGGAGTTCTTATTCGCACTTTGCTTTATAAAAAGGAGGCTGGGTATAGCAAAGTACATCTGCCTGTTCATACTAGCTCGAGTCTATGGCTTAGGTCATTTCAAGATTCTGGTGTTTATCGATTTGGCTGTACTGTCAAAGCTCTCGGGCGGCCGAGCAGAACTCCACTCCACTGGAGTGCAGGCTAAGTGGAAGAAAATCCCCCACTTACCACAGCAGCAGCAGCACAAAAGATGTAACACACAGAGACAAATGTAAGAAACATGTGGGGGAAAGTTTAACTTTATTAAGACATAAAGGAAAAAACAGTAAGGAATATTCTTTTTAGATAGGAAGTCTCAACATTAGAGAGATGTCTACCCTCCTAAAATTCATCTATAGAATCATCTAAGACTAAAGATTCTTTATACCAAAGGCTACCCTGCAAGTGATGGGCATTCACAGAAAGCAGCTACACTTCAGACACTTCAGCAGGGTCCCACGGTTATCCCTACTTGTCACCCCTATGATGAAACTGGGGTTGAAGTGTCTTGGTCAAGGTCCCCCAGGCGATACAAGGTGGAGCCAGAACGGGAACCAGGTGGTGTTCATCACAGTCCCCATCCTTTTTGATTACACAATCCTGACATCTTCTTCTGCCCCCAAAGTAGGACACAGCTTTTAAAAAGAGAATCTTGGTCATCTTGAAGAAGAGACATCAAAGAGAAAACACATTTTTGAATATCACTCCTCAAAAGAGACTACTATGGGTAGAAAGAACCCCTTGGTTATAAGGCACAGTGTGCTTACATACCATTTTATTGTATCCCTCCGTTAAAATACTTGTTGTGATGCTACATTGTCAGTATCTGAGAGTCTACGCATCTCATAAGACTCTAAGCCCCTTGAAGGCAGGGACCGTACCAGTAAGGACCAGTTTGTTGCTGTGGGCAACAAATAACAAAATAGCATACTCATAGTAGCTTAGACAACAAAGAGAGAGAGAGAGAGAAAAGCAGTTAATTATTCTACCTGGCAAACATCTCTGTAGGTTCAGTGGTCCAGTGTCAGTGAATCAACCTTGTCTCTCTCTCTCTCTCTCTCTCTCTCGCTGCTCAAGACGGCAACATGGCTGCCCTAGCTCCAACTACTGGCTCTTCAGCAAAATGTATCTCAGGCAGAAACCAAGTTAGGAGAGGCAAAAAGTATATCTTCTTATGTGCTTTTCTCTTTTCAATCAGGAAAACTAATCACTAGGAGCCCCTAGACAACCTCCCCTTACTACTCCTGGACTAGAACCAGATCACGTGCCTGTACCCCATACATTTGTGAAGAAAGGGGAGCCCAACTGGCCATGAGAGACTGAGACCAGTCATGATTGAGATCCTGGGATGGGGCACACCACCACCAACACCATGTGTTGCTGCCAGGACCAAGAAGGGCAGCCATGAGTAGGCAACCAACAAGGAATGTCTCAATGACATGGCTGTCGTTTCATGACCAGTATCTCTCTTGGTGCCTGACACACACTGAGCAAATGTTTGTTGAATGAATGAGGAACAGCATTAGTTGGCTCACACAGCCATGACAAAATACCATAGCCTGGGTGACTTAAACAATAGAAGTTTCTCTTCTCACAGGTCTGGAGGCCGGAAGTCTCAGATCGGGGTACTAGCATGCTGGGATTCTGGCAACGGCCCTCTTTCTTGGTTGCTGACAACCACCTTCTTGCTGTGTCCTCATAGAGCGGGGACAGAAAGAGAGAGAGGGAGAGATCTTCCTCTCCTGAGGCTGCAATCCTATGGGATTAGGGCCCCACCCTTATGAAGGCCTTTAACCAAATTACCTCGTAGAGGGCATCAACACACGAATTTTGGAAGGACCCAATTCAGTGCATAGCAGAGACCGAAGAATTAAATAGGGGACCAAATGAAGGAGTCAGTGAATGAATGAATGACCAAATAAATGAACAGAGGTGAGTTTCATTAGATACTATTTCAGGACACATGAAGTCACTAATTTGCAATTTCATGGAGGGCCAAAATCTGTGCTTTGTCACTGAGGTTTGACTTCTGGAAATGTACCTTCTCTCTTCCGGAATGTGAATGAATGAACGGCACTGGGTGTTAGATCACACTAAACTTGTGACCCGTTACCAAGCAAAACATACCAGTGATCCCCAAAAGGAGAAAAGCTAATGAGCGTGGATGAGCAGAGAAGCACCAGAGAGAAGCAAAGGTTCGGAGCCAGCGTTCTGCAGATGCTAGACAATGGCGACACCAGGACAGGACAGACAGCAGAAAACGCATTCAACCACCACACACCATCTCAGCCACATCAGCACACGTGGAAGGCAACCCCTTGGACTGACATTATGCCAAGCCCATTCCCCTACAGCTGCCATGCAAGGAACCCACCATCAGGCAAATCCCAATTTTCAGAAAAGTAAGAGCACATCTGAGGCAAGACCATGAAGCCCGCTTTTTTTTTTTTTCTGAAAGGAATGTTTCCTATAAAAACCTTCACTTTAAAGGAGGAGGAAAAAAAAATCATTCCTGGCTAAGAAAACACTCATGTTACCATGGCTCAGATCATATACACAGAGCTCTTTTCTCCTTATGCTTCACGGAAGAAGGTTCCAGTGCAAATAAGTCAACCCAACCGTCCTTGGAGCACTTAATGTCCTTCTGTCCCCTTCCACTTCAGATGAGGTCGGTAGCTATTTTCGTCAACCAATGTTCCTTTAAATTATGAACTCAGTGAAATGAGAACACATTCATGGTCAGCCTCATGGGACTCTGAAGGATACGAACCCTTGTGATGTTTTATGTCTCACTCAATGAGAGAGAACTTCCCTGGGTCCACCATTTATTTACCAAATCCTTCCACGGAGTAAAGCAAGCCAAGGGAACAGAGGAACGCTGAGGAGTCATGGCAAATGGTCAGTGCTGATTCCTCCAACCTGCTCTCAACTGTTCTGTCTTTGCAGTGTCTGTCATGCCCTATTACATTTGTTCTGTGTCCATCTGTCCATCTGTCTCAGCCCCAGACACCACTTCTTGGCTCCTCAGGAGCAGAGCACATGAGTGATATTCTACAACTACAACAGGACGCCCTGGGCAGATGGATGGCCAAGACACATGTCAGAGTCACATAATTCGCACATGGACCACATGCAAGCTGCACTCCCTGTGTTCTGTGTTGTTCTGCACTGGGAGGGCGATCACCTAGATAGGGAGAGCCTAGCCTGTGCAACTTTCAGCAGGTGTAAACCCAGGTGCTCAGGAGACAAGAGACATGAATTTTTTGTTCCTCTCCAGGCATGAGCAGCTCCCTGGGGTCTGAGAGGGTAGCTCTGATGTCTCCTAAGTTCCTCTTCCTATCTGGCTTTAGAACTTGACGCTGGGAGAGCAGCTCAGCCTGCGCAGACCTGACTGACAGGAACAGATGGAAGTGTGTGTGACCCTGTGGCTTGTGTCCTCTACCTGCCACACACATGAGCTGTGGCGGGGGCTCATGTGCTGCCTGGTCCCCTCCAGGACTGAGACCATTTCCCCAGCTGCAGGGAGTGCCGTAGCCAACAGCCACCAGTTGAGGCCTTCTCTGAGGCTTGCTTGCCTTCAGCTGAGAGGGACATCTCGCCTCGGACTAGGGGGGCGGAGGACTTCCACACTGGATGACAGTTGAGGCCAAAGTGTGGCCCAGGCCCTCGCCCCAAGCCAATGCGGCTCTGCGGGGGCTGCCAGCTCCAGGGCTGCTGTCGGTCCGGCTGGGAACATTCGGGCCTCTGGCCCAGCCCCCTCCCTGGCTCACGGCCGCACACAGGTGCATTTCCTGCATGCCCAGGCCCATCCTGGGGAACACGCTGACAAGGGGACTCCATGGGAAAGCCCAGTTCTAGAGGACAGGAGAGAATGGCCACACCCTGGAGACGTGGGCCCTCCCTAGTCCTGCACGACAAGGAAGAAGCTGAGGAAGGGAGCTCAGAGCACACCCTCGAATGTGAGCATCTTCAGTGAGGACCTGCCTTAAAATGAAGGAGAAGCACTTTCCAACGAGCATTTCCCAGTCTGGGAGTGTCTTCCCAGAAGCTGAAGCGTCTTGTGCCTCCAGAGCCTTTCCTTCCTCCGGGGACCGTGGGATTGGGGCCTGGCACAGGGAGAGAAGTGCAGCCCCCACAGGGCGGCCTTGCAGATGTTCCGGGATGCAGGCCAGACACCGAGCACGGCATAAAGCCTCCCCGCTGTGTGGACCAGTCTCAGCCCCTGCTGACAGCAGGTGACTGCCTGGAGCACCAGCCTCCTACAGCATCAGAGGGGGA
This sequence comes from Mustela lutreola, assembly GCF_030435805.1. Classification (NCBI taxonomy): domain Eukaryota; kingdom Metazoa; phylum Chordata; class Mammalia; order Carnivora; family Mustelidae; genus Mustela; species Mustela lutreola. The sequence goes on along the minus strand of NC_081298.1, from coordinate 6,146,870 downwards.
TGCAAGTGACAGACGCTGCTCTCCAACCCAGCACACGTGTGCCAGCAGAGGCCACGCGCGCCACGCTCTGCATGTGCCACCACCAACAGCCACTCCCTCTCTCTCAGCGTCTGCCAACAGTGGTTTGACTTGTTTCCCTAAACAGGGAGAGTGAGGCTGTCCAAGGACGGCCCTAATTCAGCCCCAGACCCACAGCACATAGGAGGCCCAGCTGCTTCTGTGGAAGGGGGAGGAGGCACCTGGAAAATCAGGACAGGGAGCAGAAGGGTGTCCACACTGAGAAGCGTGCTCATGGGCCAAGTCCAAAGCTCCTAGAGCAGCATGCCTGGGATTCCAAGTCTGGTTCTTCCTACGGGGATTCTGTAGCCTTTCCCCGCTTCTTCTATAAAATGCAGTGAATGTAACACTGCTCCAAGGGGTCACCGTGAGGCAGGGCCCAAGCTAAGAGGAGAAGGACCTGAGAGGGAGCACCTCTTTAAACCTGGCTACCCAGAGACCAGCCAGCCTCACCCTAGCTCCAGCTGGGCTGGCAAGTCTGAAGGAGGGAATACATGCACAACCTGCGCTCAGGAGCCCAGGCTCTGGGGCCCGACCTCACGCAGGTCCCAGGCCCCACCAACACTGCCGCCTCGGGGAAGTACTGAGCCTCTGCTGCTCACCGTCTGCATTTCAGCTTCTGGAGGCCCCCACAATTCTCCTCAACAGGCCCCTTTGTCCTCGGCGGCCGCAGATCCAGCCCCTCTCGCGTCTCCACACCTGCATCCTTTTCAGGACAGCAGGGCAAGGCTGCCCACCTGTGAGGATTGGATGAGGCTCACCCGGATAACCTGGGATCATCTCCCCATCTCAAGGTCCACGGTACTAAACAACTTTGCAAAGTCTCTTTTGTGTGTAAAGTCACACATTCACAGGCTCAGAGACTGGGACACAAACATCTTTGGGGAGGGGACATTTTGTTCACTGCACACATAGAAAGGTGTTTTTAGTGTATCAGCACTGATATGGCTCTAAAAAACAAAAAACAGGTCTGGCTACTTATTTAGCTGATCCTACATGAAGGACCCACAATGTCCTAACTGCATACATCAGAGAACCCATCAGACATAGTTCTTGCCTTCACAAAGTGGACAACCTAGTCGGGTGGCTACCAAAGTGTGATCCCTGGACAGCACTGTCCGGATCTTGGGAACTTGATAGGAAGGCAAATTCTTGGACCCCATTCCAAGCCTGCTGAGTCAGAAACCGAGAGGAGTGGGGACAGGGAGGATTTGTGTCCTAACAAGACTTCCAAGTGATTTTAACACAAGCTGAAGTTTGAGAATGTTTTCTTTCTGAAAGATTCTAACTGCTGGCTTTGAGACGAAAGGAAGGTTCCGTGAGCCAAGAGAAGCAGTTGGCCTCTGAAAGCTGAAATATACGGGGAAACAGATGCTCTCCTACAGACTCCAGGAAGAATGCAGCCCTGCCAACCCATTTTGGGTTTCTGACCTCCAGAACTGTGAAAGAGTAAGTTTCTGTTGTCTTAAGCCACTAAATTTGCAGTAATCTGTTACACCACCTGAGAAACTACTACAGACCACAACACGGGGATGACAAATGCATACCATGCACGGTTTTAGTCCCTAGTTCCGCATCAGTGCAGACATTGCTAATCAATCCCAGCAGTCTTTTCCCGTGCTGATGAAGCCTTGGGACCTCTTACCCAGATCTCCAAATGGCCAACACCTATTGACCCAAACTGGCATGCAAGAAGGGGTCAGACTCTTGAATATAAATAACAAAACCCACTCTATCCAACTTAAACAGGGAATGTATTAAAGACATTAGGAGGCTCACAGACTCTCTGGGAAGGTCAGAACATTAGGCCCAAATCACCCTTTTGGACAGCCCCAGTGTGGAGCCTTTGGACACCATCACTGGTCACACACTGAAAGCACTGAAATGAACACAAGAGCTGGGACATCTGCTGTTGGAGAGCTGCGGGCTCGTCCCCAGCTGGCATCAGAGTGAATTCCACACTGGGCTTGTTCCTCATAGCACCGCTTCCCAGTCCAAGTCTAAAAATGGCTAGATCTCTTGTTCAAAGTCAAGTCTCTGCACCAACTGCATTGTTATCACCCAGACCTACTGAACTAGGAGCTGCATTTTGACAAGATCCCCAGGTAACCCAGATGCCCAGGCATGGGTGGAAAGCCCTGCTCTGCACTACCTCACCATGATCTGAGACAACTCAAGCGTGCAGACCCTACAGTCATGATTTCACCGACATAATGGCACCAAGAAACACAACACTCAGAACAGAGGACCCAAGTGTTAACCAAGCCAAGGGAACAAGGGGAGCCTCCATTTTGTGATTAAGGAAGAAAATACAATTATAAAGTCTAAGATGCCTTCTAACCAGGACATATACAGAGATTATGCTTGGACACCACGGAAGGTTTTCTATTCAATACACCTGACCCTTCAGCCAGACTGAGTAGCATCAAGAACTCAGAACGGAACTCGGAACAAGATAGATCATTTGTCTTCTACACACAAGAAACCCCTGCTTTTTGTCACTAATTTGACTCAGTTGCTACAATTTGTGAATCAGCCATAAGAAAATGGACTCAGAGAAGTAAATTAGTTTTTGCCTAAGTTTCCAAAAGAAGATCTGGCAGAGTACCAAGAAAAAAATGTTCTTTTTAAAAAGGCATAAAAAATAGCTTGACCTGTTCCCTACATTCAAGTGTTCAGAAAACAACTCTCTCTCTATTCACAGAATCTTCCTGAAAGTCAAGAGATTAAGAGGAAGAAGTTTCTGGTTTTGAAATGTTCTTATAATTTCCACACTGAGTTCTAAAAGAGGAAACTTACAGCTGTTGGTTGTTTCTTTGTTTTTGAATCTGAAAAATGACAAAGTCAGAAAATGGAGGGTTTTGTGATCCAAGAGTTGAACACAGCCTAGTGGGGCATATACTTTACTGTCCATAGGGACAGAGAGTAGACCAGTAGCCAGGGCCTGAGGAAAAGAGAGAATGGGGGGTGGCTGCTAAAGGGTATGGGGGCTTCAGTCTGGGGTGATGAAAATGTTCTAGAATTAGGTGGTGGTGATGGCCCAAACATATGCTATACTTAAAAATCACTGAATTGTATACTTTAAAATTATGAATTGTAAGCTATGTGTAGCTCAATTTTAAAAAGGGAAAGAGATATTTACAGACATAAAATATTAGGAACCTAGTGTACGAGTAAAAATAAATCTTAAAATTAGTTGGGAAATAGGGGCACCTGGGGGGCTCAGTCGGTTAAACTTCTGACTCAATTTCAGCTCAGGTCAGGATCTCAGGGTCCTGGGATGCAGCCCCACGTGGGGCTCAGCGCTCAGTGGACAGTCTTCCTGAGATTCTCTCCCTCTCCCTCTGTCCCTCCTCCCTGTATGCTCTGTCTCTCAACCTCTCTCGCTCTGTCTCTCTAAAAATATAAATCTTTTTTTTATTAGTTAGAAAATAAAAGCTTATTCAATGCATAGTATTACAATATTTGGACACTGAATTTTAAAAATAGAGTTAATTTTCCTCTGCATGTCATTTAGACAAAGTAATATATTTATGTATTTGTATGTAAACACAAAAATGAAAATCTGCAGGTAAATGAAAAGGAGGGAGTAAGAACAAATGAACGAACAAACAAGGCACAAAGGAAGGGAAGAAGCAAAGTGTGACGAGAAGACACGTCACCTCTGTGGTATTCTTTCCAGAAACCCATAACCACTAATAAACAAACAAACAAACAGATTAAGGTATATGCCACAAAATACGTGACCAGTGCCTCTCAAAACGGTCAGTCATGAAAAACAAAGAAAGAAACTTTATAGACTAGAGGAGACTAAGACATGATGACTTCATGCAAGTGGCTCCTTACATGGGATCCTGGACCAGAAAGAGGACATTAATGGAAAACTGGTGGAATCAAAACAAAATGTGCACTTTCGTGAGTAGCAATGCACTAGAGCTGGTTGTCCAGTTTCCACGGAAGGACCGTGATTATGTAAGATGTTAGCAATAGGAGCAGGACGAGGGACATGGGTGAGCTCTCTGCACGGTCTCTGCAATGCTGCTATTCCAATAAAATACATAGACACAATTTTTAAAACTCAATTACACAGCAAAATGGCTGGCCATGATGGGAGAGTTAGGAATACTTCTCAGAAACTCTTTGACTCGACTTAGATCATCATAAAATGCCCAGCCCTCCCACAATACTCACAGATGAGCTGTCTTCTTGTTCCTCCCCCAGAGCTGCCCCTGCTGTCCAGTCATAGCTGGGCAGGGAGAAACTGTGCGTCTGCTTGTTCAAACCGTCCCCCGTGATAACAAGAGCGCTCAGCCAAGCACAGACCGAAGCTGACCCTCGGTTGGGGGAGATGCCACGTACATTCAGTACCCTCCTGGAGATGGCTGTCATGTGTCCCTCTGTGAGGGACGTCGGGAACAAAAATGCCCCCTCCAGCTCTCCCACACTACTGGCAATGCTGTAAAACCCAATTCCTGGTACTGGGTGAGACAGTCCCTGCAGATACCGGCCAGCTCCATTTCTGTGTCGGCTCACACTCACCTCTTCTTCTGAGGGGAACGAGCTGCTGCACCGGCCAGGTCCCCCTTCAAGTCCCAGCTGTCAGCTGGAAGCCTCTAGCTTTAGCCTCACGATGTGTCTCAGCTGCAGAATGCCATCTTGCCCAAGAGCACCCTCTTCGCACCCAGCCCACAGCCGGGAACAGACAATGCGGTGGGTATAAAGGTCCAACCCTTTCAGTCCGACAGGGATGACCCTGATGAACCACATATGCTCCAGAGCTCCCTGGGCTGGGGGGGCGCGGGGGGAAACCTGCCTGCATCACCAATCAGCTTCTTCCTCTGCCCGATCCTGCCCCCTTCCCTTCCCTCTCCCCACTTCCCCTGCGCCGCCCTCCTTCCGTCACCCTCCCCTCCCCTCTCCTCCTACCCTTCCTAACAAACATCCTGCATGGCAAACTCCATCTCAGTGTCTGCCTCTGGAGAACTCAGTCTGGGACCACCTTCTTGAGTGGTGGGAGAGGAACAACGGAACAGTGTGTTCAAGGAAACCAGTCCTACGATCCTTCATCCTGAGTTCCGGCCTCCCCTGCAGCCAGGGGAGAGCAAGTTAACTCAAAGATCTCAAAACACAGCAATTCCTTAGGAAAGCCGGACACCCCAATCACCCGAGCATTCTGAAACACGAAATATTTTCGATTAGGAAAATGGCCACCTGGAGGTTTCTATTTTGGCCACCATTTTAGGAAAAGAATCAGGTCTCAACACCGACGCATTACGGCTTGTATTTTTTCCCCCTAGCCAAGTGAACTTAGTCCTTTCCGGTCACAACTGGGACCTCCCAAAATGAAAAGGGAGAAAGTAGCTTTGAACCACGGGGAAAGAGTCTGAAATGCACTGCGGCCAGGAGCACGCCATTAAAAAGCTTTTTGCAAAACTTCATGGAGAGAAAGTGGGATCCCTTCTGAATTCTACAGATAGTAACCCAACTGTGCAAGATGAGAAGATGCAGCCATACTTCGAGTCTACACTTCCCTTACACACTTACGTACTTACTCCATTCAACAGTATTTACTAAATCTCAGACTCTCTTCCAAGAATTAGGGACACAGCTGTTCTTAGGGCTCCTTAAATTACTTCCCTCCAGTGCTCCCTTTCACAGCACATGTACTAAACTGGAACAAAGGGGAAACTGGGCCCTACGCAAGGATAGCACGTGCAGTGTCTTGTATTTTGATCTGTATCTGACCCCAAGATCTGGTCCCTCGCTTCCCTGTCAGCTCACATCAATTCATGATCCTTACTTGCCCAATCTGTTAGACCTCTTACCTCTTCCTCCTGAGCCTTGCATGCTATCTGCTGGGGTTTCCGACCAGTGTAGTGAGTAGGGACTAAAAGTCTTCCAGATCCCACAATAGTAAGTTCTATAAACAGACACTTCTGCTTGAGAATAAGTCAATGAAATCATTTAATCTTCCTAACAGCCCCCACGAATGGGCACTACAAATATGCCCATTTTACAGATAGGAAAACAGGCTTTGATTGCTATAGGAACCACTAATTTGTGACAAAGCTGGTTTCCAAAACCAGAAAAAGCAAGAACTTACCCAACCTGCCCTCAACCTCCCAGAAAATCATTTAATTCTTTGTAGCCCAAACAGGACTTCGACGGTGAGCTGTTCTGTCAGTCTTTCAGTCATTGCCCTGTGATTCCTCTGAAACCCTTGTCACAACAAGAAAAGCGTGAAGAGACTTAATGACTGGTTTCCATTAGCACAGTGAACCGGGACTGCGTCTGTGTCTGGCACCTGCAGGGAATGGCACCACATTTCCCCCCCCTGGCGGGGGGCGGGGGGGGGGGGGGATCAGCTTTCCCTCCGGGTACAGGGGATTCAGGTCTGGCTAAATTCCCCGCTGCTCTGGAACTGAGCACAGGACTCAGCCCTGGCCCACTCAGGCTGCATTGCCCTGTCCCTAGCAAATGGCTGAGGGATGTGCTCCTGGTCCAAACAGATTCGGGAAAATGAAGTCTGCATGTCTGAGAGTGAACGCGAGACCCTGACCCCTTTTTGCTGGACTTGAACTCACGGGGCGTGGGTCTAGAGCTGTTGGCAGCCACCTCGACCCCAACACGGAACCTAAGATTGAGGCCAGTGTGAAGGAAGCGAGGGCCAAGCTACGGAGCAACTCTGTGCTATGGATGAAATTATGTTCCCCCAAACTCATAGACGGTACCTACACTGTACAGCTCCAACCCCAGCGTGGCCGTGTTTGGAGGTGGGGCCCTCGGGAGGTAACTAGGTTTAATGAGGTCATGAGTGTGGGGCCCTTCCGGTGGGACCAATGTCCTTATAAGAAGAAATACCAGGGAGCTTTCTCGCCCTCCCTCTGCCGTCCTGTGAGGACACAGTGAGAGAAGTCACGCCTGCGAGCCAGAAGAGACGCTGCCAGACCCTGATCTTGAACTTTCCAGCCCCCACAACTGTGGCAAAATAAACTTCCCCGCGAACGCACATCCACAGTTCCCGCCCCCGAGCGACGGTATTCCGGTAGGGCAGCCCGCACTCGCGCACCCCGGGGCCTTGTTAAACTCACTGAGCCTCGAATCCAGCCACGCCGGAGTCCATGAACCCCCTGAAACTTTCATCGTAAGAGACAAAGTCCATCTTTTTTGCTTTGTCCTTAAACCATCTGGGTTCGCTGCCGGAAGTTCCTCCCCACCCGCGCCCACAAGCTCCCCGGGAGGACGGCTCCGCACAGGCTGGGAGGGGAGAACGAGGCGTCCCTGTGGCTACCGCCTAGTCCGCCGTGCAAACCCTCCTCCAGAAGAGCGGCGACCACAGCTCTGCGGTCCGACCGTCTCACGCCGGCCACACGCAGGCCGCCGCGCCGCTGCCCAAACACGGCGCCCGCCAGCCCAGGCTGCCCCGGAGTCCAGGCCTGGCCTCCCTGCGGCCGTGCCGGGCCGAGGCCGCCCACGCGGTGCTCTCTCTGCCGCGGCGCTCCCGTATCCCCCCGACCTTCCCCGCGGACGCCCGGTTCCGTGAAGGCAAGAACTACGTCTTCTTCCTCTTGGTCTTCCCGGCACCCACCACGGCCCCGGGCGCGGAGACGCCGCTCGCAGCTGTCGAGCGAGCACGCGGACGAGCCCCTCCACCTTCAACCTGCCTCCCGGCGGCGAGAAGAAACCCGCCGCGCCGTCGGCCAGTCGGCCGTGCCCGTTAGCGCGCCGGCCTCGGCGCTGCAACACAAGAGCCAAACGTTTGGCGACTTAGACGCCACCCAAGTTCCCGTCTCTCTCCTGGGCCGGTCCCGGCGGAAGCGGCTCAGGCAGACGCGGAAGGCCGGCCACCGGGGATACGCGGCTTCCGCCCCGGGTCAGGGGAAGCCTCTCTCTCCTCACCGCACGCTTACCCCGGAACGTCCCATCCCTTCCCACCGCACCGCCCGGAAGCGGAAGCGCAGAGCCCCGGTCACGTGGCCGGCCGGCCGCAAGGGACGCTGGGAAGCGCAGCCCTGACCCGGCAGCCATGCCCCTTGATTCTTGGGGTCTCTGTCGTTAAATAGCAGCAATGAATTCTGTCGGGCAATGGTTGGTCATAGCAGTTAAGGATTTAGACCAAGCATACCCTTGTTAGAGTATGTTTAAATCGTTCAGGGGCAGTCTTGCTAACTTCCTCTATCACCAAGCCCCTTCACTGTAGAAGAGCTCTGACCCGAGCCTGTATGCCCTCATTGCTACGGCCACCCCAAGCCCTGCTCTGCACAGGCCTGGGCTCCTGCCTGGCCCTCGTGATATGTCCCAGGAAATGGAGCTCTCCCCCAAATCCCAGTCTCAGAGCTGGGTTCTGAACCGCTGTATTCAAAACCTGCAGCAGCAGGACAGCACTGGGGTTGAGCTCTTCAGCTCTGCAGTCAGACAGGAGTTTCCCATTTCCTATCTTGTGTGCCTTTCCCAAATTACAGAATGTCTCTGCACCCCCAGAGTCCTCATCCACAAAGCAATATGTTTATTTCTCACCCTATAAAGGGCGTGACACAGGGACTCACACACGATAAGCCCTCTGTAAATGTTAATTTGCTTTTACTTGCAGTCCATTCGGACTCAGACGGTACATGATGGCCCGGCCGTCTCTACTTCCAGCTGCTTCCAGACAGGACTGGGGGACCCTTGGCTGACCCCAAAGGCACTGCACACCTATGGCGACCACTCTCCTTATCTTCTTCAACAGTGCTCTGGGGTCTCAAACATCAAGCTGTCGGCAAGTAACAGGTCCATGTGCCACCTGCTTCCTCCATGCCTGGCGCCCAGCACCCTGACACTGACCTCACCTTGGATCTGACAGGTGCTTGTAAAATGCAGAGGACTGGTGGCCTTAGCAAAAGTCTAACATTGTTTTTCTGTCCTTTTGTGTGCAGTGTGCCTAGCTGGGAAGTGAGGCCTATTAATTCAGTCTCTTCCGGAGAATGTCAATCACCAAACTAGCAGGCGTTAACAAGAGAGAGATCTCTTCAGAACAAATAATAATGAGAGCTCTAAGAATTAAAATGCAATTAGAAGCTGCCAGCACTACCAATACTTTGCACTCGTGGATCAAGAGGCTAGTTGCTATTTCATCATCTACAAAAGGAAACAGTGAAAAAAGCGCTTCAACCACTCTCCTAATGCAATGTTCATGACAAATTTGAATTACAGTGATTTTACTCCCTGTTTCTTTCCTTCTCTTAGTGTCTTTCCCTCCCACCCTCCATCTTAATTACGAATTCTAACAAACCAAGATCTGGTATAAAAGAAATTATCTTGATTCCATATGCATAAGAAAGGCTCTCTTCTCTTGACACATTGATCACATACTCAAGATGGTGATTAAAGACCCCACTTCCACATTCAGTGGGTCTTTGTTACTATCAGGATATTAATTTATTAATCAATTGCAAATGTCAAATGGACATCTCAAACCCTCTTAATCAAGATGCAAAAATGGGGGCGGTGGGATTGACTCATGCGACTGTAAAGGACTATAAGCTCCAGACATGGCCACATCAAGCACCTGAGGGACGAACAGATCTCCCTCTTTTCAGTCCTCTGGGTCAGCTTCCTCCTCAGGCAGGCCCTCCTCCTCCCGACTCTTACACCACAGTAACCACCTGCACGGGGCCTGCATCACCCCAGCTGTGGCTCCTGAATGCACACCTGACCCTTCACTGTGGCTAGAAGTGGGGGAAGACTTTAGACCAGAGCTCTCTGATAGAACTTTTGGTGAGGACGGATGTGTTCTCTATCTGTGCTGTCCCATAGAGGGGCCACTAGTCACATGCGGCTACTGAGCACTCAAAACATGGCAAAGACAGCTGAAGATGTGAATTGTAAACTTGGCTTTACATTAATTCATTAAATTTAATAGCCACACGTGGCTAGTAGTCATCATACTGTTCAGAGCCTCTTGATGACGTCAGGCAGGGAGTTCATGTCCGAATTCTTGCCAGGCCCACCCTTAACCACAGGGAATGAGAAAAGAAAGGAAGTCAGGGGCACAACGCCAGAGAGAGGGGAAGTGGCTGCTGGGGATACAAAGACGATGGAAGGCTTTCTGGCTTGCACAGCTGGCTGGAAAGTGAGGCCATCCACCAGAAAAGAAAACACCGAAGCGTGACCAGATCCAAGGGAGCAGAGCACAAATTCAGCCCTGGGCATGCAAGTATGAGCTGCCATGAGAAGTCAGAGGAATGGTGTGGAGCTCCAAGAAGGCTGAGCCAGAGGTATAAATTTGGTGGGCACTGGCAGAGAGCAGGACATTGACGTGGAGGCACAGTGACACTCCATAAGGAAGCAAACAGAGTGGGATCAGCAGAGGGGAGCCTCAATGCCCAGTGGTGTAGGGGAGGGGGATGAGAAAGAGCAGTCACAGGGTCAGGAGGGAAACCGGGAGAACGCTGGAAAAAAGAAGGGATCTAGAGCGAAGCAGTGGTCGCCAGAGCCAAATGCTGCTAAGTCAACCAAGCATGGGTTAAAGATGAAGATGTGCCATGGGCTTAATCAAAAGGGGGTCACTAGCGCCCTTTGAGAAACCTGTCTCCATGGAGTGATCGAGGCAGGAGCCAGGAGGGCATGGCTTGAAAGGAGAAAAGTGGAGAAAGCGGGTGTGGACCATTCTTTCAAGAGCTTCAGATGCCAGGAGGGGGAGGGTTGAGGAGGAGCTGCCGAAACCTATGAAACCAGAGAGGGGCTGAGGTCTTGCATGAGGATACAAGTCCTTGCAGATCAAGGTCTCATCCCATGTTTTCCCAATATAACAGTATTTTAAGGGTATGACTAAGCCATTCAGTGACACAGGAAGGAAAAAAAAATCCATTAAGAGGCTAGAACTTCAAAATGGTTTGCTCAGTCAATGTTCACTTAGGAATTAAGTCAGAATTAATGAAGTCATAATTAATCAGTAAGTACCCCCAAGACTGTGGCACACTACCCCCGTCCCGCATCTTCCAATAATTTAAAGATAGCATCTTCCTCAAAAAGATAAAGGGATACAATTTTCTTTTAAGATTTTATTTATTTGACAAATGGAGATCACAAGTAAGTAGAGAAACAGGCAGAGAGAGAGGAAGAAGCAGGCTCCCCGCTGAGCAGAGAGCCCGATACGGGGCTCAATCCGAGGACGCCGGGATCATGACCTGAGCTGAAGGCAGAGGCTTTAACCCACTAAGCCACCCAGGTGCCCCAAGGGATACAATTTTAAAATACATTTAAAATCTCTGTCTCTGAGGCACCTGTGTGGTTCAGTCAGTTAGGTGTCTAGGTCATCAGACCTTCAGCTCAGGTCATGATCTCAGGGTCCTGGGATCGAGCCCCACATTCCTGCTGAGCAGGGAGCCTGTTCTCCCTCTCCATCTGCCAACTGCTCCCCCTTGCTTGTGCTCTCTCTGTGTCAAATAATTCTTTTTTAAAAAATCTGTCTCTGTCTCCCAGAACAAAGAAAATAAAGGAAAATGGGTGGGTGCTTAAGAATGATCAACAGAGGGGCGCCTGGGTGGCTTAGTGGTTTAAGCCCCTGCCTTCGGCTCAGGTCATGATCTCGGGATCCTGGGATCGAGTCCTACATCGGGCTCTCTGCTCAGAGGGGAACCTGCTTCCTTCTCTCTCTCTCTGCCTGCCTCTCTGCCTACTTGTGATCTCTCTCTCTGTCAAATAAATACATTAAAAAAAAAAAAAAGAATGATCAACAGAATACATTCTCTATGTATATAGAGAATACAGCCTCTCTATGAGAGAGGCTTCAAAGGAAGGAAATAAAGTCAAAGCTGATGATTATAAGAATAAAATGTCAGTCCAGCTTAAGGAAGCAATGAAAGGTGCCTACAATAAAGCTGAGAAGCAGCCCAGAAACGATCCTTGGGTTACCAATCTGGAGTACTTAAGAGCCATTAGCTTGGGGGTTGCTTCTCAGAACCTCCAGGGGGTGAGGGAAAAGCCTGTAGGCTGGAAACAGGTGCATATACCATATCCACCACAAGCGTTAGCGTGTGCTTTCAGAAAGGATGTCCCTCTGGTCTCTACCATGAAGGGACACACCACTAGCGAGTCTTCACGTAACCACAGACCATCTAAGACACCGGGAGCACCAGCGCAATCGTATTTGTTACACCCCATCCAAGTACAGTGGTGCACCATAAACGTCGTGTTAAGTGCACTAACAAATCGTTCTTACTAAGTTTCTTCAGTTGTGCGGCCATCACCCTAACCCAGTTACAAACATTTTCATCACCCAGATTGTGCCCTCTGATGGTTCATCCCCACCCCCATCCCCAGATCTAGGCAACTACTAGTTTACTCTCTGTCTGTACAACAGATCTGCCTTTTCCTGGGAGTGTAAACACACAAAGTGTAGTCTCTCATGTCCGACTTCTTTCCCTGAGCGTACTGGCTTTGAGACTCACTCATGCTGTGTGGGAATCAGTATTCTGTTCCCTTTTTAATGCCGATTCCTGTTCCACGGTGTGGACCCACCACATCTGTCTGTCTGGTCACCGGATGACGGACATCAGGCCGTCTCCACTGTTTGGCAACCAGGAATCATGTTGCTGTGAACGTTCACATCCAAGCATCTGTGTGGACATTTATTTTGATTTCTCTTGGGTGGACATGCAAGAGGGGAATTACTGGAGTCAGATGATAAGATTGTGTTTTGCTTTCTTTAAAAACTCTGGTGGTATTTTCCAAAGTGCCTCTGCTGCAGTGCTTGAGGCTATCAGTTAGACCAGGGGCGGGCATACAAAGACAAAAAGACTGCTCCCACTCACAATCAGCATATTGTCGAACGGGAGAGAAATTATCAGTAAAATTACTGTCCAATGGAGTTACTTCCTCATAGCACCGAAAAAGTGGGGTCTATCCAGAAATTACACAATCAAGATTGTTGAGAGAGGAAAAAGAGAAAGACAAGGGGCTTGTTCCTTCCAACATTTTTTGAGCACCCAAGATGCTTCGGACAGCGGGGATGATTAAATATGAACACGGTCATGCTTGAGAGTTTTTTTCAGCTGGGCAGAACAGAACACCTCCATTACGAGAGCTTACATAAATAAAATCTTGCTTGTCTAGCACATAACTAGAAACCTGGAGGCAAGGAGTTCAGGGCTTTGCCTGCCTCTCTGTAAAGTCAGCAAGGATTCAGGGACCCCTCCGGGTCTGGGTGCCCCAAAGATCAGGCGCTTGTCCTCAGGCTTACAAAACAGGAGAGAGCTCTCCCAGCCTCCGTGCCGTGATTCCACTCAAGAGCGAAAGAGAGTGTGCGGGCGCAGTCTGCTAGTTGGCTTAGCTGAGTCACCTCCCCCGACCACCCCTACATCCACTGGCCAGAACAGGTTATGCTGCCCCCGAGGGAGGCCAGGAAATGAGTGTGTTGTCTGGGCATGCTGTTGTCCTCGGTAAATTAGAAGTCCATTAGGAAGGAAGAAGGGGGGAATAGGTGTTAGGTGAGCAACGCACAGCCCTGCCTCCTTTCCTTCCTGAAGTAAATCATCAAGCAGAGAAAAGAGCTTAGCAGAGACAGGAGGCACACAGTAGGTGTTCTGTATACCTTAGTTTGAGCTCTCTCCCCTCCTCCTATGAGCTGAACCCATGACAGAGACTGGGGAACAGGTGAGTTATTTGGGAGATGATCTCAGGAAACAGGCATGAGGGAGATGGGAGAAGAGATGAAGGAGACCACTGGGGCTCAATGTCACGAGGACATCTGGACAGCAATGCAAGGTGGCCCCGGATGCCCACACGAAAGACAGGAGGCTGGAGAGTCCACTCGGCGGCTCCAGCCCTTAAGTAACTGAGTGTTAACCCAGATGGTGTTCAATCCCCTTCACTCCCAAGCTGAGCTTGATCCAGCTAGGAGGGCCACCAGCCCCCCCCAAATCAGGGGAGATCCTGAGATACCGTGTGGGGGGACCCCTGGACATGGGATCTGGCAGAGCAACTGGAAACTGAGCTCCCGAGGACCTGCCCAGCAAGAGGCAGGTGAAATCCGAGACAGGCTCAGGATGGGAACACAGGCATGAAGGCCATCTCCTCCTCGGAAATAATTAGGGTTAATGATACATCTAATCATTGTCTCCAATATGATCTCTGGCCAACGCTGTCCCCATTTTGTGGCACGGGGTGTGACTACCAAAGGGGGAATAAAGTGAATAAAGTTCCTAAGATTTGAGGAAATTTGTAATAAATAAATAAATAAAACAAAGCAAAACAGTTCCCATCTGAGCTGGGTCTTGAAGGCTACGATGTATACATGAGGCACAAAATCAAGGAGGAGCTCTTCGGGCAGAGAGGACACCTAGGTGCGTTATCTCTTAGGATAAGAATCTCCTTGTTATGGTTTATCTGAACATTCAAAACAGGAACTCCCACATGGGCCAGCGATATATGCTGTGTCTCGCAACTGTTATTAACAGAGCCAATGCTGGTGTAGAAGATTCAATGAATCTGTGCTGTGTCTGTGTGGCTCCCCCAGGAGAGTGGGGGGTAGCATTTAGGGAACCCCAAATCAACACTCATTAGCAGAGCCGGTGCTCAAGGCTGCAGGTGTGCAGGGGCTGTCCTCACCGGTTCCCTCGAGCCCAGCCCACACCGTCACGGAGCGCTGACAGCACTGACGGACCCGCAGGTGATGGATAACCTCGATTATCTAGCTTTGCAGGAAACGCTGGTGCCCCTGAAGCCACAAGACAAGACAGGATGAATACACCTCTGCGTGTGTCCTGAGGGCCAGGAGAAGTCCCTGAAACGATGAAGACTGTGTTCTTCCCCATCCTGGAAGATGGGTGGTTTCGCTGCAGAAATCAAGTTGCTCTGCTGAGGATAGATAGAAACACTGTGTCTTGTGCCCCCAGGCACACTGAGAAAAAGCCTTTTTTATTTTAGTAGAAACTGTCAAACGATGAGACTATTCACAAACACCAGGACTGCCTGCAAGAGTGCTCTCCATACTCTCTCCTGAATCTGGTATCTAATTCCTGCTAACCTAATCGGAAAAACTGGCTTCGGCGTCTAGTATGGATTTGGATTCCCCTGATGCCTCCGAAGCCTGGACATCTTTCACATGTTTGCTATCCGCTTTTATTTGCTCTCCAGTGGATTTCTATTCATATCTTTAGCCCAGTATTCTAAGAGGTAATTTCATCTTTTTCTTATTAATCAGAAAGCCCTCCTTATCTATTAGAGACGGTAACCATTCATTGACTATGGCAAATGTTTTCTTCCTGTCTTCTGATGTTGCCTACAGTGGTTTTTTTTTCCATACTCTAAATTTTGGATTGCCCGTCTTAGTAAGAAAATCTCTCCCTTCCACAACTTTATAAATATTTTAAACGTTCTTCTATTTCCTTATGCATATTTCTTCTATCTCATACACACACACACACACACACACGCACACGCACAAAGTTAGATAACAGATGAATCATTAATCCATCTGGAATGTGTGTGTGCATGTGTGTGCACACATATCTGCGTGGTGTGTATGTGCAGTTGTGTATCTGCATGGTGTGTGCGCGCATGTGTGTGTGCACGCGCATCTGCATGGTGTGTCTGCATGGTGTGTGTGTGCGCATGTATCTGCGTGGTGTGTGTGAGCACCGTTGTGTGTCTGCATGGTGTGTGTGTCTGCATGGTGTATGTGCATGCATGGATATGCGTGGTGTGTGCACACATGTATCTGTGTGGTGTGTGTGTGTGCACATGTTATCTGTGTGGTATGTGTGTGCATGGTGTGTGTGCATGCATGCATGTGTGCATATGTATCTGCGTGGTGTGCGTGTGTGCCGTTGTGTCAGCATGGTGTGTGTGTGTGTGTGTGTGTGGTGTGTGTGCACAGTATGTGTGTTTTTCTGTGCAGTGTCTGTGTGTCTGTTTGTGCAGTGTGTGTGCACATGTGTAAGGGCAAATGGACCCTATGTTTCCAGAGATCACAGGATCCTCACGTGCAGCACCAAATGTGACATGAACCAGGTACTGAAGTCCATTGCTAAATTCTGCCTTCTACATTTTCCTGCTCAAAAGGCATCTCGGCCCTCCCTGCTACTTAAAAAGGAAAGAGAGGCTCCCTGCCCATTGCGTCTCCCACAGTTCCATGGCCAGACACTCTCAAATCTCTACAACACATCTGCCTGAACATCTCTGCTTCTGTCCTCCCCTGGTCCCGGGCCACACGTCCCCCTCCCCCTCCTCCTCTCTCCAGCTACTATCATCTATCCCAGACCGCTAAAGCCCCGCCTCACTTGTTCCTTGCCCCTCCCCTTCCAATCCTTTCTCTACCCTGCATCTGGGAGTCTTTCTAAAGCTCAGCTCCCTCTCAACACCCCACTGCCTAAAGGCCTTTCTTCCACAGGCCCCCACTGCCTTCAGGAGACATTCCAAACTCCCACGTAGGGGGGAGGCAGGCACTTCCCAACTTTGGTTTAAAAAAAAAAAAGAAAGAAAGAAAACCTTTGCAGCCTTATTTCTCAAAATGTGTCTCCCAGCTCTATACTCTGGCCAAACTCCATTCAGGTCCTCAAAAACACCAAGCTTCCTTATAACACATAAATCACAGGGATAAAAAATCCAGCACAGGGAAGGAATGTGGTCACTAATACTGTAATAACATCACCTGGTGACAGAGGGGGACTATAGATATCGGGCCACAGAGAATTCTTGGGTCACGATGTCATACACCTGAAACTAACATAACTTTGTGTGTCAACTGTACTTCAGTTGAAAAAACAAAACAAAACAAAACAAAAAAAAAACCCTCCAACCTTCCTTTTCGGTAGCTCTCAATCCTGGCTACACCCCAGCTCACCAGTCGGAAACCGAACACATGTTAGTCCAGTTCCTGCCCCTGGTGATTCTGACTCAGGAGGTCAGGTGGGTCCCTGCACCCACATTCTGTGATGCTCCCCACAGCCACTGCTCTTTGTCTCCAGGTCTGGGGTACGTGACTCCCTCTGCCTGGGACCCTCCTCTACTCCTCCAATCCCCGCCCCACGTCACCGCTGTCTATAACCTCTTCTTCCACCAAGTCAAGGCTTAGGTGCTCTTCCCTTGACCCTCCAGGTTAGGCCCCACACACGCTCCCAGCCCCGTGGCCTGCATCATCGCGCATTCGTCACAGTGAAATATAACATCCTGACTTCTCGTCTCCCACCTCGGAGGCCAAGTCTAGGGGAAACCAGGACGGCGTGCAGGTCTGGTTCACCATCACTTTCCCTGCACCCAGCAGAGACCTGACCCACAGCAGGTGCTCCATAAACGATGGCTATTTTCTAAGACAACAGATGAGCAGACCGGAGAACTGAGCACCTGTGGCAGTTTCCCGAGAAGAACGAACCACTCGGCCAAGGCAGCACGCAGTTAGCAGTCTGGCCAGCAGAGGGCACCAGCCCGCTGCTCAAGCTCCCAGCCCACGCGGGCGCTGTGGTCAGTCAGAGGCACCAGAGTGATGCTCAGCGGTCCTCTCGCCGCGCTGCAGCTGAAGTAGGAGGAGTGTGTCCGCAGCCCGGCCGTGAAGCCTGAGTGCTCCCCGCTCACTTCTAGCAACAGGTACCACGGGCCCGGTCCTGCTATGAACACAGCTGAAACTCTGGCCACCGGGGGCAGGTCTTCCATTCCCCGCTGGGGGTGTGGGAAGGGGTGAGAAGGAAGGCAGACAGCCGACGACACAGAAGAGTGTCCGTAAAACTGCTTGTCTTGGAGGAGCGAGGGGAAGTTCTCTGGGCTGTGTCGCAGCTGACTTTCCCTCCCTCTCCCTCAGTCCGGACTGCACGGGCACCTGCCCCCAGCACCGGGAGGGAGACCCCGGCCGTCAGCAGCAGCAGGTTCTGGACGCTGCCGGAGCCCCTGCTCCCACCGTCTGTGAGCGATGAACGCTTCGTGCTGCCTGCTGTCTGCTCAGCCAACCCTGCCCAATAGCTCAGAGCAGCTCGCCGCCCCCTCCCTCAGCAACCAGAGCAGCAGCGGGTTCTGCGAGCAGGTCTTCATCAAGCCCGAAGTCTTCCTGGTGCTGGGCATCGTCAGCCTGCTGGAGAACATCCTGGTCATCCTGGCCGTGGTCAGGAACAGCAACCTGCACTCGCCCATGTACTTCTTCCTCTGCAGCCTGGCGGTGGCCGACATGCTGGTGAGCGTGTCCAACGCCCTGGAGACCGTCATGATCGCCATCATCAACAGCAACTACCTGACCTTCGAGGACCGGTTCATCCAGCACATGGACAACGTCTTCGACTCCCTGATCTGCATCTCCCTGGTGGCCTCCATCTGCAACCTTCTGGCCATCGCCGTGGACCGGTACGTCACCATCTTCTACGCGCTGCGCTACCACAGCATCATGACCGTGCGGAAGGCACTCGCCTGGATCGCAGCCATCTGGGCATGCTGCGGTGTGTGCGGCGTGGCGTTCATCGTCTACTCCGAGAGCAAGATGGTCATCGTGTGCCTCATCACCATGTTCTTCGCCATGCTGCTCCTCATGGGCTCGCTCTACGTGCACATGTTCCTCTTCGCCCGGCTGCACGCCCGGCGCATCGCAGCGCTGCCCCCGGCCAATGGGGCAGCCCCGCAGCAGCACTCGTGCATGAAGGGGGCTGTCACCATCACCATCCTGCTGGGAGTGTTCGTCTTCTGCTGGGCCCCCTTCTTCCTCCACCTCATCCTCATCATCACCTGCCCCACCAACCCGTACTGCGTCTGCTACGCCGCCCACTTCAACACCTACCTGGTCCTCATCATGTGTAACTCCATCATCGACCCGCTCATCTATGCCTTCCGGAGCCTGGAGCTTCGGAACACGTTCAGGGAGATCCTCTGCAGCTGCGACGCCATGAACCTGGGCTAGGGCACCAGGGCCAGGGAGTAGGCGCGGGCGGCTCCGTCACCGGCGAGCCCCCAACCAGCCAAGCGAGGTGTTTAGAAAAAAGAAGAGGGGGTAGAGAAGTCCTGGATAGGCTTAAAATAGGTCAACAGCCATGATCGGTGTGTCTTTTGTCCTTGCACCTGCAAAGCCTTCGAAGGGGAAAATGGTACGTACCGGGCTTTCTCGCAGGACTCTGCGGGGGGTGAGTCACTGATTTCCCAAAGAGGCCCTGGTAGGACTCAGTGAGGGCGGCTCGGGGCGCAGCCTGCCTTTACACCCATGCGCGCGGGGTCTGTAACGCCCACCTGCTTCCTCCTGCGTCCTCCCCGTGCCTCCCTGCCACAAGTCAGACCAGATGGAAGGGTTTTCGTTGGCTCTGAGAGGGATTCAAATGTCTCCCCGGCAAACCTGTCACGGTTCTGGCTGTCAGCTGCTCAGATGGTCTGGTCCTTACTTCAGAAGAGACTGGGTTTCTAGCCTATAACCCTATTTACTGTAAAACAATGGTCTAAAAAATACTGAGCTCCATGTGGAGGAAGCGATGCTACATTTGCCCCTCTCCTCAACCCCCCAGACCAGCCTCCCCCCGAAAACTAGCATAGGGATGTGACCTGCTTCTTATTTGGTTGCTGCTGCTACTGCTGTCAGGTTCTTACGCATTAAATCTAAGGCAGCTTTCAAAATTCTAATGAAAGACAGAGATAGTGCTTGGGAAAATCAGCACTGAATACCTGTGTACAAAGCATTTTGATACCTTGCTGTTTATAGGTATAAATTTCCCTATTTAAAAAAAAAAGCCATTTTCCTATTATTCCTTTTCTGTCAAGCAAGAGAGGGAATCATGGAAGGGAGGACATGTGCCTCAAGAAATGGCTTTCCTGTAGTTTCAGAGAGTTTCAGAAACTGTGGAAATGCCCGTGGCTTTCTCAGAAGCTCTGTTTCTGCTCCCCCTAGCTGTGTCTCTATCACCTGATCTCCGGAACTGTCTGTGAGACAGAAATTTCTTGGTTCACTGCTCCTTTTTTTCAGCATAGTGAAAGGTGGGGTGACCCGGCTCTCAATGGCCGTACCTTATCAAGCAAAGCATCTCATCCCCGTGAGCACAGGGCGAGCTCTGCTGACCAGCACTGTCGGTGTTTGCTGGACGTCCATCACTGCGCCCCACCGGGCCCCCTCAAACCCCTTCCTGTCCTAGAGAACTTCACACTCTGCTGTCTGGCTGCCCTCATGCTGCCCCCACCTCCACCCAACAACTCCCCTGTGAATTCTTATAATATGCTGTGTCTTTAGTGTACAATTGTGTATTTTTCTTGTGCTGGAATATATTGTGGGTTTTTTGGTACTTGAAGACATTGTGCCAGTATAAGCAATATCACTTGTCTCTTGCTTTGGTTGTGGCATTTGGAAATAATAAAAGCCCTTTGCAGCTGCTAATGTGTGACACGTTAAACTATGCCACCCGGAAGCACCCTGGTGACTTCTGCACATGGCCCTCACCCCTTACACTGTAATTCTGAGTCTTTTGTAAATGGCATAAACACTGCCATTGACCACCGTGCTCAGCTTTTCTAGGGCAATGCCTGTTAGCCAAACTACAAAATTCTCCCATTTAGTTTCCAAAAATACCAGGCTGTAGTTCCCGGGCCACTGCCACTCTCCATTATTCTAATCGAGACACCAAATAATAGGTCTTGCCCATGGCCACTCAGCCAGCACACACGGGAAATGGGGAATCAGATTCTTTAAAAAACTGTACTATCAGCTGTAAAAATTATGATGTCCTTTCTCTATGTAAACAATGTAACTTTTCAGTCTCTGATATCAGCTCTCACATTACTTCACTTTACCCTCTCCACAAACTTCCCAAATAGGTGAGTCCTTTTACAGATGAGGAACCTGAGCAGGAGGATAACGTGGCTTCCCAGCCACGCCCAGCTGGTTAGAGTCACAGTGTTGTGAGTCCTGGGGATGATGTCTTTTTGCACCACTACCATGCGGGCAACAGGTTTTCCACCTTCAGACCTGACTCAGCTCTCCTTCCTGTACGTATTGTAGCTTACAGTAGCGCTTCCAGATGTAAATGCCCACAGGAATCACCTGGGATCCTGTTCGAGTGCAAAATTTCAACCACCAGGTCTGAGGTAGAGCCTAGGATTGTGCATTTCTGACCTGGACAAGCCCCCGGGAGATGCAGCTGTAGGCCTGGAGACCACCTTTCACAAAGCCAGGGCACAGAAGACTTTCAAATGAGCATAACAGAAACCCCAAAGGACTCATCTGCCTGGAGTGCTGACCCCGTGCCAAGAACCATGTTAAGGACTGGACAGGCATCTCTTCTCTGACCCTTGCAATAACACCAGGAGACAGATGCCATGATCACTGTTATTCTGAAGACAAGGCATCTCAAACTCAGAGATTAAGGAGGTTGTCTATGAAAATTCAGCTAGCAAGGAGCGAAGCAGAGGTTCAAACAGGCTGCCTGACCTCCATCCCCAAGTCCAACACCAATGCCCTAGCATTGGAGCCATGACCCAATGATATGAGAGGCAATGTGCTGCCATGGAGGGAGACGCGTGCATATTCCTATAACCCACAAGTCCAGAATTTCATAATAGAGTTTCCATAGCAATGTCATAAAAACAAAGAACCAATTAATTTTATTTGCTCTCTTTTTCCAAAGCCTGTGGGTAGCCCCAGGGAATCCACCTCTTAAGCGGGGGGGGGGGGGGGGGGGGGTGTGTGAACAACATTAGGTTGACGGCCAGGGCCTGTTCATGCGGGAACCCACCAGACATTTTAAGCAGCAGGAGTCAGGTTTGAAAATGCTTAATTTGGAGAAATAAAAGCTCATCATGATTTTGACTCGTGTTAAGTCGATCTCACCTTTCACTCCCATTCCCAAGGTAAGATCACTGCAGTGGCTGACTCCCTGGGTCTCTGGAAATGGTCACCTGTTGTCGTTACTTAAGTTGGACTTTTTTGCTTAATTCCTATGGGGCTGGGGGCTGCCACATACTTAAGCCTCCTTGGCTGGAAACCTTCACCCACCCTCACCTCCACCAAAATCCATTCTCTACACAGCAGCCAGCACAATTCTTTAAAAATATAAATCAGATCATATCACACTCCTACTCAAAACTCTTCAGCGGCTTCAAATAAAATTCCACTTCCTTACATGGCCCTACAAAGCCTTAAAGATCTGACATCCTCTGGTAAATACTGCACACCCTCCTGCCCACACTTAACCACCCCACTGGACTCAAAGATACCATACTCATTCTTGCCCCAGGGCCTTTGCACCTGCTATATCCACTGCCTCAAGCCCATATCTTCCCATGCTTGGCACCTTATCATTCAGGCTTCAGCTTAGTCCTCTGAGATGCGTTCCCTGACTACTCTTTCTCAAGAAGACCCCACACACTCATGCGAATGAATGAACTATTATTTTATCACAGATCTTGTTGTCATTTTATATTTTCTTATTAGTTTATTCATTTAATGATCATCAATCTCTCCCACTAGAAAGCATTGCCCAGCATCTAAAACTGGTCAATAGGGCACGTGGGTGGCTCAGTGGGTTAAAGCCTCTGCCTTCAGCTCAGGTCATGATCCCGGGGTCCTGGGATCGATCCCCACATCCGGCTCTCTGCTCAGTGGGGAGCCTGCTTTCCTTCCTCTCTCTCTCTGCCTACTTGTGATCTCTGTCAAATAAATAAATAAAATCTTTTAAAAATATAAAAAACTGGTCAATAAAGAAGCTTACCTTTGAAATATGCCACATGAACTTAATTTTTTTTTTATTTTTTTTTTTTTATTTTTTATTTTTTATAAACATATATTTTTTATATACATATATTTTTATCCCCAGGTCTGTGAATCACCAGGTTTACACACTTCACAGCACTCACCAAATCACATACCCTCCCCAATGTCCATAATCCCACCCCCTTCTCCCCAACCCCCTCCCCCCGGCAGCCCTCAGTTTGTTTTGTGAGATTAAGAGTCACTTATGGTTTGTCTCCCTCCCAATCCCATCTTGTTTCATTTATTCTTCTACCCACTTAAGCCTCCATGTTGCATCACCACTTCCTCATATCAGGGAGATCATATGATAGTTGTCTTTCTCTGCTTGACTTATTTCGCTAAGCATGATACGCTCTAGTTCCATCCATGTTGTTGCAAATGGCAAGATTTCATTTCTTTTGATGGCTGCATAGTATTCCATTGTGTATATATACCACATCTTCTTGATCCATTCATCTGTTGATGGACATCTAGGTTCTTTCCATAGTTTGGCTATTGTGGACATTGCTGCTATAAACATTCGGGTGCATGTGTCCCTTTGGATCACTACATTTGTATCTTTAGGGTAAATACCCAATAGTGCAATTGCTGGGTCATAGGGCAGTTCTATTTTCAACATTTTGAGGAACCTCCATGCTGTTTTCCAGAGTGGCTGCACCAGCTTGCATTCCCACCAACAGTGTAGGAGGGTTCCCCTTTCTCCGCATCCTCGCCAGCATCTGTCATTTCCTGACTTGTTGATTTTAGCCATTCTGACTGGTGTGAGGTGATATCTCATTGTGGTTTTGATTTGTATTTCCCTGATGCCAAGTGATATGGAGCACTTTTTCATGTGTCTGTTGGCCATCTGGATGTCTTCTTTGTAGAAATGTCTGTTCATGTCTTCTGCCCATTTCTTGATTGGATTATTTGTTCTTTGGGTGTTGAGTTTGCTAAGTTCTTTATAGATTCTGGACACTAGTCCTTTATCTGATATGTCGTTTGCAAATATCTTCTCCCATTCTGTCAGTTGTCTTTTGATTTTGTTAACTGTTTCCTTTGCTGTGCAAAAGCTTTTGATCTTGATGAAATCCCAGTAGTTCATTTTTTCCCTTGCTTCCCTTGCCTTTTGCGTTGTTCCTAGGAAGATGTTGCTGCGGCAGAGGTCGAAGAGGTTGCTGCCCGTGTTCTCCTCAAGGATTTTGATGGATTCCTTTCGTACATTGAGGTCCTTCATCCATTTTGAGTCTATTTTTGTGTGTGGTGTAAGGAAATGGTCCAATTTCATTTTTCTGCATGTGGCTGTCCAATTTTCCCAGCACCATTTATTGAAAAGGCTGTCTTTTTTCCATTGGACATTCTTTCCTGCTTTGTCGAAGATTAGTTGACCATAGAGTTGAGGGTCTATTTCTGGGCTCTCTATTCTGTTCCATTGATCTATGTGTCTGTTTTTGTGCCAGTACCATGCTGTCTTGATGATGACAGCTTTGTAATAGAGCTTGAAGTCCGGAATTGTGATGCCACCAACGTTGGCTTTCTTTTTCAATATCCCTTTGGCTATTCGAGGTCTTTTCTGGTTCCATATAAATTTTAGAATTATTTGTTCCATTTCTTTGAAAAAGATGGATGGTACTTTGATAGGAATTGCATTAAATGTGTAGATTGCTTTAGGTAGCATAGACATTTTCACAATATTTATTCTTCCAATCCAGGAGCATGGAACATTTTTCCATTTCTTTGTGTCTTCCTCAATTTCTTTCATGAGTACTTTATAGTTTTCTGAGTATAGATTCTGTGTCTCTTTGGTTAGGTTTATTCCTAGGTATCTTATGGTTTTGGATGCAATTGTAAATGGGATTGACTCCTTAATATCTCTTTCTTCTGTCTTGCTGTTGGTGTAGAGAAATGCAACTGATTTCTGTGCATTGATTTTATATCCTGACACTTTACTGAATTCCTGTATAAGTTCTAGCAGTTTTGGAGTGGAGTCTTTTGGGTTTTCCACATATAGTATCATATCATCTGCGAAGAGTGATAATTTGACTTCTTCTTTGCCGATTTGGATGCCTTTAATTTCCTTTTGTTGTCTGATTGCTGAGGCTAGGACCTCTAGTACGATGTTGAATAGCAGTGGTGATAATGGACATCCCTGCCGTGTTCCTGACCTTAGCGGAAAAGCTTTCAGTTTTTCTCCATTGAGAATGATATTTGCGGTGGGTTTTTCATAGATGGCTTTGATGATATTGAGGTATGTGCCCTCTATCCCTACACTTTGAAGAGTTTTGATCAGGAAGGGATGTTGTACTTTGTCAAATGCTTTTTCAGCATCTATTGAGAGTATCATATGGTTCTTGTTCTTACTTTTATTGATGTGTTGTATCACATTGACTGATTTGCGGATGTTGAACCAACCTTGCAGCCCTGGAATAAATCCCACTTGGTCGTGGTGAATAATCTTTTTAATGTACTGTTGAATCCGATTGGCTAGTATTTTGTTGAGTATTTTCGCATCTGTGTTCATCAAGGATATCGGTCTATAGCTCTCTTTTTTGGTGGGATCCTTGTCTGGTTTTGGGATCAAGGTGATGCTGGCCTCATAAAATGAGTTTGGAAGTTTTCCTTCCATTTCTATTTTTTGGAACAGTTTCAGGAGAATAGGAATTAGTTCTTCTTTAAATGTTTGGTAGAATTCCCCCGGGAAGCCGTCTGGCCCTGGGCTTTTGTTTGTTTGGAGATTTTTAATGACTGTTTCAATCTCCTTACTGGTTATGGGTCTGTTCAGGCTTTCTATTTCTTCCTGGTTCAGTTGTGGTAGTTTATATGTTTCTAGGAATGCATCCATTTCTTCCAGATTGTCAAATTTATTGCCGTAGAGTTGCTCATAGTATGTTCTTATAATAGTTTGTATTTCCTTGGTGTTAGTTGTGATCTCTCCTCTTTCATTCATGATTTTATTTATTTGGGTCCTTTCTCTTTTCTTTTTGATAAGTCGGGCCAGGGGTTTATCAATTTTATTAATTCTTTCAAAGAACCAGCTCCTAGTTTCGTTGATTTGTTCTATTGTTTTTTTGGTTTCTATTTCATTGATTTCTGCTCTGATCTTTATGATTTCTCTTCTCCTGCTGGGCTTAGGGTTTCTTTCTTGTTCCTTCTCCAGCTCCTTTAGGTGTAGGGTTAGGTTGTGTACCTGAGACCTTTCTTGTTTCTTGAGAAAGGCTTGTACCGCTATATATTTTCCTCTCAGGACTGCCTTTGTTGTGTCCCACAGATTTTGAACCGTTGTATTTTCATTATCATTTGTTTCCATGATTTTTTTCAATTCTTCTTTAATTTCCCGGTTGACCCATTCATTCTTTAGAAGGATACTCTTTAGTCTCCATGTATTTGGGTTATTTCCAAACTTCCTTTTGTGGTTGAGTTCTAGCTTTAGAGCATTGTGGTCTGAAAATATGCAGGGAATGATCCCAATCTTTTGATACCGGTTGAGTCCTGATTTAGGACCGAGGATGTGATCTATTCTGGAGAATGTACCATGTGCACTAGAGAAGAATGTGTATTCTGTTGCTTTGGGATGAAATATTCTGAATATATCTGTGATGTCCATCTGGTCCAGTGTGTCATTTAAGGCCTTTATTTCCTTGCTGATCTTTTGCTTGGATGACCTGTCCATTTCAGTGAGGGGAATATTAAAGTCCCCTACTATTATTGTATTGTTGTTTATGTGTTTCTTTGATTTTGTTATTAATTGGTTTATATAGTTGGCTGCTCCCACGTTGGGGGCATAGATATTTAAAATTGTTAAATCTTCTTGTTGGACAGACCCTTTGAGTATGATATAGTGTCCTTCCTCATCTCTTATTACAGTCTTTGGCTTAAAATCTAATTGATCTGATATAAGGATTGCCACTCCTGCTTTCTTCTGATGTCCATTAGCATGGTAAATTCTTTTCCACCCCCTCACTTTAAATCTGGAGGTGTCTTCGGGCTTAAAATGTGTTTCTTGGAGGCAACATATAGATGGGTTTTGTTTTTTTATCCATTCTGATACCCTGTGTCTTTTGACAGGGGCATTTAGCCCATTCACATTCAGGGTAACTATTGAGAGATATGAATTTAGTGCCATTGTATTGCCTGTAAGGTGACTGTTACTGTATATGGTCTCTGTTCCTTTCTGATCTACCACTTGTAGGCTCTCTCTTTGCTTAGAGGACCCCTTTCAATATTTCCTGTAGAGCTGGTTTGGTATTTGCAAATTCTTTCAGTTGTTGTTTGTCCTGGAAGCTTTTAATCTCTCCTTCTATTTTCAATGATAGCCTAGCTGGATATAGTATTCTTGGCTGCATGTTTTTCTCGTTTAGTGCTCTGAAAATATCATGCCAGCTCTTTCTGGCCTGCCAGGTCTCTGTGGATAAGTCAGCTGCCAATCTAATATTTTTACCATTGTATGTTACAGACTTCTTTTCCCGGGCTGCTTTCAGGATTTTCTCTTTGTCATTGAGACTTGTAAATTTTACTATTATGTGACGGGGTGTGGGCCTATTCTTATTTATTTTGAGGGGCATTCTCTGAACCTCCTGAATTTTGATGCTTGTTCCCTTTGCCATATTGGGGAAATTCTCCCCAATAATTCTCTCCAGTATACCTTCTGCTCCCCTCTCACTTTCTTCTTCTTCTGGAATCCCAATTATTCTAATGTTGTTTCGTCTTATGGTGTCACTTATTTCTCGAATTCTCCCCTCGTGGTCCAGTAGCTGTTTGTCCCTCTTTTGATCAGCTTCTTTATTCTCTGTCATTTGGTCTTCTATATCACTAATTCTTTCTTCTGCCTCATTTATCCTAGCAGTGAGAGCCTCCATTTTTGATTGCACCTCATTAATAGCTTTTTTGATTTCAACTTGGTTAGATTTTAGTTCTTTTATTTCTCCAGAAAGGGCTTTTATATCTCTCGAGAGGGTTTCTCTAATATCTTCCATGCCTTTTTCGAGCCCGGCTAGAACCTTGAGAATTGTCATTCTGAACTCTAGATCTGACATATTACCGATGTCTGTATTGATTAGGTCCCTAGCCTTCGGTACTGCCTCTTGTTCTTTTTTTTGTGGTGAATTTTTACGTCTTGTCATTTTGTCCAGATAAGAGTAAATGAAGGGGCAAGTAAAATACTAAAAGGGTGGCAACAACCCCAGGAAAATATGCTTTAGCCAAATTAGAAGAGATCCAAAATCGTGAGTGGGGAGAAAGGGGATAAAAAGAGGTTCAAAAAGGAAGAAAGAAAAAAGAAAAAAAAAAAAGAAAGAAAAAAAAAAAGAAAAGAATTTTTTTTTAAAAAAGAAAACACCTAAGAAAAATGTAAAAAATATATATATATATATTAGATAAACTAGTAAAAAATCGTTAAAAAAGAAAAAGGTAACAGTTAAAAAAAAAAAAAAAATTTTACCCGAAGGCGAGAAAAAAAAAAAAAAAAAAATGAAAAAGAAAAAATTAAATTAACTGCAAGACTAAAAAAAATCACAGGAAAAAAGCCATGAGTTCCGTGCTTGGCTTTCTCCTCCTCTGGAATTCTGCTGCTCTCCTTGGTATTGAAACCGCACTCCTTGGTAGGTGAGCTTGGTCTAGGCTGGATTTCTTGTTGATCTTCTGGGGGAGGGGCCTGTTGTAGTGATTTTCAAGTGTCTTTGCCCCAGGCGGAATTACACCGCCCTTACCCGGGGCCGGGGTGAGTAATCCGCTCGGGTTTGCTTTCAGGAGCTTTTGTTCCCTGAGCGCTTTCCGTAGAGTTCCAGAGGACGGGAATACAAATGGCGGCCTCCTGGTCTCCGGCCCGGAGGAGCCGAGAGCCCAGGGCCCCACTCCTCAGTGCGCCCTCAGAGAACAGCGCCCAGTTACTCCCGTCTGCCTGACCTCCGGCCGCGCTCCGAGCTCACCGAGCCTGCGACCGGTTCAAGGTAACACGGAGCTGCGAGCTTACTGTCGGCTCTGTCTCTGTAGCCGGCTTTCCCGTTCCAATACCCGCAAGCTCTGCGACACTCAGACACCCCCGATCCTTCTGTGACCCTGCGGGACCTGAGGCCACGCTGACCCCGCGTGGGCTTCGCTCCGGTTTAGCCTCTGGAGCGATGTCCCTCCGCGGAACAGACTTTTAAAAGTCCTGATTTTGTGCGCGGTTGCTCCGCCGCTTGCCGGGAGCCGGCCCCTCCCCCCGGGGTCTATCTTCCCGTCGCTTTGGATTCACTTCTCCGCGGTCCTACCTTTCAGAAAGTGGTTGTTTTTCTGTTTCCAGAATTGCTGTTCTTCTTCTCTTCGATCTGCCGATGGATTTTCAGGTGTTTGCAATCTTTAGATAAGCTATCTAGCTGATCTCCGGCTAGCTGAAGCAGTCTCAGCTTGCTACTTCTCCGCCATCTTGACTCCTCCCTCGCCACATGAACTTAAATATGAGTTCAAGTCTAACCAAATAGAATATGCCAGTGGTACTCAGATTTGGCTATCAGTACCAAACATGGAGACTGAGAAAAACAGCCCCATCCCTGAACTTATGATCCAGCAGATCAGAGGTAATGCCAGGCATCAGAAATCTATAAAATCCCCAGGTGATTAAAATGCACAGCAAGCTATGAGAACCACCTAGACCCATAAACACTGCTCATTTCTGAAGAATAACAAAACCCAGCACCAGGGGCTTAAGTTTCTTTCCCATCACCATTCCCCGTCAGGGTGTCAGGCACCTGCAGTTAACGTCGGACCCTCCAAGAACCAATGACAAAAATCTAGAAGCTGGGAGCACCAGATAACAAAATGCAGAATAAAAGGAAAAATTTCAGTTGAAGAACTCAACCTTTCCCACCTAAGAACATCTATGTGGGAGCCAAATCAACAGAAAGCATAATAATTAGATACTATGTGGTGCTAATATGTGCCTGACACTCTGCTAAGCATTCTGATACATTAATTCACTGAACTGTCACCAAAAGCCTAGGCGCTAGGCACTACTCCCGTCATGGCCGACAGAAAAGGAAGCCGGATCAGGGAGGAACTTAGTCATCCTGACCCACGCGCCCGAGATGGTGCGAGACAGCACCGGACCCCACAGCCACTGTCAGGCTCCACAGCCCGTGCGTGAGCCCAAGTGTCAGGCCACCCCAGCTGTGTGCTCCACACTGACCGTGAACCGCGTGTCATCCGGAAGTCCTGGGCGCAAATGCTCTCTCCCCTCAATGCCAGGAGGAGAACAATTTGTGGAAGGCTATCTTCACAGCTCCAAGCTGCATCAGTGACACTCAGTGAGTCCCAAGGGTGTCCGTGACTCAACCCCATTTACTCAGAAAAATCCGGGTGCCAGGTGCTTGACGGCTCTGGTTAAAAGTCACTAACATCACCGACAGCTAAAGTTTAGAGAGTATTTCATTATGTGCCAGACATCGTCCTGGGCACTTTACACGGGATCTCGCTGAACCTTCACAACTATCTTCTAAGACCGTGCTTCTCAACCAGGGACCATGCTGAGGCCAGGGTCCATCTGGCGACGTCTGCAGACACTCTGCGGGTCACATCTAGGGTGGGGTGGTCCCGGCATCTCACTAGTAGTGACCAGAGCTGCTGCTAAACTCCTGACACGTACGGGACAGCGCCCCCCCCCCCCCAAAGCTGATCTGCCCCATATGGCGGTGGCGCGGAGCTTCAGCAGCCTTGTTGTAAGGGAAACGACAGCCGTCCTCACCGTGCCACAGAGGACAAGGAGCTTCCCCAAGACCACACTGCTTCCGGAAAGCACTAGCACAGAGCCCAGGCCCGGGGCTCAGCCCACCATTAATTCAGCACATGCAAGGGGGCCTCCTCTGTGCCAGCCCCTCCCAGGTGGGCAGGGGGATGGGGCCCTGCCCCCCCAGAATGCCAGTGCACCAGGGAGATGACAGGTGCATTGACGCCGAACACGGAGAAGGGACGTCACAGGGGGTGCCCCAGGGTTAAAGCACGAGCTCCCTGAGTCCTCTGGCATAAAGGGGGTCAGGGAGGTGCAGAAAAATACCAGCACTCAAGGACAGTCACGGACACCCAAGGCTAAGCTGTCATGGCAGCGAGGACAAAGAGGCTTCAGGGCAATCGCACCAGCCTAGGTGTGAATCCTCAGGCCCACTTTTTACCTTTGGAGGCTCTGGGGCTCACCTGTAAAAGGAAGGTACCACCCACTCACCTGAGAGCACGTAGGTGTGACGAATGAATGCCATTCACAAGATCCAAAAAATAATCAACATAGGAACTTCAGAGTCCCTCTCCCTCCACTGGCTTGCCTCTAGAAATTTCTACAAGCTGCCTAGTAGCTTGTAGAAATACCTGCAAATGGCTGTCACTGGGTGGGTGGGGAAGGGGTGAAGTGAAAGTCAGCCCAACGCTTCCCATTTCCCAAAGCACAGATACGTTCCACCAGGGTATCCACGGTGGTCAGCACCAGCGCACTCACCAGCGCCTGCCGGCTGTTCTGCTATAACAGAAAACTCTCCCAAGAGAACCACAGTTGGAGTGTCTGGACTTATATTTGAACCGTTAAGTATGTCTAAATGTTTATTACATCGCTTCCTTGCGATCTTTACATAGTGTTGCTCAGGATGGGGCTCGAGCAGGGTTTACTAATAACCACGTGAGTTGTCTACGAGGAAACTAGTCAGTAACGGGGTCACAGACACAGCAGCGTCAGCAGGGGCGCACATGAACAAGTGATGTTTGAGCAAATCTAGCCCAAAGGTTTGCATCGTGAAAAGAAAGGGGTTAGGGGAGAGGAAAACCTGGTCAGTGAACGGGGCAAGAGGGCAGAGGGGGCCGCCCGGCCTCATGAGTTTAGAAAAGGGCACAGGTGGAGTCGGGACTCGCCCAGAGGCGGGCCGTGCTCTTGGCGAGGTCTTCTCCAGTCCCGGGACATTCTCTCAGGATGCCATGGGGACCGGCACTGAATTCCACCCGGGTGTTTCAACCTTGGCACCACACACCTTGGAGCCAGATAATTCTGTCCTGGAGCTGCCCCATCACACTGTAGGATGTTTCCCGGCATCTCTGGTATCTACCCGCTAAAAGCCAGGGACAGGGACCCTCGCAACACGACACATGGCCATGGCAACGTGTCTCCAGACACTGATGTCCCAGGGTGGGGGAGGGCAAACCCACCCCTGTGCAGAACCGTGGCAATACGCTGGTTCCTTCCCTGCATCTGCTTTCTTTGTGCTGCCACACTGAGACTGACCCAAGTGGTTTATGCCGGCTGCCAGGGACGTGTGCAAACATCCTACTGAGGAGTCTTGAAAATACAAAATGCTCAGAAAATGATCTTCTTGTACTAGGTCAAATGATCACTCATTCAAGAGAACACACACACCATGGTGGGGCTTGCTCAGGTCCTCGAGGATGTGGAAACTCCTCCCCCACCCCCGTACACCTCCCCCAGAACTCACCACGTTGTGTAACTGTGCTGTGGATTTCTCTCTCTTTTTTGCCCGTGAGCCGAACTGAAGTGAGCAACGTGGAGAGGGCGCCGGGAGACCCGACAACCGTTTGAGTACGGGCCTCTGACCTAGGAATTTGCAATTAGCAGCACAGACAAATAAGAAAACCCTCCTTCCCCAGGATTCCCGTGTGATCTCTTTTAATCCAATCTCTGAGGTCAGAA
Source organism: Mustela lutreola (assembly GCF_030435805.1). Classification (NCBI taxonomy): domain Eukaryota; kingdom Metazoa; phylum Chordata; class Mammalia; order Carnivora; family Mustelidae; genus Mustela; species Mustela lutreola. The sequence goes on along the minus strand of NC_081298.1, from coordinate 6,114,501 downwards.
AGACCTGTGTTCCAAGCCTGCAACTTCAACTTGCTGCATAAAGAATATAAATTCTCATAAACCAAGTAGAAGTCTGGCAGCCACTAAACCAGGACTTTATTTTATAATTGAATGATTTTCTTTGGCAGGAGGGGAGCTCCCTGAAGGGTTGGAAGCCCTTCTACTTCTCAAGCCACTTATGAAAATTCATTATGCGTTTTTATTTATGTGCTGTTTAATGGGAGTGTAATAAACACAAAGGGAAGCTCTTACCAACTCTCTGCTTTGCCGGGCCACGCAAGCAGCACATCTACCCCAGAGCCAGCAGTTGGCGGAAGCGGAAAAACGGAGTGGGGTGAGTTGCTCCAGCCAAAGAAACACATTTCCCCTACGACACCTGCAGAATCAACTCAGTTCTCCAAACACTTTATGGGCTACATGTCAGACCTGAGCAAGACAGATACATGCTGGCAGCGTTTTCTTCCTTTGTCTGTAATTGTGGGGAAAGGGCCCCTCCTTGCACTTACTGTGTTTATGCTCTAACATGTGCTGATTTTAAAGAGGTTGGCACAGCCCACTTGGCCCTGGAGGGAACACGAGAGCAATGTCACAGATGGTCCTTTGGGGTGGCTGCCGCCAGAGTGGCTCTGAAGGACTCTGTTTACCAGCAAAGGAAGGTCTGCATGCCCCACTGGCACAGACCCGGCGGCCAAATGGAGGAAGCTTGGAGCTGAAATTCAGGAGAGCCCAGGACCAGGCACAGCTCTAGGCTCCTGTGACCCTGCCCAAGCCTGTCACCGTCTCTGGGCTTGAGGCACACACTGACACGAACTGCAGAGCCGGAACTCGGTGGGTGCTTTTGCACCCTTGGCCCTGCCTATGGCCGTCACAGGTGGCCACTGCTTCAGCACTGTGGCTCATATGCCATAGACTCCACCTCGATACCTGCCACAAGGCAGATGCCTGGCCCACACCTGTGCACCCTCCACCTCCAACACATCTGTACAGTCCAGGAGACTCCACAGCTGTTCCTGAGCCACTGAGAAGCACAGGCCCTTGTTCCCCGAGGCAGTCTGGGTACTGAGCGGCCGGGGCTGCAGGACGGAGGGGCCAGTCTGTGGGGGATGAAGCCAACAGCAAAGGAAGGAGGCAGAAGACAGGGAGGAGGCTCCCACACCCCGCTATGCCCAAAGCTAGTCCTAGATCTGGCCTTTCAGTTACTGAGCTACTGCCATTTATACGCAATAGCACTCTGACAAATACGGAGGCCAGAGTGTCGATTCCTCAGGGACCATGGGAAGAGAGGCTGGTGAGGGCTGGGGGAGAATGGTAGAAAAGTAAGAACGGAGGAGGGCTCCGAGCTCAGTGAGACCAGCCCCAGTGCGACGCAGTGTGCATGCTGGTTTATGTGTAAGATCCGATTTGCAGAAAGAGCTGAAAACAAAGACAAAACACCAGAGCCAATGATCCAAGGAAACCTCTGTTCTGCCCTCGTATATACTATGGGTAAGGGTAAAGCAAGCAGAACTATACGGAAATATTTCTAACTAAGGGATGAAAAGGAGGGCAGAAAACCGGACAACCAAGCTGAAGTTTCCAACCTGCTGGGCCACCCACTTCCTCCTCGCTAATCCCTCCAGCCTCAGACGCACCTGTCTCAAGCTCTGCTCTTGTGCTGTCATCCCTGGACAATAAGATGATGTTAACATGGTCTGGGTTTTCTTGGCATCCAGATTCAGAGGGAAAGACATGCCTGTGTCAGGCAGATGCTGTGAGAAGCAGCAGCAAATGTATGGCTCTCAGGGGTCTGGGAACAGCTAGCAGAGAGCAGAGTCTCTGTGGAAGGAACAAGAAAGCTCCAGAAGTCTAGTGGGACAAAATCTGAAATGCCTACGGTCACTGGTGCTTGGAGCAATGGATTTACCCTTTGTGGGAAGGGGCAGCATTTCAAGGTGGTCCCGGGGCATGGACTCGGGGTGTCCATGGGGGCAGAGGGGAGCAGGAAAAGTCAGACTTTATTCATGTCGACCATCTCCTCCCATCGCTCGTCCCCTCTTCCCCTCCCCTAACTGGGACCACTGGGAGGAGGCGGGCTCCAGCTGACTTCCCCAAGTCCACTCCAGTCCTGGTCCAAAGCAGGCACTTTGGAAAACATCTGCAGAGTGCACGAACAGACGTGAGCAAAAGAGCCTCATTGTTAACTTCTTCAAACAGGGCAAAGGAGTAGCAGCATGGGCCCAAGGTCATGAACTTCAGAAGCATTCGGCCCAGGGCCCTGCTTCTCACAGCCTCTCACCTGAGACACTAGTTTATTTCTATTTTCTCACCAAGAAAAATGGGAATACTCACACCTAGGTCAAGCGTGGTTGAGGCATTTCAATGAAATAAAACTAAAAAGGCTCTCGCAGTGCCTGGGGCTCCCCAACATCACTCACACTGCTGATACTACCATTACAGAACATTAGCAGCTCATTTCCATTCCGGGCACACCCCAAGGGGCTTCTCAGAGAGGAATGCGCACCCACAAGTCCCTGGGGATCTTGCTGAGCTGAAGATTCTGATTCAGGGTGCTGGAGTTGGGGGCCGAGCCAAAGCCCTTGCTGTCAGTCTCAGACCCACACCTGGGGTGGCGAGGCCTCCCAGGACCAAGACCTCAGAACTGAGGATGAGACCATTTTTCTACAGCTGAAAGTCACAGTATAAGGCAGCTTCTTGGCAAAACAATCGTATTGAGTCCTTCCCAAGAGGCCAAAGGAAAATCAAGAGGGATGGAGAGCAAGTGAATTCATCTTGATTTCTTCTTCTTAAGGAATCATTTCCCAGGCCCCCTTCCGGCACAAGGGACCTCCCTCCATCCCCTCCCCCACCAGAGCAGGCACTTGTTTGGGATGAAATGAAGCAAGCAGGTGAGTTACCAACATTGCAGACATGCGCAGGCGGCCCCTGGAAGACGGTCCACTCTGAACACCCACGACGAAGAAGATTCCATCCATCAGGAAACTCCAAAGGCAGTAAAAACAGGCTGAGTAGCAAGCAAGGCCGTGGAGCCTCCAGGCGAGAGAAGGGTAAGGGTGACACAAGACTTCGAGAGTCATGTCACTGGTTCTACGTGACCCAGAGGCACTCAGAGCCATGGTTCTCAAATTCGGAGGCACCCGGCCAAACTTCAAAAATTCTGATTCTGGGTCGGAGCTGCCGGAGAATTTGTCAGAGAGTGCAGCCCTGTGGCATGAAGTTTATTTTGTTTAAGCTCCAACATGATGTTTTGGATTTTTGGAATTAGGTCCGGATCAGAATGCTGTCAGTGCTGGGCGATGCTGCCCTCTCTGTGCCTAGAGTCTCCCCCTGTGAAACGGGAACAGAAACCAGCTTCCGGCTAACGGTGAGCAGCACAGACAGAAAAGGCAAAGACTCCACTCGGTATACAGCAGTCATCGCAGGGCATCTTCTAGCCCCAATACCACCTCAGCTTCTTTAACTTAGATCTCGCCTCAAGTCCAGAGCCAATGGATCAGTCATCCACGTTGCAACTGCTTATTCTCCGAAGATGTCAGGCTTCAAATATTTCAGCTGGCACACACACTGCGTACTCCCCTCTGAGCCAGCCTGCTCTCCACATCCGCATCTTCTCCTCCACCATCACGAATACTGGCCGAGTGTTTAATACAGACCGTACCTGGGCCTAGGGAAGGAGCACTGAACATGACGGCCCTGTCTTCAGGAAGCCGGGCGGCAGGTGGAGAGACTACCCTGGAACAAGCAACGTCTGGATTCCCTTTTAAAGTGAAAGCTGGCAGGAAAGGAACACAGCCCCAGACAGACTGATCTCTTCACTGTGTCTCGACGCAATCGCTTAGCCATTCTGTGCCTCGGTTTTCTCTGCAACATGAACAGCTCTTGTTCTCACAGCCATCCTTGAGTGGGTAAGCGGGCCAAAAAGGCACTAAGGAAGACCCCCGCCCACAGTCAGATCACTTCCCCAACAAGAGGAGGAGAAGAGGAAGCAATAGCAAACAGGGCAAACAAGCCAGGCCAAAGGCAAACAGATTGTTTCACGTGCTCTAGAACTCAGCCAGAAACACTTAACTAAGGTCGGAATTTGCTCCATGTCACTTAACAACAAGAGATAGAATGTTATTCTCATTTGTAAAAATAAAATTCTGATGACTTCTACTTATTCCAAACATGAGCAGACTGAAGACTCCTACAACTGCAAGCAATAAAAATTCATCTCACACTGGCTGAAAAAAGAGAGAGAGAGAGAGAGAGAGAGAGAGAGGGAGGGGAACGAATTCAGGCCCGGCTGCGTCTAGACACTGAAATGATGTTGTCAGAAATCTCTCTCGAGACTAACTTCCTCTCCTTCAGCTTCTTTCTTAAGCAGGTTCTTCCCCACCTGGTGGGCCCGAAGGCTGGAGACTGCTCTGTCAGCTCACTCTGCCGGCGGAAAACTGGCTCCTCATCCCCCACAGTCCACCTGCTCATGCCCCACACCCAAAAGAGAAGAGAACGAACTTCAGGCCAACTAACTCGAATCATCCAATCTGTTGCTGGCCAGTGCCTTCACTCAGGCCTGGACAGAGCCCCCAGCCAGCCACGGGGACCCTCCGTGCACGAGCTGGGAGCTGCCTCCAAGGTAAGCCAGAAGACCAGGCGCTGTCCATGGTCTCTGGTCTCTCGCCTGCAGCCCTGCTTCTCCACGTTCTCTCAACAGACTCATCTGGCATCTCCCTCTGCACGATCTGCTTCACAGCTCTTTTGTTTCCCATAAAATATACCCGCTAATTCCTAACTGATTCTTCAGTGCACTCATTTCAAGCTAACAAAAAACTGTTTAGTCTATGTGGAAATACAGATACACATGACAGGAAAGATACTGAGTAGGGACGCCTGGGTGGCTTAGTCGGTTGAGCGTCCAACTCTTGATGTCTGTTCAGTTATGATCTCAGGCTCATGAATGGAGCCCTACATTAGGCTCCATGCAGAGTGGGGAGTTGGCTGGAGATCCCCACTCCCCCACCACACACACACACTCTCTAAATAAATTAATTAAATCTCTATAAAGAAAAAAGAGAGGCTGAGATTTTAGCTGGGTGGTCCTAGGAGTTTGGTTTTCTAGTTCTTTGTTTCAAACATTCAAGGGCTAAATGGTTTCCTTCTCACCTCCAGTCTTGACCTTGGTTTCAAAAAACCATCAGTGGGGGAAGCTTTGACCTTTCTGGGCCTTGGTACTCTTCAACACTAATCAACTTGGATGTGTCTCATAAATCAGACAGAAATACAAGCAGACGGGGACAGCTGGGTGCCTCAGTCGGTGGGGCATCTGACTCTTAGTTTTGGCTTGGGTCATGATCTCAGAGTCACAGGACTGAGCCCAGCATCAGACTCTGCCCTCAGTAAGCAGTCTGTGGGGGATTCTTTCTCTCTCTTGCTCTACCCCTCCCCTGATTCCTGCTCATGCTCGCTCTCCAAAATAATAAATATATAAATCTTCTTTAAAGAGAAATGTACGTTGATAGTATCTTACCTTTTAAAAGAGCAGTATAAAAAGAAAACAAGTGGACCATTTCCGCAAGTTTTGCTTCCATCTGGAAACTCCCCTTTCCCATCACAACCCACCTACATAGTTTGACTCTTATTAAAATAAGTACGTTATTCATGCAAATTTTCTAGAAGAATTATTTATAGTAGCCAAAAAGTGGGAAAATCCAAATGTCCACTAGCTGGTTAAAGGGATAAACAAAATGTGAAACGCAGCTCAGCATAAAAAGAAATGAACACATTTACAGCACAGACGAACCTCAAAAACGGATGCCGAGTGAAAGAAGCCAGACACACAAAACTAGATTTTGTGCAATTCTATCCATATGAAACACCTAGAAAGGCAAATTCATAGAGACAGAAAGCAGATTAGTGGCTGTGTGGACGTGGGGGTAGGGACAGAATGAACTGTAAACAGGCATGACAGATCTTACTGAGGGGACAGAAACACCCTCGAAGTAGATTCTGGTGCAAGTATGTGACATAATAAAAAGATTGATATTTGGTCTTTGTCCCTGGTTCCTGGCACAGGCTCCTAAAGTCCCTAGAATCTCTTGTGTGATGAGAGTGAATTTCATATGCTAATGGGGTGAGAGCTGGTGGGGTGGGGGCCTGAGATGGTCTCGGGATGAGACCAAGGGAATGATCAGAGGGTCGGAAGTTTCAGCCCCAACCCCAGGAAGGAAAGAAGAGCTGGAGACTGAGTTAGTGGCTCACCAGTAACCAATGATTCTCTCAGTCTGGCCTATGTAATGGAACCTCCATAAAATCCCCTAAACGGTGGGGGTTCAGGGAGGTTGGTAACCGTATCGAGGTCCTGGGAGAGTGGCACACACTCCTTCCCACATACCCTGCCCTGGGCATCTCTTCCATTTGGCTGTTCCTGAACTGGGTCCTTTCTGATAAACCTATAACAGTTCAGTGTCTTCCTGAGTTCTGCGAGCCTTTCTAGTGAATCATCTAAACTGCGGAGGGCGCTGTGGGAACCCCAGTTTACAGCTGGTCCGACAGATGCAGTGCCCAAGACAATGAGATTTATCACCAGCCTGTGCCCTGAGGGCAGTCTGAGGGGGTTCCTCAACTGGGGGTCAGCACTAACTGGCGCCCAGAAGGCGTCTAGACAGTTGGCGAATCGGTTGGTATGGGAGAGAAATGCACACATTTCATGGCAGAAATGCTGTGAGTAAAAACAGCTTATTGCACACCTGAGTAATATTACTAAAAATCACTGACTGTACCCTGGGTGAATTTTGTGGTATGTATATTATATGTACATTACCTTTCAAGAAAGTTGTTTAAAAAAGTAAACCTGCCAGGAAACAGACAAATGACATGAGATGTTGTACACCTTGTCCCAGAACACAATGTTTGGGGACCCACCTACCTATATTGGCAGGAAGTCCAGACTCCCCCAGCAAGGACACACCAACACCCTCTATTTTCATTAGTGTCAGGGAAGGAAGGGTCAGTCCTGCTCACACCTATCTCCAAGAACAAATCAGACGCATGCCCTTAAGACCAAGGATGAGCACAGTGTGGAACCCCACCCTACCCAACACTATTTCCCACCCCACAGTGGCCCAGATCCCCACTACATCAGGGAAGAGACCCCCCCTAACCTTACTCGAGCTGCAAATTCTTGGGGCACAGAGCCTCCCACAGCAAACTAAACCTGGTACTCTCAGTTCCATGTCAGACCCAACCCCCGGGGGTCCATCCACTCAAATGCAGGCTGCCAGATTTTAAAAGTAGGGCATGCTCAGCTCGATTTTAAGTTACAGATAAATCATACTTTTTCAATATAAGTATATCCCAAATATTGAATGGGACATATTTATAATAAAAATTATCTATCGTTTATCTTGCAACCCTCCACAGGGAATGAATGAAATGGTTCTGATGAGATCTACTTTTATTCACTAAATCTGGCAACACTACCCCAAGCTATTTTATCTCCTGGGGTTCTTTCTCTACCCTGCCTCTGGATCTTTGTCAGAGCCCAACCTACACACGCAGTAGGTCTTCTTAACTTCAATCTTAGGGAGAGGCAGTTGTGTTATCAACATTTTCCTTTCCAGAAAGTTCCAGGGTTTCTTAATGCTAGTCCGTCTGCCATCCACTAAGTTCTGCACTGTAAAGGTCAGGGCAGCCTTGCTAACTCCACTTTCAGGGGCTCCTGGGTGGCTCAGTGGGGTAAGCCTCTGCCTTCAGCTCAGGGCATGATCTCAAAATCTTGGGATTGAGCCCCGAATCGGGCTCTCTGCTCAGCAGGGAGTCTGCTTCCTCTCTCTCTCTCTCTCTCTGCCTACTTGTGATCTCTCTGTCAAATAAATAAATAAATAATCTTTTTAAAAAAATAAATAAATAAACAGGGGTGCCTGGGTGGCTCAGTGGGTTAAGCTTCTGCCTTCAGCTGAGGTCATGATCTCAGGGTCCTGGGATAGAGCCCCACATCAGGCTCTCTGCTCAGCGGGGAGCCTACTCCCCCCTCTCTCTCTGTCTGCCTCTCTGCCAACTTGTGATCTCTCTCTGTGTCAAATAAATAAATAAAATCTTAAACAACAACAACAACAACAAAAACTCCACCTTCCTGTCCTCCTGTGAGCCAGCAACACCTCCTCAGCTACCACTGGTATGACTCAGAGGATCTTCAGGGAACAAAAACATCTGTAACTTTGTATCTATGTAGAGATCAAATGACAGCTTCTCTTGCTGAAAAGAAAAGCTAGCACATGCTCTATCCTTGTGCAGGTCCAGCACTTGGCTTGGGAGATTCTTGTTAGCACTAATATTTGCAATTTCTACATCACCTACTCTGTGTGCCAAGCTGTGAAGTCAGGAACCACAGCGACACGTGAAAAGGAACGAATATTTGCTGAGAGGGTGCTGAGCCCTGGGTGCCATTGCAAGGGCTTTGGATGAACCAGTTCATTCAATTTCATGCTTATTTCATTCCCTTCACACCCTTGGAAGAAGAAACTGCTTATTATCCACCTTTTACAGACAGGGAAACTAAGGCACAGAGCAGGTAAGGAACCATGCCCAAGACAGGCACCCCATGAAAAGCCACATGTTAATCACACAAGTTCTAGGAATCAACCACTGACTGACCAAATACTGGTCCAGGAAGCAGATGCCATCCTTAGTGAAGGGCTTGTGAGACAGGATCAGATCATGAGACATTCAGACCTGGAGTCCATCACCCACGAACTGGGCAGCATCCAAAACACCATCCAAAACGGCCACTGCTTACTGCGAACGGACTCCATGCCAGTCCCTGTGCTAAACCTACCACACAGATCTGAGATCACGATGTCACTTGTTCCTTTCATTTTATTTCATCTTCAAAACCACAGAGCAATCACCCTCATTTGACTGAAGCTGATACTGAGCCTCAGAGAGGCAAATAATCTAGCCAGGGTCACACAGCTAGAAAGCTGCAAAGCCAATTAGGCACCTGGGTGGCTCAGTGGATTAATTTTCTGCCTTCGGCTCAGGTCATGATCCCAGGATCCTGGGATGGAGCCCCACATCGGGCTCTCTGCTCAGCAGGGAGCCTGCTTCCCCCTCTCTCTCTCTCTGCCTGCTGCTCTGCCTACTTGTGATCTCTCTCTCTCTCTCTCTCTCTCTCTCTCTGTCAAATAAATAAATAAATAAAATCTTTAAAAAAGAAAAAAAGAAAGTGGCAAAGCCAAGATGGGAGCCAAAAGCCTGAGCTGTCTCCACTATGGCACAGTGATACAATCGGTAAGACAGGGCTGGGGTAAGAGGCTCCATCATTTCATAATAAAAAAGAAATTGTTAAAGGATTTGAAAGTTTGAACCATTTTAAAAAGGAAAAATCAGCATTTGTTTAAAAGGGAAGAAAAAGGAAAAGAATCAAAGGTGGAAACCTGAAAAAGGCCCGAGTCTGTGTGGCTTTACACACCCACAGCTGGGCAATGACTGGGTGCTCAGTACACACGGTAGAATCACTGTCATTAAGCGGGATGAGGAGTGATTGTTGCCGCCCATAGAAAGAAATCTTCATGATTATACATTCCCCTCCAAAATGAAAGGTCAGGTTGTCCTACCCAGTGAAACGATTGCACAAGCCATTAGCCACTTAAGCCAACGAAGTTCTGTCTTCGGTGTTTTGACAGACTTCAAAAGCTGCTCTTAATGCCTGGTGCCTTCCTCTTCCATGTCCGGTGCATGTCGTGCCAGGAACAGACCCAGCCGAGACAGGCACACACCACTGTCCCAGGCAAGTCCTTTAAGAGTATAGACACTGTATCTGAGACACTGTCCCTTTGTCATTTGGAACCTGCAGCATCCCCCTTCATCAAATGCCCAAAGACAGCCACCAAGCAAAACTCGTGGGCTGAACAAGTTTTGTTACAAGACTGTGGTCTTGTACAACGGGCATTCTTGGGGATCCTGAGCTTTTCTTGAACAAATCTCCATTTTTGTGCTTTTCTCTGAAAGCCCTTACTGGAATTCATTTCTCAGAGGTGAAGATCCCTCTCCTGGGATTAATCTGCAAACAAAATGCTGCTGTGTTGAGGGGCAGAGGAACAAGGGGAGAGGAGGTGCCCTCCAGTGCGAACAGTATTAATGTAATTGTAACAACATACATCGACTGGAGTTTTGGTTACAATCTGTGCAGTGATTGTCACAGGGTGACAGCAGGATAGGAAGGGTAAACCCTCACCTACTATGGTGGGAAACCCACAGATGACACCTACTGTGTGGAACCACGTAGACCTGGAGGCGGACTGCCATCCAGCAGGACAAAACTCAGACCTCCCGCGCTGGACGGTCTTCCTAGAGGCACTGGTGATCATGGGGATGAGAGGCTTTTGTATGTCACACTGCATGGTCCCCAAACAATGAAAACAAAGGCCAACGATGGGGCAGGAGCTGATAACCTTGAAGAGAAGAGGGAAGAGCAGAAGAGAACTGCTGGAAACCACACTGGAAACTTTAAGTGTGTTTGTCACCAAGTCCCAGAGCCGTGCGTGGTAGCTGCCATTTCCCACAGGCGTTGGTAGTGGGAAACAAGCTCTGAGAACGTAGGTCCATTTCCCAGGCTGCACAGTAAGCTGGAGTCGGGATCGGACTCTAGGGCCTGTGCTCCCTGACCTGCAGTTTGACCGCCCTGCAGGGCGCAGTGCACGCTCCTCTGTGGGTGAAGGCATGGGGTGAATACAACGGAGAGTACTTCTGGTTTTAAGGTAAAAATGCCTTCATTCTGCGAATGTATCACAACAGCTATTAACATGTTTTCTTTCATAAGCACAGATTTTAAAAAAGAAAAAAATCTAGCAGGTGCTACATTCATGGCTCCAGACCCTGTAAGGGGCAAGCTAATGACTCATTTAGTAACCCCCATGATGTTCCTTAACATTTAAAATGAAATGCACAAAGTCTTTTATGTGCTATAAAAGAAAAATGCAGCTCAACAGGTGTATCGAAAGGCTATATTTTAAAAAGCATTTCTGTTTATAATTATTGGCATTTGTGTTTTAATGCAAGATGAAAATCCTTCTGCTTAACACACTGAACGTCTCTCGAGGGAGGGAGTAAAAAAATCAAGTCTGCCTTGAAACCAAACTGCAACTTCACACAGTCTGATTTTCCCAATAGAATTCAAGTTGCCCTGGGGCGCCTGGGTGGCTCAGTGGGTTAAGCCACTGCCTTCGGCTCAGGTCACGATCTCAGGATCCTGGGATCGAGTCCCACATCGGGCTCTCTGCTCGGCAGGGAACCTGCTTTTCTCTCTCTCTCTCTCTCTGCTAGCCTCTCTACCTACCTGTGATCTCTGTCAAATAAGTAAATAAAATCTTTAAAAAAAAAAAAAAAAAAAGAATTCAAGTTGCCCTGATATTCTAGAGGTGATTTTGGACTATGAACAACTCCCCTCTCTTTCTTTTTTATTTATGTTTTTAGTAAAATCTACACCCAACGTGGGGCCCGAACTTACAACCCCAAGATCAAAAGGAGCATGCTCTTACAACCAAGCCAGTCAGACACCCCAACTCCCTTCTCTCTTTTTTAAAGATTTTATTTATTTATTTGAAAGAGAGAGAAAGCATGTAAGAGGCACAAGCAGAGGGAGGGGCAGAGGCAGAGGGAGAAGCAGGCTGCCTGCCGAGCAGGGAGCCCAAGGCAGGACCCTTGGGTCATGACCCAAGCCAAAGGCAGATGCTTAACTACTAAGCCACCCAGGCTCCCCACGCCCTTCTCTTTCTTAATCAAGAGCTGACTTTGCAGGTAAGAGGTCCCTTCCTGCAGGAAGCCCGCGTGGATTACAACCAGGAATGGGTGACAAATGCCCCCGAATGTCTGGAACATTCATTACACACAACCCCCAGTTCTTGCATCAGACAACTGTGCGAGCACCTACCCATTCCAATAACTGTGCTCATGCAGGGAACAGAGCGTGGAGAAGACAGAGAAGGGCCCTGCTCTCACAGATCTTACCCAACTAAATAAAGCAGACACTCTCAGTGGTGGTAAGAACTATGGTAAAAAATAAACCAGTTGATACCACCCCAAGTGACTGGGATGAGGGTGGTGTTATGTGGATGAATGTGGAACCACCAGCTCTCTGGGGGTGAGGAGAAGCCCGAATTCAGAGGGTTTCTCATTTCTTTTGTGTAAATTCCCCTGATGGTTGAGTTCTGGCTAGCGCCACAGTGTGGTAGGGCGGGGAATTGGGGGGAGGGGCACAGCAGGGCAGCAGCCCACGAGAGCTCAGCCAGACGGAGAGGAGCACTGTGTAACCTCAAAAGCACAGAAAATATTAAAATGTAGTAAAACAATTAGAAAGTAATGCACCTGGAGTATACATCATATTTGTTTTTAATACAATTTACTTCATCATAAGTTCATATAACTTTATTTTTTAAAAAGAGAGAGCGAGCGAGCACATGCAAACAGGGGGTCAGGGGTGGGAGGGACCGATGGGGAGGAAGCAAGAGAGAATCCTAAGCAGGCTCCATACCCAGCACAGAGCCTGATGCGGGGCTCAATCTCACAACCCTGAAATCATGACCAGTGCCAAAATCAAGAGTTGGATGCTTAACTGACTGAGCCACCCAGGCGCTCCCATGTAACCTCATTCTTAATAGTGATTATGCTTGACACGCAGCTTACAGCACTCTTGAAAATAGAATAATCGGCTCTCTCGAGGCGGATAGGCAAGCTCCAACACACCACTTGAATGAGGGGGACAGAGAAGGGCTGCTCTGAGCAAGTGATTTCTACGATGAGACCAGAGAGAAGGGGAGGACCAGCCCTACAAGGATGCTGACGTTGAGGGGGGTGGGGTCTTGGGCACAGAAGGGAGAGGAGGTCAGTGGGGCTGGAGCTCAGGGGGGAGGGGCTGTGGACAGAGGTGGGCCGGGAGGACAGGCAGGGGCCAGACTGTCAAAGCCGGTGGCTTGCAGAAGTGACTGAGCGGACAGTCTGATGACAAGAGGATGCCACTGAAGCTTGTATTCGGAAGCGCTGGGAGAATGGAACAGGAGGAGCCAGAGCAGAAGGGAGAGCATCTGGGCAGCTGTAACAGTGGTCCAGGAGGCAAAGGATGAGAACTCCCAAGGCTCCCGGGTACTTCTGCAAATGGTGCGGTTTAAAGGGGTCACTGACGTTCTTCTTGCCTGAGCCCCCCAACAAGAATCATAGAGGACAGGATAGTCCTATTTTAAAGACAAGGAAACTGGGCCTGAGGAATATCTTGACTTTAACAAGGTCACAGAGCATGTTAATGGTTGTGATAGGGCTCAAATCAGTGAACTAAGGGACCATCCGCTTCCTCTGGGGTCATCTGTTTTGCCTCCTGTACCAGTGTAATTATTAATATCACCACCTTTCACTCTGAAAAGTGTCCCAATTTGAGATGTAAATACAGGATGAGGGAAGGCAAGGAAGAATTATGTGAGGGTGCCCTGGAACTGGAGGTAGGGATAGAAACTCGTGATTTCTAAAGTGTGTGTGTGTGCGTGCGTGCGCACATGTGGGCATGAGACTGTGCACATGTGTGTGCATGGGAGCGTGAGTGTGTGTGTGTGTGTGTGTATATGCTGAGAGGGCCTAGAAGCAAAACCAGCCCAGAAGCAAGGCACACATCTCCAACCCAAATCTTGGTCTCTAAAACCATTCCCCACTAAAAGGAACCAGAGGTCCTCAGAGCAGTGGTTTATTTCAGGACTGCAGCAGGGACAGTACAAGTAAACCTGGAACATCTTTTTTTTTTTTTTTTTTTTACTTTTATTTATTTATTTGACAGAGAGAGATCACAAGTAGGCAGAGAGGCAGGCAGAGAGAGAGAGAGGAGGAAGCAGGCTCCCCGCTGAGCAGAGAGCCCGATTCGGGACTTGATCCCAGGACTTTGAGATCATGACCTGAGCCGAAGGCAGCGGCTTAACCCACTGAGCCACCCAGGCGCCCCTGGAACATCTTGATATGCCAGAAAATAAGAATGTGCTTGAAGCAATGATGGGGAATGTCAAAACAAAGAGTTTCCATTGGCCAAATCTGGGAGAATTTGAACATCTAAATGATAACAGACAGTAATGAATTATAAACCTTTGGGAAAGATGCAATCTGAGTCCATACTGATAGGAAACAGAATTATAAGTAAATAAAAAAATAAAGGGGAGGGGTCTTCTTTACAGTAGAGCGTTAACTGCCAACTGGTAAATGTGGGGCAAGTGGCAGATCTGTAAAACCATCATTTTGCAGCCTTCAAAGAAAAGAGCGGTTCTAGCAAAAATCATTAAAGAAAGCTACTTTCAGGGGGAAATGTGGAGGAGGAAAAGGATACGCTTGTGATCTTACAGTGTCTCTTCCACCAACATGGCTTCTTAGGTACTGGGGGAAATAGTTCCTACACTTTTGGAGGAATCGAACAGCTAGAGGCCGGGTGACAGAATGAGCATCTCTAATGAGGGCAGATGGACACCGCAGGCCTGCAGACAGACACTCTGAGAAGGACGTGGCATCCCTAGTGGAGTGACCTGACAGGGAATGCAAACCCTAAAGAATTACTTTCGGGAAAACATAGTTATAATCAGCTAAATAAATAAAAATCATGTGTTCAAATAAAAAGGCCTAAAAGGACACCCACTAAAGAGTTGAGAGTCATCACATCTGCAGAGTAAAAAAGAGGAGATAAGAAAATCTGCACTTTCTGCTTTACATATTTGGGTTTTTTTTTTTTAAGATTTTATTTATTTGAGATAGAGAAGAAGCAGGGAAGATGATCAGAGGGAGAGGGAGAAGTAGACTCCCCATGGAGCAGGGAGCCCAACACAGGACTCAAACCCGGGACCCTGAGATCATGATCTGAGCTGAAGGCAGACACCCAACTGAGCCACCCAGGTGCCCCTGCTTTATTTATGTGGAGAGTATTTGAATATTTTGACAGGCATGTACATGGTATTGCTTCTTAATACAAAAAAAAAAAAAAAAAGAAAGAAAGAAATATAAAGGAAATAGAATCAGCATCTCTGTCACTGGGGCTTCAGTGACTAAGGGCATTTGCAGCAAGTAATGTCCTGGACTGTCCTGCCTCCCTTAACTGGATTCTCTGAAAGGCTTCAATGTTGCTTGAGCATTTTTCTTTCTGAAGTGCTCAGCTTTAATAAAATTCTGAGTAGAAGAAGAACCATGAGTCACAATTACAGGAAGGTTTCAGAAGTATTATGTAAAAATTACCCAAGGCAGCTTGGCTAAAACTTACGCAAGCAGGAATGATTCACCCCAAGCAGTAATTGGGTGAGGAGGGGAGAGGAGTGGAAACCCTCATGGGTCACTGTGTTTACTATCATCCCAGTCTGCCCACATCCAGAATGCTGGGATAAGTCACTTCCTAATTAAAAAGGTTTACATTTGTCACCACAGTCAGGTTTGCTTCCAATAGTCAGGCACATAAGTCCCTTCCTGGATTCTCAGACGTTGAGGCCGCCATTTTGGAGAACGGTGTTCTCCGGCATTCAAGTATAGGGAAAAAACTACATCAAGCACAATTTTCTAAGGATAGTAGAAAATCCCAGTGGGTATCTGTCTGGTGGCATTTGCCAAGAGAGTCATATTTATATCTTCTCAGTATTTTCAGTAAAATCACATCACATTAGACATCACCTGAAGCTGCTACTCCTTCTTTACAACTTTAACCAGACTCAACCACTTTTCTCGCCTGTCATTGTTTTTACCAGCTTTCTGAAGCTGAAGACAATCCTGTCTGCCCTAAGTCAAGATCCCTTTGAGCATTTCTGCACTGGCTATTCTATTTTACATTAAACCTGCCTTTCCCAAATTTTAGTTGTAGTTGTAGCACCTTCATGGTGATGACCAAATCAGCTTACAACAACCTGTCTTAAAATAGACTTAACATTTTAAAAAGTATATCTTTTTAAACTTAAAGGAGTATTTTTAATGGAAAATGGATATCCCTTCCTAAAAATGCAGAAACAGTACCACAGTCAGGATCTGCTGAGTTTTGTGGTAGAAACAAACAATCCCAAATTCTCAGTGTCATTACACATTAGAAACTCATTTCACGACTGACCCAAGCCCACCATCATCAGGCCACCCTCTCCAGTACTGAAGTTCTCTGTAGACCCCAGAAGTCCGGACTGCATTCACCAGACACCTGCCAAATCAGTATGTGAATCTACAGTCACTGACTGGACAGCTAAGCACTGGCTACTGAATGCTTTTCTATCTAAGTGCCAACCATGCCCTCAGCTCACATTTCATTGGCCAAAGCAGGTCACATGAACATGCCTGATTTTGAGAGGAATGCAATCCTGCTGTGTGTCCAGAAGTAGAGGAGACCAGACAGTGGTGAGTCATGAAAATGCCTGCCCATGTACATCATGAGAGGCCAGTAAATTCAAAAATAAATATAATAAGAATGAGCAATGTTATTAAATTCTAGCTTGATGCTGTTGCCTGCCAAAGGGAGAGGAGCCAGAGACAGAAAAGTGTAAAAGAAATACAAGCAGAAGAATCCCTCTCACATGCCATGGAGGATAGTAATTCCAAAAATAAATGCAATGAAAATGAACCAATAGTATTTTAAAGATTGAGATGATATATTCAAAGTGACTAATTCATTGCTTATGACTAAGGATTAATTCCATCACTCTATTATTATTTTTTTAAGATTTTATTTATTTACTTAAGAGAGTGATGGAGAGAGAGGGAATGAGCCAGGGGGAGAGGCAAAGGGAGAGCGAGAAGCAGGCTCTCCACTGAGCAGGGAGCCTGACATGGGGCTCGATCTCAGGACCCTGAGATCATGACCCAAGCAGAAAGCAGACACTTAACCAACTGAGCCACCCAGATGCCCCTAATTATTATTATTAGCTCCATTCAGAAAAGCATGACTCAGATGTTCACTACAACAGTTAGGAAAACTGTCCAGCAACACTGGAAAAACTCATATACTATACAAAAAAATACAAATTACAAAAATGCAACAGTGAGATAATTGTTTTATAAAAATGTGTGCTTGACAATGGAGTACCACCCAGCCTTAAAAAAGTAAATACTTACTACCATTTGCAACAACATGGATGGACTTGGAGGACATCATGCTGAGTGAACTAAAATGGATGCAGAAAGACAAACTCTGCACGATCTCACTTATACGTGGCATCAAAAACTCACAGAGGCTGAGGGCAGACGGCCGGAGTTGGGGAGAAATGAGATATTCCTACAAGGGCACAAAGCTTCACTCACGTAGAAGGAGTAAGTTCTACAGATCTAACATACAGCCTGGCAGCGACAGCTGATGATATTGTATACCGTACTCTATGCTTGAGATCAGCTGGGAGCACATCTTAAGTGTTTTCAACCAAAACAAAGGGTGACTGTGAGGTGATGGGTGTATATTCGCCTGACGGCAGTAATTCCTTCACCATGTGTATGTCCAGGAAAACATCACATACTCTTTAAACATGAACAATATTTATTTTTAAAAACATAGAAATATATATATGAATAAGGAGTAGGAGGAAACTAGTCCTGTTTATGGAGTGTCTGTGTGCTGTCATTGCGTTAAGTGCTTTCAGCTTCGTTGGGTCATTTAATCCTCAGAATCATCACAAGATGGGCACCAGGGGGGCACAGTCAGTTAGGCATCCAGCTCTTGATTTCAGTTCAGGTCATGATAACAGGGTCGCAAGACTGAGCCCCGTGCTGGGTTCCGTGCTGGGTACGAGCCCATCTGAGATTCTCTCCCTCTCTCTCGGCCCCTCCCCACCGCCAACCTCTCTCTCTCTCTCTCTCTTTAAAAAAGAGAAGGGAAGAAGAGGGAAGGGGAGAGGAGAGGAAAGAAAGAAAAGAATGACCACAGGCTAGGTACTACAAGCTCCAGATTACCAGTGAGGAGACTGGTCACAGAAAGACGAAAAACTACCCTGTGCTATACAGCTTGTTCCTGAAAGAACTGAGATCTCAACAGAAGTCTGATGCTCAAGCCTGGGCCCCAGAGGGTTCATTTTAATTTCCATCATTTTAATTGCTTGCCCTCCAAAAACTCATATAAGCAGAATGCATCGTAGCTCTTTATTTGCCATCCACTGATTTCAAATCCAAGTCCTCATTCTGCTGGGCCAGTAAGAAATTCAGCCCTAAGTATTCTTAGTGTTTCACTGAAACTACAGCCATTAACCGCCATCACCTATTCCTTTAGGACCATGCACAGGGGCTAGAAAATTTCCAGCACCAACCAACTGGGAAGCTGCCCAGAGTCTGGTTGTCTGTCCACTGTAGCTACAGCCAGGAAGACCGTCTGTGCCTTCAGCTTCACCTACTCTGCCTCTTCCACACCAAGTGCAGCGCCAGGCATCACTGGGATGCCCACTGCCCCTGCCTAGAACACACTCCCCCTTCACCCCCTCCAAGTAAAGATGGCCACCTCCTCTAAGACCGTAGGTGGGGGAAGGGTGTTCCAAAGAACAAGGCTTGGGATTCTGCTCAGGATCTCATTGAGAACAAAGGCTTCCCTTCTCCTGCCCCAGTCTCCAGAATTTCCTCTTAAATCTGGGTAAATCCTTTCATCTCCCATCGGCATTTCTCCTCTCCTCCAGCCCATTCTTTGGTGGGCTTCTGCCGGGAGCCACAAGTCACATGGCTTCAGGGCCCAGGAGAACGTGCAAATGAGTGAAGTCAGCACAGTCCATGGAAAGAAGGGGACTGCCCAGAGCACCCATCCAGAGCTGTCTTAGGAGAATTTTAGGATCCGAGTTGCCAGTTTCCTAGACATCTCAGAAATCCAGCTGCTTGGGTGAAACTGTCTGATCTTTAAAATGCTATACTAGAAATGCCTTTCAGGCTACCACTGGCCCTTATGAAGGTCTTTGTGATCCTTGGCTCACTTAGGCCCTGAGAAAAAAGAAATTGGGAAAGCAAAGTGTTCTTACGATTCCTGCTTCCTGCAGTACCAGAGCCCTCCCTCAAAGAAAGAAAACCTAAAATCTTCTCCCTACCTGATTGGAAAAACAGAAGAAAAACATTACAAATTTAATGTCTTAAAAAAAATTATCCTGCTGCATTTCCATTATTGTCTTATTTGTACAAGCTATAGAAATTCAAAGATCACTTTGTCTCCATAATCTAACACATGTTATTTATCCAGATTCTGTTTTGGCTACAAGTGATAAGAAAACAACTAGCTAAGACACAAAGAGATTTTATTGCTTGTATAACTAAAAAGGGTAGATGTGGCTTTGGGCTCCATTTTATAAATAATTCAGACACTGTCACAAAACCATGGTTTCCCTCCATCTCAGTAAACTGGCTTCTCAGGCTACACACGGCTGCAAGACCGGGGTGGCCTGGAACTTGTTTCCAGGTTCAGATACAAATGAGAGGTTCTGCCCCAGGACTCCCTCCTGAGGCTCCTTGCATTCCGCGGGCTCTGATTCGCACGCCTGAACCAATCCCTAAGGCCAAGAGAGAAGGAGCTGGGGACGGACCTCACCCCAGGTCCTGCTCCGCCCAGGAGCTGCAGGCCCCCTACCCAGGCACACGGTGGAAGCTGGAGGAAGGCTTGCCAAAAGAGACTTGAAAAATGAACAAATGGGTGCTGGGAAGGCAGAGGATATGCGCCATCAGAGACCTAGAAAAGCCCGCACGCAGCAACCTGGTCTGCACAGCAGCTGAAGAGAAAAGCTCAACAGTTTGGAAGCAGAACGACAAGCCCCCAGTCAGACAGTCTCCAGCTACATAATCTGCAGGGGCAGGTGCAAAATAAAAACACAAGGTGTCTTGTTCAAAAGGTAGAGGGGGAAATGCTGTTAAAGGTACTGCAGTAGAAAACTTTCCCTTTATTCTGTAGCCTCTCAACTGATCACGGTCTCTTCTTTTTTTTTTTTCATTTTTAAATTATTTTTATTGACATATAATGTATTATTTGTCCCAGGGGTACAGGTCTGTGAATCGTCAGGCTTACACACTTCACAGCACTCCCCATAGCACATGCCCTCCCCAGTGTCCATATATGATCACAGTATCTTCTACTCGCTATGTAACATCCTAAGGAAAACCTAAATCTCACATGAAGAGCATGAATTTCACTGCTCCTCTTTCCTTTATGCAAATGTCAGTTTAAATGCAAATAGAAGCGTGTTGCACTTCTCTGCAGAACCATCAAAATCACACAATCTGTACTTGGCAGCTCACATGTACGCATGCATCTCATTCCGACCAGAACAGTCAAAGCATGGCACAAAGCTAGCTCACCTGTGTGTATCTCACTTTTTGAGACCTGTGCCTTCTACCAACCCTGCCTACCTTCCACTGCCTGGAAGACTGGAAGGAAGAGGACCTCTGGACCGCCCCTGCCCTTCTCGTTCCTTCCGATGCACCACCCTCAGCAAAACGGCTGGCTGACACGGGGAAGCGAGAAAATAAACGATGGGGCCCTTGGTCGTGTTCTTCCGACAACACTGCCTTCTTCCTGCCTTTAAAGCAGGCTCTGGTTCAAACAAGACAATCAGCCTCCCGAGGCTACCCGTGTCCCTGTTTACTCTGTCGTGGATGTAAGGTGCTTACCTTGAACTCCCTTGGAGTTTTACTGACTCCTGGGCAGGGCGGGTCCACTGGAATTCTGTGGTTGTGGGCATCCTAACAGCGACGTGCAAATGAGACAGACACAAGCTGCAGCACATACACACATCACACGTGTGTGTATGTACTCATGCCAATACGTCCTTGACCCGTTGGACTTCATCTGCAAAACACAAGTTCAAAGACAAAATTGTGAAGAGTTTCAAGGTGGTGAGAGCAGGGCATTGAGCCAAGCGCAGGGCCCCCCTGAGAACACGACCTCAGGGGGACAACGGTCCATGAAGCCAGCCCTGACTTCAGGAGGCACGACAGCCCTCATGTTGACACAGACGTCCTCTGTGTCCCTGTGGATATTTCAACCCTCTCATCACCACCCAAAACAACAGACCCAAAGTCTAGTAGTTTAAAATAGGTTGGCCAACAGACAGGAAAATAAAAGCTCTATAAAAGCCAACGCTAAGCCCACAACATCACCTATTTGGGTAATTACATGTTGTTCTTCTCCCTAATGCTGCTCTCACATTCACCTGCACTGAGACGGTACAGACCGAGCTGTGCCGCATGTTGTTTCTCGTGGGTAAATGTCCAGAAACAAATCAAGTGACTCTGTGTACCTTTGCTAAAGAAGTTTGGAAGGGAGACTGAGCCCATGAATCAAGGCCCCAGGAATCTATCACTGACAAGTCCTTCACAGAAGCAATGACTCATGCTGAGTGCCTTCAGAACAAATAAGCTTTTATTTATAAAGCACCTCTTGCTCAATGCCAGCAGCTGCTCTCAACATTTCACAAATTTATTAATCCCCAGCAAAATTCTAAAAGGTAAGAAACCATCATTATGCCCATCATATAGGCGGCCAAGCTAAAGCACCGAGAGATTTATTAGCACCCAGCAACATGGCTGGACCATCGTCAGGAGGCAGTTGTGGTGGTCGGAAAGTCCAAATTCTGAGACAATCGATTAGTCCTATACTTCCCGCCCAAAAGGAGTAAACCTTTCCTTAGCTGGTCTGAAACTGACAGACAGTACGTCTGCCCCACCGGCTGCCAGGGCTGACCACATCTCCAGGAAGCTGGGACCCAATCACCAGTGTACTGGAAAGCTGCCCACGTGGTTCCAGCGTGCTGCCACGGTTGAGACCCAGAGGGTTCTCTGTCCCACTCTTCCTGGTATGGTGGTGAATGACTGGCCACCGTCAAGAGAAAGAGCCACCATTAGGGACCAACTTGCATTTTAATAGAACCTGCTCACCTCCACTTCTTTAAGAAAATATTTATTGCATCAAAATAGTTGGCCAGGGGGCACCTGGGTGGCTCAGTGGGTTAAGCCTCTGCCTTTAGCTCAGGTCATGATCTCAGAGTCCTGGGATCAAGCCCCACATCAGGCTCTCTGCTCAGTGGGGAACCTGCTTCCCCCCTCTCTCTGCCTGCCTCTCTGCCTACTTGTGATCTCTCTGTCAAATAAATAAATAAAATCTAAAAAAAAAAAAAATAGCTGGCCAAATCTGAGGGAAAATTCCAAACTCACATACACATTTTCAGAAGTGTCGATATTTCAGTTGTAAACTAGAATAATAGGTTATTCATTCTCAGTGGGGAAAACCTGAGAGCTTTTCCCCTAAGGTCGGGAGCATGACAGGAATGTCCACTCTCACCACTGTTGTTCAACACAGTACCTAGAAGTCCTGGCCTCAACAGTCAGACAACAAAAGTAAGAAGTAAGAGGCATCTGAAATGGCAAAGAAGTAGTCAAACACTCACTCTTCACAGATGAAATGATAGTCTATCTGGAAAACCTAAGAGACTGTACCCTAAAGTTGCTAGAACCCATACAGGAATTCAGCAAAGTGGCAGGATATCAAGTTAATGCACAGAAATCAGCTGCATTTCTATACACCAACAATGAGAAAGAAGAAAGAGAAATTAAGGAGTCCATCCCAT
Source organism: Mustela lutreola (assembly GCF_030435805.1). Taxonomy (NCBI): domain Eukaryota; kingdom Metazoa; phylum Chordata; class Mammalia; order Carnivora; family Mustelidae; genus Mustela; species Mustela lutreola. Next base: position 6,091,972 of record NC_081298.1, on the reverse strand, counting down.
TACAACTTCACCCAAAGCCATAAGATACCTAGGAATGAACTTAAACAAAGAAGCAAAGAATGTGTACAGAGAAAACTAGAGAACACTCATAAAATAAACTAGGAACACACAAAAAAATGGAAAACATTCCATGCACATGGATTAGAAGAACAAATATTGTGAAAATGTCTATGCCGCCTAGAGCAATCTACACATTCAAAGCAATCCCTATCAAAATACCATCAACTTTTTCACAGAGCTGGAACAAATAATCCTAAAATTTGTATGGAACCAGAAAAGACCCTGAATGGCCAAAGGAATATTGAAAAAGAAAACCAGAACTGGTGGCATCACAATTCCAGACTTCAAGCTCTATTACAAAGCTGTAATCATCAAGACAGTATGGCACTGGCACAAAAAAAGACACATAGATCAGTGGAACAGAATAAAGACCCCAGAAATGGACCCTCAATTCTATGGTCAACTGATCTTCAATAAAGCAGGAAAGAATGTCCAATGGAAAAAAGACAGTCTCTTCAACAAATGGTGTTGGGAAAATTGGAGAGCCACATGCAGAAGAATGAAACTGGACTAATTCCTTGCACCATACACAAAAATACTCAAAATCAATGAAAAACCTAAATGTGAGACACTAATCCAACAAAATCCTTTAGGAGAACACAGACAGCAACCTCTCTGACCTCAGCCACAGCAACTTCTTGCTAGACACATCTCCAAAAGCAAGGAAAACAAAGGTAAAATGAACTATTGGGACTTCATCAGGATGAATAGCATTTGCACAGCAAAGGAAACAGTCAACAAAACCAAAAGACAACTGACAGAATGGGAGAAGATATTTGTAAATGTCTTATCAGATAAAGGGCTAATATCTAAAATCTATAAAGAACTTATCAAACTCAATGCCCAAAGAACAAAGAATCCATTCCAAAAATGGACAGAAGACATAAACAGACATTTCTCCAAAGAAGGCATGAAAAAAGGTTCAGCATCACTCAGCATCAGAGAAATACACAAAACCACAACAAGATCCCACCTCACACCAACCAGAATAGCTAAAACTAACAAACCAGCAAACGACAGATGTTGGCCAGGATGAGGAGAAAGGGGAACCCTCCTACACTGTTGGTGGGAATGCAAGCTGGTGTAACCACTCTGGAAAACAGTATGAAGATTCCTCAAAGAGTTGAAAATACAGCTACCCTATGACCCAGAATTTGCACTACTGGTATCTACCCCAAAGACACAAATGTAGTGATGCAAAGAGACACCTGCATCCTGGCGTTCATAGCAACAATGCCCACTATAGCCTAACTATGGAAAGAGCCCAGATGTCCATCGACAGATGAATGGATAAAGAAAAAGCGGTGTATAGATATATAATGGAATACCACTCGGCCATCAGAAAAAAGAAATCTTGCCATTTGCAATGATGTAGATGGAACCAGAGGGTGTTATGCTAAGCAAAGTAAGTCAATCAGAGAAAGACAGTTATCATATGATCTCACTCATAGGTGAAATTTAAGAAACAAAACAAAAAACGATAGGGGAAGGGAGAGAAAAATAAGACAAAATCAGAGAGGAAAACAAATCATAATAGACTCTTAATCATAGGAAACAAACTGAGGGTTACTGAAGGGGAAGTGGGGAAGGGAGTAGAAAGAGGGGGTAACTGGGTGATGGACATTAAGGAAGGCATTAGGTGTTACGTAAGACTGATGAATCACTGAACGCTACCTCTGAAACTATGTTAACTAACTGAATTTAATTTTTTTAAAAAAGGGGGGAAAAGACCCCCTAGTAATTAAACCTCAGAACCAGAATTCAAATGTGTATTTGTAAACTCCAAAAAAATAAATAAATAAATAAATAAATAATGAAGAAACAAGTTGTTAAATATGTTCTATCCTTTTAGCTTGATAAATAAGGCCACCCAACAACCAAACAGAAAGAAAACAGAACAGCCGTAATGCAACGGCTTGTCCACACAATTGCCGATGGAACAAATTTGAAATAAGTTTCCTTTTTCTGCCAAAAACCACAGTTTGCTCTGGAGCAGGAGTGGGGACAGAAAGACAGACTGCAGAGGACTTTCCCCTCCCTCCTGGCTTCCTCAGCTAATCACACTAGGGAGCCACAGACACTTCCTCTTTTCAGAGAGGACTTGCCAGGAGCCAAGGCTGGACATGTGGTTACTATCCCCAATTTGCACATGAGAAACAGAGGTTGATGAGCGTGAGGAACTCCCGGGATTCTGCGCCCATGGCACAGGGCCAGGATGTGAAATGAGCACTAACTCCAAAACCCATGTTTTTAACCTATTCATTACACGTTCAACCCTCCCATTGTCTAAATTACACCTCGCTTACGGGATCTCTGCAAAGCCAGACTACCTCGGCCAAGCTGCCCCAATCCCCCCACTGACAGTGCTCTCTCTCCCCAGCCCCAAACCCATGCTGTCTCTGATAACAGCCACACCAGGGTGTGAGCACCTCAGACACTCTGGGATCGGCCTCAACGAATGGTAAGGAAATCCAAGAAATCGATTTCCAGATTCTCAAAACTCATCTGTACCCTTTCTAAATCCAGTGTGAGCACATTCCTGGAGCCCAGAGGGGCTCCAAGCTCCCTGCTCACTCTCTCCCCGGTTCCATAATCACCCTGTCCCACTCTACAGAAGCCCGCCTCTCCTTACCCCAAATCTCGCCACAGCACACTGACCCCAAGTCCAAACCCTCCCAGGGCCCCACACTAAGGACCATCAGAAAAGGAAGTTAAGTGTTCATTCAGAAAACAAAGGATCCTAACATCGGGGACAGAGCCCTCCACCAGTTCAGTGGATTCTGAGTCTTTGCTTGCAACAATATTTCACGCAGGACTTAATTGAGTTGTCCACTCACAGATCATTAAAAATAAATTTTCTGACAAATCACCATGTGATTTTTGGCACATAACGAGTTTAAATAACTGAGCGACACTGCTGTAACAAAACTCCTATTTCCATCAATTTATTCATGTGTGAACAAGGTTTCTCCAAACTTACATCTATAAAAAAAAATGAAAAATGAGAACATAATTAATGTCGAATTCTGCGTCATTATGGTAGTGATTTCTTCCTTTTGAACAATCTTTTTAAAGAGCTCTGTTCATCTTATTAAGAGACGCAGTCCAATAAAATGTTACATTTTATCCTCAATAATTACTTCTCCCATTTTATAAGAATTTCTGTTATGTGGACCAATTATATTAACAATAACTAAATTGCAAATTCAATCCGGAAGAATTTTTTTAAGCCCAAAAGGCCTTATGGTTCAAGGAAGCCATGTTTTGGCTTCGAGGTATCTATATTTGTTTACAGAGAACCATGATTAAATGGTCAGTAAAAGTTTTTTTTTTTTAAAGATTTTATTTATTTATTTGACAGACAGAAATCACAAGTAGGCAGAGAGGCAGGAAGTGGGGGGCAGAGCAGGCTCCCCGCGGAGCAGAGAGCCTGACACAGGGCTCGATCCCAGGACCCTGAGATCATGACCTGAGCTGAAGGCAGAGGCTTTAACCCACTGAGCCACCCAGGCGACCCATCAATAAAAGTTTTTAAATCCCAAAAATATATGCCATTATGGGAATAATGGCATAGGTTAGAATAAAATTCTCTGTGGAAATTTTAAAAAAAGAAAGAAATTGTAAACTTGAGGAGAAAAATGGGACAATGTAAACCTATAGAAGAATTTTTTTTCATCAATAAAAGTTTTTAAAGCCCAAAAATATATGCCATTATGGGAATAATGGCATAGGTTAGAATAAAATTCTCTGTGGAAATTTAAAAAAAAGAAAGAAATTGTAAACTTGAGGAGAAAAAGGGGACAATGTAAACCTATAGAAGAATTTGTTTTCATCCATTCTTAAATGAATAATGGTGGTATCAACTTATTATGGTCTTTAGAGTCTACTGGATATAATTTCTTTAAATATGTAAACTTTCGGGGCGCCTGGGTGGCTCAGTGGTTTGGGCTGCTGCCTTCAGCTCAGGTCATGATCTCAGGGTCCTGGGATCGAGCCCCGCATCGGGCTCTCTGCTCCGCAGGAAGCCTGCTTCCCTCTCTCTCTCTCTCTGCCTGCCTGTCTGCCTACTTGTGATCTCTGTCTGTCAAATAAATAAATAAAATCTTTAATAAATAAATAAATAAATATGTAAACTTTCTTAATTCATATTATGCCAAAGGTAATATTCTTTGCCATTAAACTTACAAAGAAAAATCCGAATGTCAACCTCAAAATGTATAAAGAGAATTCATAGTGCTTCAGAATACTTTTAGCAGAGTATGCACATAAGAAAACTATCCAAGCCATTAGCCTGTGTCATTTGCCAATTCCCATCACTGTGAGACCTTGATTTCAACACTATTCTGCTGCTGTCCTGCTTGAATTCCCTCATGGCAGCCTTGTCTCCCCAACTCGACCTGAAGCAAAGAGCCACACACTCGTCTGTGTCTTCGGCCCCAGCATAGAATAAAGCTGAGCCCAGACTCCAACGGCTCCCCATCCAGCACCTTGTAACTCAAGAATAAAGACCTGAATCAAAATCTGCCTGCCAGCTATGGCGAACGCACTCCAGTCTCTCAAACAGGGTCAAGGCCATACACCTACTGGATCTATGTTACAGGATTTTTATGAGGCTCAGATAGAATAATCTTCCCTCCCAGTTTTGACTCCACAGTTTTTCTTTTCTTTCTTTTTTTTTTTTTAAGAGATGACAGCAAGAGGGAACACAAGCAGGGGGAGTGGGAGAGGGAGAAGCAGGCTTCGCGCTGAGCAGGGAGCCCCATGCGGGGTTTGATCCCGGGACCCTGGGACCACAACCCGAGCTGAAGTTAGATGCTCAACAACTGAACCACCCAGGTGCCCCATTAACTCCATAACTTTTCAAGTATTGCCTTGCAGCCTGTTTGCATGCTCTGAACTCACAAACATCCCCCCTAAATAAATAAAAATGCTCCCTACAAAACATAATCAATGTCCCTCACCACCACCACCCCAAACAAGTGAATTTATTCCATCTTTCTTGTCCAATGAGCCAAATGTGGCCTAAAATCCCTTCACAAAACCCGCAGCACTCTAAGTCACCACCAACTGATCCTCAAGGCCACTTCCTCTCATGTGTTTGATTACCGATTATCGGTTATTGTTGGCTGTACGGATCACTGAGCTTTTGAGGGCACCCCCTCCCGGGACCTCAGAGGCCCCACAGTGGAGCCCCGGGTGAGACTCACACTCACCGCAGCATGTGTCTGGAGAGCGGGGCAGGCACATGGGGTGGAAGAACTACAGCTCAATGCCCACCTCCGAAAGACAGGCCAGGAAATGTCGTCGCCTGGCTGCAGACACTCTGCCGTGGCTCTTCTCCATAAGGCAGACAAGAGAAGCAGAGGGACCCCATCAATAAGGCAGGGAAAGGATCTTGGCAATTGTTCTCATTCACCCAGAGAATTAAGAAGACACAACCAACTTGAGTCCCAGGAAGGCAAAGCCCCTATGGTTCTGAAACAGAGCCGCAAGGTCTTGGGCCTAAAAACCAAATCTGACCCATCTCAGTAGAATTCCATTTCTCTGTCCTGATGGTGAAGAACAAGGCCAAACTGTCTCTTCCCACGTGGTCTCACTATCTGCAAACATGCCCATCCACAGAGTCCAGAAGGACTTGCACACCAGGCTCTACTGGTGTGAGCTTGATGTGTTCGTTCTCATCAATACAGACGCCACAGGATGGAGGCACCTGGGTGGCTCAGTCGGTTAAGCAGCTGCCTTCAGCCTGGGTCGCGGTCCCAGGGTCTCCTGGGATCAAGTCCCATATCAGGCTCCCTGCTCAGCAGGTGCCTGCTCCTTCCTCTGCCTGCTGCTCCCCCTGCTTGTGCATGTGTGCACTCTTTCCCTCTCTCTCTCACAAATAAATTAAAAAAAAATTTTTAATAAATGTAAAAAAAGAAGAAGCCACAGGATAAAGGGCAGTCAAGAGCCCTCCAGGATCACCCGGGAAGCTACCTGTCATTGTCAAGCAGAAGCAACATTGTTGGTGACACTGCAGCAAGTTTTCTCAGATGCTGAGACCACAAGCCTCCCAAGGCCACTGCCTTGGGGCATGGAAGACACCCAAGGGTTCCTCCGCTGGAGGGAACTGCTTCTCCAGGGCGGGCACTAACGTCAGTGCCCAACACAAAGCAGTGAGCTACCAACGAAACCTTAGTGGGGGACAGACAATAAACAAAAAAATAGAATAAAATATATTTTACATCCAATAGTAAGAAGAGACGAGAGGAGAAAGGTCTGAGTAGGGCCCATGTGCACTGCATTCCGAAACAGTGAGGTCGAGTCACCTCACCAAGAAGGTGACCCACGAGCTCAGGCCGGAAGGAAACAAGGAAAGCAGGCGTGCAGGGAGTGACCCAAGGAAGGGCAATCCAGGCAGGAGCGACGGCAAGTGTGAAGGCCCCAGACTAAAACCTTTCCTGCGTACCCCGGTCACAAAACTTCACACGGCGTCCTCAGATGAGGCCAGCCTCCTTTCCAGGCCTCTAACGTGCTCCTTCATCGTTCCGCAAGAAGCTGTGGTGTCACCACTCCAACGGGAGGCGCCGGCTCCGCCTCAGAGAAACATATACCTGCTGCTCCCTGCCCAAGCCTCTCCGCGGGCCTCCCAGCTGCTCACTCTGATGCCAAATTACGGTGTGGTGTTCTGAAGACATTTCTAAATGGCAGCTAGACCTGCGGTAACAGCAACGCTCATCACTCAGCGGACAACCACATTAGCAGCGAAGACCCCATGCACACACAGTCTGACCACAACCACCACAGCACACCAGTGCCCTGGCTGAAAGCAGTCTTAAAACACCCGTTCAAGACTGTAAGACTCACTCTTCCAACGATTATGAAACAGGATATGAGTAGTTAACAAGGTGACAAATAAAAGATTAATATACAAAAGCCAGATCTGTTCTCAGAAGCAAAAACCTGCAAGTCAACCCAAATAACTGGCCACCAGGACAGTGAATGAGTCAACTAGGGTGTACTCGTGCAACGAGACAGCAGGTGATAGTAAGGTATGGGGGCGCCTGGGTGGCTCAGTGGGTTAAGCTTCTGTCTTTGGCTCAGGTCATGATCTCAAGGTCCTGGGATCGAGCCCCGCATCGGGTTCTCTGCTCAGCGGGGAGCCTGCTTCCCTCCCTCTCTCTCTCTCCCTCTCTCTGCCTGCCTCTCTGCATATTTGTGATCTCAGTCTGTCAAATAAATAAATAAAATCTTTAAAAAAAAAAAAGTAAGGTATGTGTCCATTGCAGCAATAGGAAGTAATACACACAAAGCATGGCATAAGTAAATTTTTTAAAAAGTCCAAAAAGATTGCATAAGGCATGATACCCTTTTTATAAAATTAAGAACTACTAAAATTTAAAATATACATCTTAAGAGTACATACAAGTGTAACAAAACTGCGTAAAAAGAGAGAAAGGAAGCAATGACAAGGCATACAAGATTCAAAGAGACGGCTACTTGGGCAGAGGGAGACAGAGGGATAGGCTGATGGGCGACCATATGGTTAAATGAGAGCTAGTACCACCTTGTTAATCTTCACAGACACCACAGTGCCTGTGTATCCGGAGCATAGTGGCAGCAAAAAAGAAGGCAAAAGCCAAGTTCTCTATTTAGGACCAAGAATAGAGGGGGATAAATCAAGATAGACAAGAGGAAACTGAACACCTTCTCCATAGGAGACATTCTAAGCAGCGACTTACAGTGGAGAGACTCCTACCTCTTTGGAAAGACACTGGGGACTATCAGGATGACCAGAAGACAAATTCAGGCTTGGGATCTTTCTGCCTTGTTGGTACAGAAGGTATCCTCTCTGATAGGGAAGCTCGTCAAGAAGATCACTAAGGGGCGCCTGGGTGGCTCAGTGGATTAAGGCCTCTGCTTTCAGCTCAGGTCATGGTCCCAAGGTCCTGGGATCAAAACCCCGCGTCAGGCTCTCTGCTCAGCAGGGATCCTGCTTCCCTCTCTCTCTGCCTGCCTCTCTGCCTACTTGTGATCTCTGTCTGTCAAATAAATAAAATCTTTTTAAAAAATCATCTAGATTATTACTAATAACATTAGATACCTATAAAATGGGGAAAATAATGTCAATGACTTCACAAACTCACTGCGTAGATCAACTGAGATAAATGTTTGTGACTGGCTTAGCACAGCATCTGGCAGCCAGGACATCAATCAAAACAACTGCTTTACTTGGGTGGGTGTGACTCCCCAGTCCCAGCCGAGTACAACCTCCCACAGTCATAGAAAGGGGCAACATTCTCTTCCCCAAGGAGTTCTGCTAATTCTTTCATACAAATACAAAGACAGGAAAACGTATTTCCACTGGCACTGGCTCACTATGAAAAAAAAAAAAAAAAAAAAAAGATTCTTTTCTAATTAAGTGGCTGCAAGAGAGATGCTTCCTCTGAAACCTATTGCTTGCTCAGCCAATACTATATTCCAATGAGTGCAGCTGCACAGGAAAAGAAAAAATTAAAACACTGAAATGTCACAAAAGAAAGTTATGCCACTTATAAAGCAACAAGGCTTTGGGGGGAGAATTTTCATTAAAACTAAAGATAAGGAGCGTGCCTGGTTGGCTCAGTGGGTTGAGCCTCTGCCTTCAGCTCAGGTCATGATCTCAGGATCCTGGGATTGAGTCCCACATCTGGCTCTCTGCTCAGCAGGGAACCTGTTTCCCTCTCTCTCTGCCTGCCTCTCTGCCTACCTGTCATCTCTCTGTCTCTGTCAAATAAATAAATGAAATCTTTAAAAAAAAAAAAAAAACTAAACTAAAGATAAGGAATCATATCCATCAGGATCCAGGCATACTCAGGTTGGGTGATTTCAAGAAGTATTAATAAAAGGCCCACATGCAAAGGTTAGGAAAGTCACAAATGTTAGGAAATGCCCCAGCTCTACAGGGAATACACAGATACCCCTTGAAGCCTCAAGGAACATGAGGAAAGAACAGTTACCACAACCTGAGGGAGAGCTCCATGTGGAGACAGCTGCCCAATGCCCACCTGGAACCATATTCTTTTTTTTTTTAATATTTTATTTATTTATTTGACAGAGAGAGATCACAAGTAGGCAGAGAGGCAGGCAGAGAGAGAGAGGGAGAAGCAGGCTCCCCACCAAGCAGAGAACCCGATGTGGGACTGAGATCATGACCTGAGCCAAAGACAGAGGCTTAACCCACTGAGCCACCCAGGTGCCCCTGGAGCCACATTCTTGAGCCAAGGAATGCAGCCATCCCAAGTCAAACTTGCAGGGAAGAGCCAGGGGAACAGGCATTCTGACCTCATTCCTCACTCTCATCCCTCCCTCCAGTTCTCTGCTGTGGATTCTCACTGGTCACACCCAACCTGAAACCAGAGGGGAAAGGAGCCATTGATGATAGAAAGCAAGGTGGAGATGGATGGAGGGGCATCTGGAAGGGAAAATAAAAAATACTGAACACAGACGCCGGTGTTCCTCGGTGCCTGCTCATCTCAATCCCAGCTGACTCATCTTTCTATTTAACGGACTTCCTATTTGCTCATTTTCTCTGGCTGTTAACTCTGCCACTTGATGGGTAGAATCAAAACCCCAGGAGTTTAAGAGAAAATGCACAAGATTATATTCCCAAGGGTTGTTTTATTTGAGGGGGAAAACAGTGGACAACTGACCAAGGAAAGGAATAATAAGGTCAATTCTCATACATGCACTGGGTGAATACTATCTCCCTCTAAAACTAATGGTCCCAAAGTATGACAGGTCAGAAATATTTATAACCTAATTTAAGTGAAAAATGAGGACACCAAATAAGCCATATATGTAATGGTTCTGCCTGTGTAAAATTAAGCAGTCAATGTTTAGAAGAAAATATACCAAAATGTTAGCATTTTAGTGTTTCAGTGGTGGAACTTGGATATTTTCTCTGCTTCACTTTATTTCTGAAATGTCTCTTAAAAACATCTAGTACTTGCAAGAGAACAACAAGAAATACTAATGGAAAAAAGCAGCCATGGTGTGTTTGGGGGTGGTGAGGGGGTGCTGATGATTCATTCCGGCCCCTGAATTTTCCGATGAGTCTAGTGTAACCACGTAACTCGGAGAACGTCAGCTCCTGATGGCATGCTGTGAAAACACAAGCATAGCGGCCTTCCCTTTCCCCACCATCACTCTGGGCATTACTTCACCATCCACGACACAGCAGCCAGAGAAGCAGCAAGGGACGATTGTCTCCAGGCTTCCGTCCCTGTCTCCCTGTGCTTCCTCCTCCCCTATGTGAAAGCCACTACCAGCACAATGGATCCTCTCTCCTAGCATGAGCCCCAAACCCCCTCATAAAACATCCTTCCCCACTCAAGACATCTTCCCCTTCCACCCAACTAGATAAAATCTCATTTGTGTCCAAATGCCTAGCGCCCTCGTTCTGGCAGATGGTGAATGATAATTTCCTTCTCTTCTCTGCTTTTCTAAAATCAACAAACACTTGATTAAACAAAATAATTTTCTTTGCAAATGCCAGCCTGCAAATGTTTCTTGGGTTATCTTTTTTTGTAATTCTTCCCTAGCTTGCCCCTTTAACATCCGCAGCACATTCTACTCCCACCCCCGCCCCTCCTTTTCTTGGTCATAATCCAGAGGTCAGCACCGGATTGAATTTGTTCAACAGTCATTAAGCAAAATGCACATGTGAAACCAAAGCACTATTGGGAAACACAGCTGTTTCTATCGCTGAACGGAGGGCAGCTTTTATTAAAGTATGCAGCCAGAATGTGGTTCATAAATCGTTACGTGGATTACTTTAATCAGCTAATTTCAACAACCTAGAAGCTTGAGGTAATTTCACTGCATTGTGTAGAGTGGATTGAGCATTTAAGCTTTTGAAAGGACGGTGACTTGTTTTTTGAGCCCCAGACATTCCGTGGGTCAGAGGACATGTTGTTTGGGGACATTTCTACCTGTTCAGCCCTTTGGAGACCTTCTCTTACTCATGCTGGATTACTCCCTTGGAATGCAGCTTCACGATGGCCCTCTCTGCTGAGTTCCAACTGTGTCTCCTAATCACAAGAGCTTCATGTGTTCCAGAAAAGAAAAAATAAAATAGCTTCCTGGTTAGACTCACCAGAATAATGGGACACAAGTTTGAGGAGGGGATGCTGATGCTGGAGCTTTTGGTGACAGGCCCGTTTCCAAAAAGGCTTTATTTCAAACATCAGATACAAGTAAGGGGGCCAGGCAATCTGACCAGTGAGAACTCCTCCGAGGCCAGTAGTAAGGAGTGCCCACCTGTGAGTCTGTCAAACACTTCTTTGGGCCGACGATGTGCTGCGTGCTACAGCAGGTATGAGGATGAGTTAGACCTGACACCAAACGCCTTCCAAGGGCTCAGTCTCCAAGGCACAGTGCTTGGCACTAAGTAGGCTCCCACTCACGTCTGGGTACTGAAACCCAAACAAGTCAGTGTGATAATACCGTGAAACAAACTAAAAAGATTTCAGGGGAAGCAGGCATTCCAGCTCTGTGACTCTGGGAAAGTTTCTTAGCCTCTCTGTTTCTATTTCACCTCCTGTAAAACAGGGATAATAATGGTGCCCACCTCACGGGGAATTAATGAGTTAAGGTTTTCACACTGCTTAAACCAGGGTCTGGCTCAGGTTTAATTTTTGTGCTCTACTTAATGAGTGGCCTCCAAGTTATTCCCAAGTCTGGAAGCTGGTCGGGGGGGAGGGTGAACTGTAGATGTCCCAGGAGAAAACTGCAGAGGAACTGGCAAATGAAAAACAAAATCAAAAGCAAAATCCTTGTGTTCTCTGGCATTTGCAAAGAAATTTTTGCTTACTTAATCTTGACTTTTCTATTTACCTAATATTAACATTTGAAGCACAATTTGAAAATAAAGATTTATCACAGAATCTATAGATCAATTTAAAAAATAAGATACAAATATTAGGGGTACCTGGGTGGCTCAGTCGGTTAAGCTACTGCCTTTGGCTCAGGACATGATCCCAGGGTCCTGGGATGGGGTCCCACATCAGGCTCCTTGCTCAGCAGGGAGCCTGCTTCTCTCCCCGCCTCTGCCTGCCACTCTGTCCATTTGTGTGTGTGCGCGTGCACGCGCTCTCTCTCTCTCTCTCTCTCTCTCTCACAAATAAATAAATAAATAAAATCTTTTTTTAAAAAAGATACAAATATTAAACACCACTAATTTCCAGTTTCCAAGAGAATTATCTTCATTATTAAGGTAGCTCCCAGGAATTCTGATCACAATTAATATCAAATCATTAAATTTAATATCTATCTATATATATCTATATATCTATCTATCTATATATATATAGAGATATATGCGCACACTGGGGAGAAGCAGTTATTAGAGAGAAAGTCCACTGCTGTCTCTTTTCCTCATGCCGTACTGTTTTCCTTAATAACTGCCACAACTGTTATCACATAACCACTTGTGATATTTTTAGTGTTATCTTCCTGTGCCTCAATAGGCTACAAGTTCCATGAGGACAGGAGCAATGTCTGTCTTTATAACTTTCACATCTCTTTTATCTAACATGTTATGCTTGCCACATTATAGACATCCAGTGGATATTTCTTGGCTGGCTGGCTGGCCAGAGCTGGCTGGAAAAATGGATGGATGGATGGATGGATGAATAAGTAGGTAAATGGATGGATGGATAGGTTGATGGATGGATGGATGGATGGACAGATGGACAGATGGATAGGTAGGTGGGTGGATGGATGGATGGACGAATGGACAGATGGATAGGTTGGTGGATGGGTGGATGGATGGATGGGTACACGGATGGACAAAAGATGAACACTTCTCAGAATCAACATTTGTAGGTTTTACCCTTCAAATGGTTCGTGCACACAGCATGGTACAACAGTTTAACAGTTCTCAATGCATAAGGCAGATGCACAAATGTGTCTTGATCAGCTGTGAGGTGGACCATAAGTAACAGCTCCAAAGTTTGTGACTGATTTCCAAGTTTTCCCAAGGTACAGCAGATGCAAGATTTTTCTTTCAAGAACATGTCCTCTCCTCACTTATATTCAAAAATGCTACCTCAAAAGGATGAATGATGTTACAGCCAGAGCCCCTAAAATAAAGCACAAATCCAGGCTCCCTTGTTTTTGTGATGTGGCAGAGGCCTTCATTCCCCACCAAATATCCCTGTGTTTTTTTACATTTCCTACCCCCTTCAGTAGGTTGGAGCAATGTGACTAGTTCTGCCCAGTGATTGAAGATCAGAAGCGCCATGTGTCCCTTTGAAGCCGAAGCATGTAAGAGCTCCAGGGAGTGGAGCTCCACCACTGGGAAGACTCCCAGCGTGACTCATCGGCAGCTGTAAGAAGCCACCATCCACTCGTGTTGGACACACGCAGCCAGATAGAAGTCAACTTGGATGGTGTTAAGCCACTGAAATTTTGTAATTGCTTATTACCTCAACACAGCTTTGCCAATCCTGACCAGAATACGCCACCATCTGGTGACAGCCCTGGGAGAGGCTCGCGCAAGCGGCTGGCATCCCTCACATACCATTAGACGCAGAGAACGCTGAGTACCACTGGTCTGCTGTCAACTGTTCTGCCAAAAGTCTTGTGAGGTAGGAAAGGTTTCTTTCTGAACATTTTGTAGTTATGAAATCTGTTCTATGTGCCAAAAGTCACACAACAGATAGTGTACCGACCTTACAAATTTGACAAAATTTAACATTTTGCCATATTAGCTTCAACTCTTTTCATTAGTGAAACTTCTATAAAATATTACAGTTACAGCTAATGCCCCATCCCATTCCCCTCCTGCCCCCTCCCCACCCCCGGAGATAACCGCAGACCTGTGTGTCACCTCTGAGGACGGCAGTTCTACACACAGCAATCTGATACTTGAGCTTTCCGTTTCACAAAGAAATGAGAAAACACTGTGCTTTTATGGTTTTCTTTTACAGGAATAGCTACTCTCCCTGTCTCCCCACCTTTTCTTCTTCTTTCTCATGGTTTGCAAAACTATTCTAAGATAAGGAATATGTGACCACTTTAAACACTGGCCTCTTACAGATATTTTATTAAGTCAGTTTCAAAATTCTTTGAGGAAAAGAATTCTAGTTTCTGTATTTGTTTCAGTTTCAGGTTTTAGTGAAACCTCTATTTAACTCTTAAATCCAACTGCTTGTGTTCTTATCCCCCCTCGACCTTCCACTGGGCTGGGTAACCATGACCGATTCTCCTAACCCTTCTGTGCTAATGCTCCCTTGTGTGGCACTCAAGGTCCAGATACGAAATAAAGGGCACACTCAAAAGACACCATTAAAGAGAAACCAACAAGTGTTGGGGAACTACCCCAGAGCTGGCAACAGCAAAAAGCCATCATCAGCCTGGGCCGTAAAGGGTGAGGGAAAGGAGTGGGGCCAGAATCTGGTGAGAACTGAATCGAGAGGACTGGACCACTTGCCAGGAGCTGGGGCTTCAGGCAGGAAGCCCGGCCGGCCGCCCCCCATAATATTATGCCTGACTTTCAATCTCCTGATGGCTCCCACTGGATAAACCTAACTGGAATCCAGAGGACAAAAGAGCACAGCTGAAGCAGCCCTACAGATCATCCTACCAAGGTAGTGTGGTAAGGAGGATCCGGAGGGGCACGTACAGGAAATCGGCACGCCCCAACTGTCAAATTCAGATAATAACAGTACCTGGGTCCTAAAGCTATTCTACTACATAAAGAAATATATCAACAGTCGTTGGCTCAACATATTTGTATATGTCCCCGAAATACTAGTTTACTGCAGGAGTATTAATCCGTCCATAGAACGAGTTTGCCTCTGCAGCACTGAACAGGCACACTGAGGTTTTCAAAAACACTACAGAAGTGAATTCTTTCCGAAAGGCATCTTATCGTGGCCTAAGGGACGTGCATTTGTTTGTAAATCTATTGATTCATTTAGGTATCTGTAGCAAGGATTTTGCCAAAGAAGTCCTTTCAAAGCTGAATGTTTTCACCACATACACTCAAAAAGAAAATCTTCATTTTTTTATGAGATCTGTGCCTTGATGTAATATTCACTGCCTTGCTGGGGGGGGGGGGGGGGAAACTCTTACGGAATGGAAATGAAAATTTTCTTCAAAGAACCTGCTGTTCCAAATCTGCTGAAACTGATTTAATATTTGGTTCAATATTTGTCCCGATGCCTATTTAAAATCTGGTGAGAATTTTCAGGCTCGACCATGTAGCCTGAGGAAGACATTATGGGAGCTGTTCCAGGACAAAGATTCCTGTAGGCAGTTTCTCTAGATCCTCTCCCCTTGAAAGCAAAAGATGAGCTTTTGAAAGCCGAAACACCAACCAAAAGCTGGTACCTAGGTGGCTCAGTGGGTTAAGCCACTGCCTTCAGCTTCAGGTCATGGTCTCAGGGTCCTGGCATCGAGCCCCACATTGGGCTCAGCGAGGAGCCTGCTTCTCCCTCTCTCTCTGCCTCTGCCCCTCTGCATACTTGTGAGCTCTCTGTCAAATAAATAAATAAAATCTTTTTTTAAATGCAAAATATAAAATTGCTATCAACATAGTTGTAATTGGAAGGTTTCATTTCTTGTGATCAGTGATTTTGTACCAGGTACATCCAGGGATTTGTGTAGTTACAGAGCGTGAGCAAATTCATAACCATAAAGCCTGAAGCGCACAGCTTTACGAACCCTCTACTCGCCCCTGGGCAAGCCATCTCCATTCTCTGCACCCCAACTGGATTGGCAGCCAGACTGCCTACTTCCAATTGTAGTTCTGCCACTTTTTTTTAAAGATTTTATTTGTTTGCTTGTTTTTGAGAGAGAGAGGGAAAGAGTGCTAAGTGAGGGAGGGGCAGAGGGAGAGGGAGATTCCCAAACAGACTCCGCACTGAGGGGAGAGCCTGACAAAGGACTCGATCTCACAACCCTGGGATTACAACCTGAAACCAAGAGTCAAATGCTTAATGACAGAGCCACCCAGGCGCCCCTCTGCCACTTTTTAAATATATGATCTTTTTTTAAAAAAAAAAGATTTTATTTACTTATTTGACAGACAGAGATCATAAGTAGGCAGAGAGGCAGGTGAAGAGAGAGGAAGAAGCAGGGTCCCTGCTGAGCAGAGAGCCCGATGCAGGGCTCGATCCCACGACCCTGGGATCATGACCTGAGCCACCCAGGCGTCCCTAAATAAATGATCTTAAGCCAATGATTTAAGCTTTCTAGGCCTGTTTCTTCACGTATAAAATAGAAATAGTAACAGCACATCCTTCACAGTTGTGATGATTAAATAAGTTAATGAACACAAAACACTTAGCTCAGCACCTGGCATTCGTGTACTGAATAAGCGTTTGTTGGGCTCCTCAGTGTCCTGTGTCCTAGGTGTTATTTCAGGCACACAAATCTCTGCCTTCATCGCCCTTACATTCTACTTGGGGAAGACAGCCTATAAAAATAATAAACAAGCAACCTACAGAGCATGTCAGACAGTAATGGATGCTATAGAGGAAAAAAAACAAAAATAGCGCAAGATAGGAGGAACCCAAGCTTCCAGTAAGTGATGGGATTAAGACTTTAACAAGATAACCAGATCTAACAAGATCACACTGAGGTAACATTTTAGCAAGGGGCTAAAGTTTTCATGGAGTGAGCTACAGGAATGCCTGGAGTGTTCCAGGAAAGGCAAACAGCCAGTGCAAAGGTCCTGAGGCAGGAGAATCCCCCAAACATTCAAGGAATAGCCAAAGGGTCCAAAGTAGTCAATAATCAATATATTTTCAAAGTAAAATCAGCAAGATTTGGTAATGTGGGATAAGAGAGAAAAAGGAGTTGGAACTGATTCTGAGATCTTTGTCTTGAGCAAGTAGAAGGATGGTGTTGCCCCTTCCTGGGTCAATAAGTCAACTAGCCTGTTCCTTTTTTATTGTTCATAATGAAAAATTCCAGGCATTGATCTGGACTCCCATATAATGCCAAAGCTGGTGTGTGCTGGTCCTCTACACCATACTCCCCTTAAGAGGTTGGCAGTTAAACCGCACCCTGGATCCAGGACGGCCTTGAACACAAGGCCTGAGCTAAGAAGTCAGTCAACAGCAAGTACTGAGGACACTTCCCACTCAGCATTAATTTCTGGACAAAGCTGGCTATAACTAGGCTCAGCAAGATTGAACTGATCTGCCAAGTGTCCCAGAGCAAGCCAGAAGTGGGGCTGTCAGCTTGTCCAAACTCACCCTGCTTGCCGTGGATGAAGCTTTTCTCTCTCTCTAAAGCAGCAGTTCTTAACCTCCTGCAGACCCCGGACCACCCTGAGACCTGACAAAAATGATGGATCCCCTCTCCTGAAAATGCACCTAGACATTCACAGCTATGTAGACAGTTCTGGAAGCCCTCCCCTTAAAGCTCATCTGTAAACCAACTCAGGAGCCCTGGGCTATGAATTTTTGTGCCAGAAGCAAAATCTAAAACAACCAGGGTTGTAATAAGTAAATTACCCAGATACAAATTTTTTTCAATAGGTGATAGGTACATATGGAAAAAAAATACTAAAACGCATGAGTACAAAAGGGTATTGGGTGGTCTTCCTCTCACACCTGCATGGGAGCAGGTCAGTGCCCCGACCACTCACTCCTCCTTCTATAGACATGCAGAGATGGGGTGTGCCGGCATGTGGGGGTGCGAACCTCTTTCTTTTCATACAGAAAGAGCAGAGTATACACATCATTCTGTTTTCTTAGTTCTTCTCACTTCTCACTCAAGGTCATTCCTTCACAGAGTCTAGAAATACTGCACATTCTTTAACGTTCCCCTAATGCTCTCGCACTTCATAAGCTGGCTCTTACTGATGAATACTTAGGGTTTGTGTTTTTTTTTTTTAATATCTACCAAAAAGAAAACACTGCATTGAACTTTCAACATCCCTATCTGTGCTCATTTGGGAATATATCTATAGCAAAAGCTCCCAGAAGTGGAACTGCACCTCCACAGAGTGTCCATGTGCTCTTAATAGATTTTTCCAAATTGCCCCCCAAAGGGATTCTACCAACTTACACTCACCAACAAAATCACCAAGCATTCTAATAATGTTGCCATGTTTTTCATAGAACTGAAACTATTGATTTTTTTACTTTAAAAAAAAGAAATACATTGCATAAATGCTTCTTGGCTTCTCTTGACTAGCCCAAGTTCATTCTGCAAATTATACTCCCAAATAAAAACAGATACAGTCATCTAACCCAGAGACTCACATTCAGCTCAGGCTGAGAAGCAAAGACAGGTGCACAGCCAGCCTTCAGTTTGCTTGTTTGTTGATAATGGACTCTTTCTTAATTATTAATGAACAGACGTCCCATTATTAATAAGTAGAACTGACGCCTTATCGGAACTGCAATTCCAAAGGAACCTCCTATGAATGGTCCAGGACAGAGAGAGAAGTTTACAAAATCAAAATGGAATAAAAAGGGGGAAAAAAGAAAGGAAAGGGAAGGGGAAAATGTCAGGGCCAGAATCCATTCTCATTTCAATCAGTTCCAGCAAAGAACTACTGAATCATACTTTCAACGCTGCTCAAACAATTGCTCATTAAGGCAAAGGGAAACAAGCCTGAGTCCTGCCGTTGTCCCTTCACGGGAGCAGAACATCCCAGGCTTTCATATTTGGACGCATGGCACCAAGTACATTTAAAAATGAACAAGAAATGTCATTAAAATAGATGGGGGAATAAAGTAAATTTGAAACTGGACGTCTCATCCAAGGTTCTGCTGATGATTATGGGAGACTGAAGCTCACACTGGCTCCAGGAGGAAAAGAAAGAGTCCAGAGAGAGAGGGTTCCCATCCCTTCCTCTAAAGACCTCTGAAATGGCATCATTTCCGAAGGGGCCTTGTGATTCCCTGGCCCACTGCTATGATGCTCTCCTAACTCTCACCCTAGAGTGACTCCCCTAGGACCCCCTGCCCCGGCTGACCTCCCAGTGGGACACACACACAACTACCTTATTCAGTACCAGCTTAATCCTGGGGAAGTGTGTATCGCAGTCCCCAGCTGAGCAAATGCGGGCAGCTTCCTCTGCACCCTCTCCTCTCAACCTCCTACCATTCGGGCTGCTCAGGCACTCACCTGTCTTCAGGACCCTCCAGGCCAGAGGCAGACAACCATTCCACACGTCCAAGTGCCCATGTGACCAACTCTCCCGTGCCCTCACTCACCTTCTCCTCCCGCAGCATTTGAGGGCCGGGGAGGTGGGGGAGGTGAAGTCGGGCTACACGTGTAAAAGCCAGGCAAGCCCCAGCCAGAGAGGAGGGGCCGGTCACCCTCCAGGCAGCACATGGACCAGATGTTGTCCTTGCTCTGCCCCGTTCCCCTCGGGTACCCCCTTTCCTCTCTCTGGCCTGACATCTAAAGGCCCGACATGTGACTCTTTTCTCTGGCCCCTACAGCCTGCTTGGCCTGTGCAGGGCAGTTGGAAATGTTACAAGATTAACAGCCCCAGCGAACAGCCTTCCATCAACAACCAGTAGAAGCTGGTGGGTAAATCATATACCAGCCCCCTTAGCCGTTGAGTGGATAACTCTCAGGTACACTATCTACACTGTTTCCCAGCGTGGCCCGCAGTGGCTTGATGCGTGGTATTCTCTTCCCTTGCCCCGCCTTCCCACTCCCCTACCAGTGTTTGCTGACATCACCTCTCAGATAAAACCACCTGCATTAGAACCTGCCTCGAGGTCACCTTCAGTATAAACTACGTCAGGAAGTCAAAACTTGCCCAGAAGTCCCAGCAGGACTCTGTTTCTATCCTGCTGGCCAAGCCTGTGTCCCATGGTCACCAGCTGCAAGGGAGTCTAAGAAGACTTCATGTTTTTTAGCGGGTCATATTGCATTGCAAACAAAATCAGCATTGTTCCTCTGTGTCTGGCTTATCTCCTTTAGCATAATGTCCTGGTTGATCTACGTTGTTAACAAAGGCAGAATTTCATTCTTTTTATGGCTGAATAATTTTCCATCATGTGTCATATTTTCTTTATTCATTCGTCCATCAATAGACATCTAGGTTGTTTCCATATCTTGGTTACTGTGGATAATGCTTCAGTGAACAAGGAAGCAGAGATATCTCCTCAAGATACCAATTTCATTTCCTTTCCGTAAATACCAAGAAGTTGAATGGCTGGATCGTCTGGGAGTCCTAGTTTTAATTCTCTGAAGAACCTCCATGCTGTTTTCCATAACGACTGTGTCAATTTACATTCCCATCAACAATGCACCCAGGTTCCTTTTTTCCACAACTTTGTCAATATCTTCTTGGTATTGGTAACACCCGTCCCTAACAGGTGCATGTGATCTCTCATTGTGGTTTTGATTTGCACTTACTTGATGATGAGTACCACTCAGCACCACTAAGCTTGTGGTAATTTGCTACCCAGTAACAGAAAACTAATATATGCCTTTGAGAAGCAGGAGGGGTTTCCGGTTAGCTCTGTGAATCTCTGAGTTCCCATTTTGCTGAGGAGGATGGATTGCCTATTGATTAGGATGAGCCTGGGAGAAAGACAGTCTCCCTTGAGTTACTGAGCTCAACATGTAATGAACATGAGCTTCAAGGCAGCCCCCACAAACAGGATGAAAACTGACACTGGGGTCACACAGCTGGGAAGATGGCTCAAGAAAATTGTAAATTCACATATACTGCAAGGGCTAGACCATCCATATCCTGTACTGTCTTTTTTTTTTTTTTAAGATTTTATTTATTTATTTGATAGAGAGAGAGATCACAAATAGGCAGAGAGAGAGATGAGGAGAAGCAGGCTCCCTGCTGAGCAGAGAGCCCTATTCGGGACTCGATCCCAGGCCCCTGGGATCATGACCTGAGCCGAAGGTAGAGGCTTAACCCACTGAGCCACCCAGGTGCCCCTCCTGTACTGTCTTTGGTTTGCTTTTAATTTACCCTAAGGCAAAATTCCTTACCATGCCCACTAACCCCAGCAAGACTTACTCCTGTCAACAGCCCTGGCTTGTTCCCCTCCAGTCCCCTCCTTATCAAAAACATTCTGGTCTCATCAGCCTTCTTTCAGTACCTGGAACATGTCTATCTCTTCCCAACCTCTGGGCCTTCCCGCCTTCTGTTCCCTCTACCAGAAATGTTCTTCTCTTGTCTCTTGCGTTGGGTGGTTCCTCCTTCAGATCCAGCAGAAAAGTCATTTCTTCCTGCATTGGAAGGCTTCCAAGAAGCAATCTCTAAATGCTCAACCCAAAGTTGGTGCCTCCATACCTTATCCCTGCACACATTTTCTTCCATCTTAGCCAAGAACTTGGGCTTAGATCGTGTATTTGGTTGTTCACTTATTCACCCTCTATCTTCAGTACTAGAATGTATGCACCATGGGTGACTGGGAGCACGTCTGCCTGTTTGATCTCCGCTTCCCCAGCATCTAGCAGAGTGCCAGCCCCAAGAAGGCACTCGATAAGCATAAAGGCAAGAAAGACTACTTCTCACCCAAGAGAGTGCTTCTCTGCCACGCCCCCCGCATAAGACCAGCAAAGTGTAGAGACTGCAGGACTGTCCTTTCTGAACCCTGGACACACTCCACCCAAGTCTTGGTGGTCACTTATCAAGATAGGACTATCTATTAGCCCCACTTTAGAGAGGAAAAAAGTGAAACACAAAGAGATTCAAGGGCACACAGCTTCTTAACAAGCAGAGCCAAGATTTGAGCCAGCTTCTGTCTGGCTCAAAAATCCACATCCCTCCCGCCAGTGTCCACGGCCTCCAGTCCTCGAGAGAAGGCTTCTGAACAATTCTTCACGTTCCGCATACACACAGCCTCCAGTCCGTGCCCAACCCAGGAAGAGAAGACAACAGTCAGAGAAATCTGGCTAAAATGAATGTGCAGAGGTAACAAAGCAACAGGCAGAGAATGTGCCCCCACTGGAGAAAGGGGTTCCCTGCAGACTGAGGACTCCATGCAGGCAGGGGTCTGGTCCTGTTCACTGCTGTGTCCTCAGAGCTAAGAACAGTGCCCAGAATATGAGGGACATTCAATCAGTATTGGTGCAAGAATTCAAATGTGAATATAAAAAATCAGGAGTTCACAGGTATATCATAGCAAGGGTCTCAACTTGGGTAGAATCCCAAACGTGGGTTTGCTAACCAAACTGGTTCGGGCTCATACTGGGGCTTCTCAACCTGGGCACCCCTGATCTGGGACTGGCTCATCCTTTGTTGGGGGGCCAGCTGTGTGCCCTGTGGGGTGTTGGCAACATCCCTAGCCTTAACTCTTTTGATGCCGACACACCCTGCACGTTGTACCAACCACAAATGTGTCCGGGCAGTCTCCAAATGTTCCCTCTGAACTCAAAATCACTTTCCTAACTCTGTGAGAACCATTGAATTATATCTAACAGCCTAATCCTTATTGAAATGTGATTTAGCACAAAGCTGAAAAGCATGAAAAGTCTCAGGGACTTTCGCAGGAACAAGGACATAATTTGCCAGGACATTATGCTTGCCTTCCTTTCCTGTACAAAATTGATCAACTCAGCTTCAGGAGAAATGTGGGGAGGAGTCAGGAAAATTCTGCAGGTCACCTTGAGACAATGCAAGGGCCGATGGGAGCCTGGGAGCCCAGGCCGTGCCCATTCCTGAAGCACTTGCCAAATTCAAGTTCCCGGCTATGTGGCTACAGTCCCATCTGGATTTCATCTGGAATGGGGCTTCACTGTCTTCTCTCAGCCTCGACTGGAGTATTTAACACTCAAAATGAGAGATTCTGGGACTGAAGGGGTCAGCCATACCATAAACCACAACAAAGACAATGGGGAAGGATACTTCCTTCATTAGAAATGCTGCTGAATTAAAGTAAAATAAAGGGGCACCTGGGTGGCTCAGTCGTTAAGTATCTGCCTTCAGCTTAGGTCATGATCCCAGGATCCTGGGATCCAGCCCCAAACTCCCCGCACTCTCAGAGCCTCTCCCATTCCCCTTCTTTTTTTTTTTTTTTAATTTTATTTATTTATTTGACAGACAGAGATTACAAGTAGGCAGAGAGGCAGTCAGAGAGAGGAGGAAGCAGGCTCCCTGCTGAGCAGAGAGCCCGATGCGCGGGGCTCAATCCCAGGACCCTGGATCATGACCTGAGCCGAAGGCAGAGGCTTTAACCCACTGAACCACCCAGGCGCCCCACCACTCCCCTTCTTGTATTCCCTCTCTCGCTGTCTTTCCCTTTCAAATAAATAAATAAATTCTTTAAAAATAAATAAATAAAGTAAAATAAAAATGAAGGTTTCTCTTTTTTATCTTATTAACATATATTATTTGCTTCAGGGGTACAGAGAAGATCAAGGTTTCTCTTTTCGAGGCCTGTGATATTCTCCACGAACAAGTAATACAGAAGCCATGCATACATCAAAGAATTTTCTAAGTGCCACTGTGAAACCTCTTATACTTAGCATCTCATTCTCCCAAGCAGTTTCTTATCTGAACTGTTAAACAACACACGTGTCTGGCAGCTCTGATAGCAACTTCCTAATGAACGATAAAGAACAGGATCTGGTGAGGACACGGAGTCCAAAATAGAATTCCTCGCGTACCCTTTCTCCCCTCTTTCAAAGGTAAAGAGGAACAAACATGTGTTCATCCTAAAATGTCAGGCCTTCTCCATCGGGGATGCTGACTCCACTTCCCAGCAAGACACCCGAAGAAAAAGCACTCACAGGAGAAAGAGGGTTCAAAGTGGAAGTCGTGGGGCCCTTTGCTTAAATGTGACTTACACCTTACAGACCAGGGAGGCTGCAGGGGTCAGAGCGATCTAGAGGCTGACTTTTAAAGTAGGTCTCTAATGCATGGAGCATTTTCTTCTGAAGAAATTGTCAGGAGAATCTTGACCTCAATAAATTAAAAAAATAAAAGATTCAAGAGTAGAATTTTTCAGAGAAATGGAAGGTGTGGACATCTACCCCAGCCAACACTCAGCTGAGCAGTTACCACAAAACCTCAATACATCCTCTCAGTCTGTAGTTGTGGGGGCAGGGGTTAGGTTTTCTCCTTGACCTTTGGTTGTTCTGTGGACTCCAGCTGACTATGTTTGCATCTGGAGTTACTGAGTCCACTCCCCATCTCCCCCATTACTCTGGCTCAGGGCCCTGAAGCTGATCCTGGGGACCGGCTGGCCCAAGTGCCCCTTGGCTTGGCCAGTGGGAGGCAACAGCTAGAGATCAAAGGGCGGAGCAGGAGGAACAGAGCTGTCAGAGCACTTCTTCTCTGAGCTCACTCAGCCTGGGCTGTTTTGGAACTGTAGCTATATAATCACAATGTGCTGAGTCTATCTACATTTCTATCAGCCTGGTTGGGATCTGGGGTTGAGAAATGTGATCCCTGATATACATGTGCATTAAGTTCAAAACATCGCTAAAGAACACTCATATTTATTTTAACCTGGAAGTGGAAATTTACCTTGTTGGTTGCCTGAGAGACAAAATGCACAGCTTTATGCCATTTAAATGTTATTTTATCCCCAATGAGTTCCCTGGGCCTCGCAGTTTCACAGGTTAGAAAGTCCCTTTCATTAGTAAATTCTTTACAAAATGAAAGGGATGGATTTCATTTATATCAATTCTTTGCTGTGCTTTCTATCCAATGCCAAATTAATTCCAGTCCCAGGTTTAATGGACCAGGTCCACGAGGTCACCACGACTTAATGTTTCATACCAAGCCTGAATACAATTGGGTACCAGCTTTGTGCTACACATGCTATGTTCACGGCCTCCAGTCCAGCCCAAACTCTTAAGGGAGGTTGCATTATCCTCAGTGAAGAAACTGAGGCTTAGAAAGAAGTGAAGTCACTTAGGAGAGCTAGAACTTGAGCCTGCGTCTTCACGGTCCCAAAACCTGAACTCTTTCCACTCTGGCGTGCGGCCTCTTACATTTTACCCGAGTTATCTGAGGTTTCAGTTTGGTAATGTCCTCATTTCGAGGCTGCCATCATTTTCCTGCCTCAAACTGCTCGGAGTTGCAGTGGACCATGAGCGAGCTTCCTGTTACCCCGCCTTGGGGTCTGCATGAAAAATGCTGTTCGTCATTTGGTTAGCTAAGGAACCTCAGGTAAAATTTGGGGGCAATGGGAACAAAGTGACCTGTGTCCTTCATCTGAGACAATGCCAGGCACATCTCCTGCAGCTAGGCACAACACATCTCTGTGTGTTAGTGCTCAGCGGTGCTGAGAGGAAGGCCATTCTTTGCAGAAAGGAGCTAAGAGATCAGGGTATCCAAAGTTACCTCTGGAGTGCCCACTCCAACATCTGCTCCTTTGGGCAACTCATGAACAGGGGACCTTGACAATTCACAAAAATAAAGCACACTGACAAACACAAGGATCAAAAAAGAAAAGGCGAGAAAGATTACTTCTTTCTTTAAATGGATATAATTTACATACTATAAAAGCCATCCTTTTATAAAGTGTACAATTCAGTAGGTTTGAGAATATTCACCAAGTTGTGCAAGGACATCAGTGCTACCTAATTCCAGAACATTCTCACTGCCCCAAAAGGAAACCCCATGCCCATTAGCAGTCACTCCTCACTGTCACCGTCCCCCACTCCTGGCAACGAGTAGTCTACTTTCTATTTCTGTACATTTCATAAAAATCGAATCATATGATATTTGGCCTTTTGTGTCTGGCTACTTTCACCTGCCAGAGTGCTTTCAAGAACCATCTAACATGTGTCAGCAGTTAATTCCTTTTTCTGGCTGAATAGTTGTATGTATAGCACTTTTTTTTTTATCCAGACATTCACTGATAAACATTCGGGTCAGTTCCATTTCTTACTATTATGAATAATGCCACCCGGAGCATTCACATACAAGTTACCATGTGGACATATTTTCTTCAGTTCTCTTGGGTGCATAGCTAGGTGTGGAATTACTGGATCATAGGACAATGCCATGTTTAACTCTCTGAGGAACTGCCAAACTCTTTTCCACAGGGACTGCAGGATTTTACATTCCCTCCCAGTGTGCGTAGGGGTTCCAATTTCTCTACATCCTTGCCAACTCTGGTTGCTGCTCATCTTTCTTACTGTAGCCATCCTAGTAGATGTGACATGGTAACTACCTGTCATTTTGATTTTAATTCCCCCAAAGACCAATGGTGTTAAGCACCTTTTTATGTGCTTACTAGAGATTAGTACGTATTTCTTTGGAGATCTAGCTACTCAAATCTTTTCCTGTTTTCAAAATTAGGTTGTTTTCTTATGGTTAAGAGTACTTCACAGGGATGCCTGGCTGGCTGAGTAGGTTAAGCATCTGGCTTCAGCTCAGGTCATGATTGTAGAGTCCTGCAATCATGGGATTGAGCCTTGCATGGGGCTCCCCGCTCAGGGGAAAGTCTGCTTCTTCCTCTGCCCCTCAGACCATTCGTGCTCTCTCTAATAAATAAATAAAATCTTTTTTTTTTTTAAAAAAGGGTACATTTGGATACAATCCCTTATTAGATAGGTAATTTGTAAATATTTTCTCTCATTTTGTGTATTACCTTATTTTCTTGATGGTGTCCTGTGGAACACAGACGTTTTTAATTTTGATAAAATCGACTGAAGAACTGTATAGAATATGCCTCAAAATTTTCTTCCTAAAAGAGTATGACGATGGGTCCCAGAAGCATTAAGTCTCCAGCACCCGTAGACCACACTGGCATCCCTGCTAGGACTGTGGACAATGATCTGAAGCTTCCGGGCACAGATGAGCCTTGCCAGCCGGCCCATGCAAGGAACTGTCCACCACCGGGGTGCTGAAATCACCCTGACCCAGATGTGCATCGCACACCACAGCCTCTGCCAAAAAGCATGTCTGGAGGAAGACCTCAGAGGAGACTTGAAAGTAAGGGAAGGACTTACCACGTGAACAAAAGAAAAAGAGCATTCCAGATGCAAACAGCATTTGCAAAAAATATAGAAGCAGAAGACAGAGTGGTACATTTAATTAGCCGGACCAAGAAGAAAGGTGGTGGTGGCTTGTATTGAAGTAGCAGCAGCACTAATGGGAAAAACTGAGCACCGAGAAGATGGTTGGAGACAAAGTCCATGACACCTGAGAAAGGACTGGATTGAGGAACCAGGTAATTGGCATTTACAGAGATGGAGAAAAGTAGAGGAAGACTAGTTTAAAACAGTAACATAAAACAGATTGGCACTGAGAAGTGGGGTAGCAAAACATCTTAAATTTTAACAAATAAAATTTAAGCAATTTAAATTCCAGAAGCTCATTTGTTTTCTTGTTTGTGGACTAGTGTTGTTTTAGGCCATTTGACTCTGCTCCCCGTAATGAGTAAAAACGCCTTCATTTGTTATCAATAGGTTAATTCTCTTTTTAAGATTTTATTTATTACTTTGAACCAGAGAGCATAAACAGGTGGAGGGGCAGGAGGAAGGGGAAAAGCAGACTCCCCACTGAGCCGGGGGCCTGACTCGGGGCTCGATACCAGGACCTGGGATCATGACCAGAGCCGAAGACAGATGCTTAACCGACTGACCCAACCAGGTGCCCCATATTTACTTGTTCATAGTCCCTCTTCCTGCTAAATGTTAGTGTCCTCAGAGCAGTATTTTGCCTTTCTTATTCACTGTGGTGTTGCCAGCACTGAACACGGTGTCTGACACCCAGTAAATATTCAGCGGATGGAAGAATGAATGAGCAAATTAATGGGTGACACCAAGGAGCCAACATTCCACACGTATTCCAGGCAAGAGGTAATCTTTTACACAGACAGTATCACTATCCAATCGGTAGTATCTGGGTTCATTTCTATCATTTCCCTGGGTACCATGGAGACCTCTAAGAAGCCACTGTTCTGAAGTAAAATTACAGCGGAAGATCAGCCAATTCAAAAGTATTCACTCTTCTATATAATAATTTGATGTGAACAGAAAAAGCAGGGAGATATCAGTCCTACCATCAGCACCTTTTTATTTAAGTTTATTTTTTTTAAGATTTTATTTCTCTATTTGACAGAGAGATACAGTGAGAGAGGGAGCACAAGCAGGAGGATTGGGAGAGGGAGAAGCAGGCTTCCCATAGAGCAGGAAGCCCCATGGAAGCCCCATGCAGGTCTCAATCCCAGGACCCCAGGATCATGACCTGAGCCGAAGGCAGAGGCTTAATGACTGAGCCACCCAGGCACCCCTATTCTTTTCAGTTTTAAAAACTGAAGCATCTTGCCACCTTCTGCATCAGGTGGAGAGCTCCCCAGAGGAAGAGGCTCAGGAGGTAGGGGGCTACAAGACATGGCTGAGTGTCAGGAAGACAGTATTGTGTTTCCCGAAGTTCTGTGAGAGGTTCGAGCAAATTACTGAACTCAAGGCAGGGGGCTCATGGGAACCCCACTTTACGGCCACTTTGTCCGAAGGACCAGTGACAACCTGATACTTGTAACCAGCATCTGAAGAGGATGAGTCCTGTGGGACTGAGCCCTTAACCTGTGGCATCTGACACTCACTCCGGGTTGACAGTGTCCAAACTTAAATGAATTGTACGACATCCAGCTGGTATCTGGAGAACTGTTTCATGTGACAAAAAACCTACACATCTGATCACAGAAGCATTCTGTGTGAATGGCAAAGGGAAAAGGATTTTTTTTTCTCTTACAAAACCAACCCCAGGACAGCTGAGGCAGAAGCTCTGGGCATGGGGCCCAACTGTCTGTATTCTAACAAGCCCAAGAGGCAACATAGGTGCAAGTTCAAGCTTGAGACCATTGCTCACTTCCTCTGGAAGATCCCTGAAGTGTCCAACTCTCCTCCACAGCTCCCCCCTTGGCAGAATCATTCCACCTGAGCCCACAGCACCAATTTCCAACTAACAAACCCCAGTGCCCACCTCTATAGCTCTAAATAGTATGTTTATACCATTGTTTCCAGATTTAGACCATATATATTCCCTCCCCACCAAGAGAAGTTAGCTCAAAATTTCCCTCTCCTCCTAACATCTGGTATTTATAGCTTGAGTTTTTGGTCCCTCCATGACTCTAGAAATTCAGATGATATGCTCAACCCTCCATTCCTTATTCTACCAACTTTCCGCAGGATCTCCTGACCCCCTGCCTTGATAAGATGTTCATTAGATCCCATTCCCCTCTCCCCACTCCTCGTCCCTCCAACACATTTCACAGTGTCTTGTCAAAACACCTTCGCATTTATGTTTCTAAACAGTTCTGAGTTTCAGTTCCCCCTGTCCTCTAAACACAAAAGCGAAGTTTTTCATGCTTGGCTTGGGAATCAAGTCTAAATACTGAAAACCAAGAGATAGCACTTATATTATTATGGGATGAAGTGTGTAAAGAACGTGGCACAGTGTTCAGCATGTAGTAAGCCCTCCATCAAAAGTAGCTATTATTGTTATGACGAGGCAAATGCTGTTCAAGTGGTAGCCAGCCTCCAAGTGGTGTCCAGTGGTCCTCATCTCCCAGTATTCACACTTTCGTGTAATCCCAAAACGTATCACAATGAATAGCGTTGACCTACT
This sequence comes from Mustela lutreola, assembly GCF_030435805.1. Taxonomy (NCBI): domain Eukaryota; kingdom Metazoa; phylum Chordata; class Mammalia; order Carnivora; family Mustelidae; genus Mustela; species Mustela lutreola. The sequence goes on along the minus strand of NC_081298.1, from coordinate 6,062,412 downwards.
TGACCAATAGGATATTGCAGACGTTAGTCTGCATGATTACCAAAGCTAGGTTATAAAGAGCACTGCAACTTCTGCCTTGTTCTCTTGGGATTATTTGGCCTGGGGAAAGCCAGCTGCTCCATGGAGAGGCCCAGGTGGAAAGGAACTGCCAACACTCAGTACCGACTGGCCTGCCATATCGGGGAGCCACTCTGGAAGTGAATCCTCCAGCCCCAATCAAACCTTCAGATGACAGTGGCCGTGGCTCCATGTTGACAGCAAACTCATGAAAAGTCTTGAGCCAGAACTACCCAGTCAAGTTAGCTCCAAATTTGTGACCTATGCAAACTGTAAACAGTATAAATGTTTACTATTGTTGTAAGCCCCTCCGTGTTGGGGTAAGGTGTCGTGCAGCAGTACATAACTACGGCAATTCACCAGCGCCAGCCATCCTGCTGGAGAGCTGTATTTCACAGGACATGGCTAGTTCCAAATGTCAGTATCCCAAGTCAGGTAAAGAGATGGGGCTCTCTCAACCAGAGGTAGTCCTTTTAGTCTGAGTAAACACCTGGTTTTAAGTATCTGCAAAATCTTCTCCTGATCCTAGTGGCAGAACCAAAGCCAAAGCCCTGTACATTCTAGGCTATCGGTCAGCATCTCACTGAGACCTTTAAACTTGGACCTTTTAACAAAGGGAAAGGTTTTCAGAGCTCACTTTGCACCACATTGCCTGTTCCCTCCTTACCTCTTAACACACTGCAAAAAATCAACTAAGTGGCTTTTTTAAAGATTTATTTATTCGGCAGAGAGAGAGAGATCACAAGTAGGCAGAGAGGCACGCAGAGAGAAAGGGAGAAGCAGGTTCCCCTCTGAGCAGAGAGCCCAATGTGGAGCTCGATCTCAGGACCCTGAGATCATGACCTGCGCCGAAGGCAGAGGCTTAACCCACTGAGCCACCCAGGCACTCCTAAGTGGCTTTTTAAAACTACAGGTTTCAAGTTGCCATCTGCAGGGATTCTGAATCAGTGACTTTAGTCTGGACTCAAGAATCTGTTTTTTCAAGAAGCCATCCCCCAGGAGATCTCAAATGTGGTGAAGATGTGGAGAAAAGAGAACCCTTCTACACCACTGGTGAGAATGTAAATTGGTACAGCCATTATGGAAAAGACTATGGCACTTTCCCCCCAAAATTAAAAACTGAGCTACCATATGATCCAGCAATCCAACTCCTGGGTATACAGGCAAAGGAACTGAGATCGGTATCCCAAAGGGATACCTGCACTCCTACGTTCCCTGCAGCACTATTCACCACAGCCAAGATGTGGAAACAACCTAGTGTCCATAAACAGGTGAATGGATAAAGAAGATGTGGCGTTAGACAATGGAATACCATTCAGCCATAAGAAAGAAGGAAATCGGGGCTCCTTGGTGGCTCAGTGGCTTAAGCCTCTGCCATCGGGTCAGGTACTGATCTCAGGGTCCTGGGATTGAACTCCACATCGGGCTATCTGCTCAGCGGGACCCTGCTTCCCCCGCTCTGTCTGCCTGCCTCTCTGCCTACTTGTGATCTCTCTTTCCGCCAAATAAATAAATAAAATCTTTAAAAAAGAAAAGAAAGAAGGAAATCTGCCATTTGTAACATGAATGGACCTCCAAGGTCTTATGCTAAGTGAGATAAGTCAGACAGAGAAAGACAAATGCTGTATGACCTCATTTACATGTGGAATCTTAAAAAAAAAAAAAAAAAAAAAAAAAAAAAAAAAAAAACTGACCTTGCAAAAACAGGAGTCGAATAGTGATCACTAGGGGTCAGGGAGTAGGCGAACTGGGCAGATGCTTAAAGGGACAAATTTACAACTAGCAGACACGTAAGTTCAGGAGACCTAATATACAACACAGGGATTACAGTCAACAACACTGCATTATAAACTTCGATGTTGCTGACAGACCAAATTTTAACCATTCTACACATACACACACACGCACACACACTGATAAATCTGGAACATGATAAAGATGTTACCTAATGCTACTATAGTGATCATATTGCATTATTTCAGCCTAACCAATATACTGTACACTTCAAACTGACCCAAGGTTATATGTCAATTACATCACAATTAAAAGAAAAAAAGCCGTCCTCCGACCCCCACCCAGGTGATCCTCATGTTGGCAGGCCCCAACCACACACAGAGAAAAGCTGCTCCACACACAGTGTCTCCGCTCCCCCCACCGATTAGCTGAAGTGATTGCAGCTTGTGAAATGGGAGTAACATTGAAAGTATTCAAGCATAAATGAGCCAGGCCTTCTCCAAGTCTGAAGCAGAGGACGGCAAGCTGAGCTCCATTATGTAAAACAGGTACAATCACAATCCTTTCTCGGCCTCATAAAAGATCCACCAGTGAATAACTCAGGGACGAACTCCCTGAAAGACTCAGGGGCTACTACTGCCTCCCAGAGACTTCTTCTTCTCTTCCCCAGTTTTGCAAATCTGAGCAAATGACATCTGGTTCATTCTATCAGGTGTTCAGGACCAAGACTGTTTTTAATGGCTCTTTAAAGTCTCACAGACAATGCAGAGAAAACAACTTGGAAACCTTGAAAACCTTAAGGGTGAAACACGAGTCTGGTTCCTTCCCGCTGCCTCGCTTGGCTCCACTCAGGGACGCTGATTCAAAATACTCATTTCCTCTGCCTTGTCAATACCCTTGATTATTCGCTCCTGAAGTTATTAAAGCAGACTGATGAGCAGAAGCTGAAACTCTGCCGGTACCCAGACACACTGCAGTGGGTAACAAGATTAGGACTGTGAGCCTTACTGAGGCATAAAGATTCTATTTTTAAACAGAACCAAAAGATGATCTTGAACAAAGAAACCCGCAGACAGAAAAGTTGAAACTCCGTACCCCAGAGGACAGCCCACAGAGAGGAGCGCCCTTTGGAAGCCGGCACTGTAATTGCTTTCCACACTAACATTCAATTAATATTTATGAACAGAACACGATTTACATGTGCGAGATGACCGCAAACAGCAAACCAAGGTTTGCTGGGCTTTATGGCAGGGTTTGCCAACGCGTGATTCCGGGGGCCCCACCTGGATCTCGGAAATATCTGGCTCAACCTCTGGACACCCACCTCTGGACGTGTGGGCTGATTCGTCTGCCTGCTTCCTTTTAATTCACTGACAACATTTTAAAATCAGGAGATTTGGGGGCACCTGGGTGGCTCAGTCAATGAAGCACCCGGCTCTTGATTTAGGCTCAGGTCAGGATCTCAGGGCACTGAGATGGAGCCTCACACGTCGGCCTCCACACTCAGCTAAGAGTCTGCTTGATTGTCTCTCTCTCCCTCTCCCCCGCACCTTCCCCTGCACACACTCACATGCTTTCTCTCAAATAATGTTTCAAGAATTAAAAAACAAAAAAAATCAGGAGATTTTACATTCTTTAGATGCAGATAGCGGGCCTGGGTCATTGGCATTTTCTGTGTAGCAATCATTTGTTGTCTCACGATTCTGTGGTTCAGCAATTTGGACTGGACTCAGCCAGATGGCTATGTGGGTCTGGGCTTGTTCCTGCATTTATAGTCCACTGGAGCTCAGGTGGGGGCTGGCTGGTCTAGGATAGCCCCGGCTGGGATGACTCACTCCATTCTACTTGGTCTCCTCCTCCAGGAGGCTAGCCCGGGTTTGCACACAAGGTGATCACGGGTTTTAGAAGCAACAGCAGAGTGTGCAAGGCCCCTTGAGGCTTGGACTCCAAATTCACACACCATCACTTCTGCTGCATTCTACTGGCCAAAGCATGTCACAGGCCAGCCAGATTCAAGGGGTGGAAATCCCCCTTCACCTCTGAATGGGAGGGGAAGAATCTGCGGTCACCTTTGCCATTGACTACACATCTTATCTTTCTGGTTTTTTCTTTAAGATTTCATTTATTTGAGAGAGAGAGAGACAGAGAGAGCACAAGCAGGGGAAGCGACAGGCAGAGGGAGAAGCAGGCGCCCCACTGAGTAGAAAGCCCGATGTGGGACTCAATCCCAGGACCCCGGGATCATGACCTAAGCTGAAGGCAAACGCTCACCCAAGTGAGCCACCCAGGCACCCCGAGAATGATCTGTTTTCATCTCAAAGACGCCCCAGCGGGGATTCTTCAGTGTGTCTCAACAGCCCCATCCTCCAACTCCAAAAGCTACCACTTTCCTCAGCGCAGAGTTTAAAAGCCGAGTCTCTCCCTGAGCAGCTTCACTGGACTGGACATTCAGGTCCCACGCCCAGTGTCCTTGAGCTGAAGGCAGATGCTTAACCAACTGAACCACCGAGGCTCCCCAGCCGCACCGCTCATCGTAAGATTCAGTACATGTGACCACCTTGGGCACACGATGTGCTGAAGCCACAGCTGGCCCCTTGGAGGGGTCTGGCAGGGCCCCTCCGCCCAAGCCTTGCCCCTGCTCACTCATTTACACACGGTTTGGCTGTGCCGATGTGGCAGGCTCTGCCATTCCTGATCCCAGAACGACACCACATTCCACAGATCCCAAAGACCCTCCCCAGCCATGAACACCGCTGCTGTGATCACTTTTCACGTCTCAGAAAACATCCCCTCTCTCTTTATCCTGTTTCCTCCCCGCCCACCCCTGCGCCAATAAAGAACCCACCTGCTGCTGGGAGATCAATGAGGGGAAGGGGAACTAAAAAGGGGGAAAGACTTAGAGGGGGAAATGGCCTTGGAGCCAGAGCACCTGAATCCCCTCCAAGCTCTACCACTCCACGAATTCTTCTGTCCAAGCCTCAGGCTCTCTGCTGGAAAACTGTACCTGCTGTGTTCACATATTTCTCCATAAAGATATTATGTTAGTCCCTCTATTCATGTTGCATAAGTGTGGACCTATGGTGGTGTAACAAAAAATTTAGACACAAATCAAAAGTACAACAACCCAAAAAAGCACTCAGAGTGAGTGGTAAGGCTATTTCCATGTTCGGCTCTGAATTTAAGGCAGGCTTCCTACAAAAGGGAATTGAAGACTCAGCCTCGGAAGCGATTCTCTGAACGGGTTGTGGGACCCCGACTTCGAAGGGGGCGGACTTCAGCAGCTTTTCTTGCAAACCTGCCTTCTGGCAGGCGCCTAACCCCTGGGTGCTCGGAGCCTCGGGAGGACCTGCAGCGCCACCTGCTGGGCGAGGAGGCCTAGAACAGGGTTACCGGTGAGCACTATTGAAGGGAAATCCGCGACGACACCCCAGCCGCAAGCCCGCGGCCCCGGGGCCCCTGACGCACGTTCTGGAGGCCCAGCCCTGCAATCCCAACCACCTCAGGGCTCAGACCACCTTTCGTGCGCGAGCGCTCAGTCCTCAGCCCCCCAGCGCACCCTGGATGCGGCGGGGAAAGGGCTTCAATGAGCTCACGTCCTGCAGGAAGAAAGGAAGCCCTCCCCCCAACACCGACCCAGGTCAGGGAGGGCTCGGCAGCCCCAAATATCCCTTCCCTAACCTCCCTGAGCCTCAACTGCCTCATCTGCAAAATGGAAATGATAATACCAACCCCAGAGGTTGTTGATAAGTGCAAATGTGACCATCCCTAAGTACCCAGAGGCCGGCAGCAGAGTGTGCAGAAGTAGCAGCTATTAATGGGAGGCCTGAACCTCCTCTGCCTAAGAGTAATACCATAACAACAATGATGAGTAGTAGTCCCCTCCTCAAGCAGGAGCAAAATAGCCCGTACCGTGCATTTATTACCTACCAAGCTCTATTCCAAGAGCCTTACCTGCGTTGAAACAAGCATTTCCACGATGTTTACTATGTTCCATAATGTTTATTATCTTATTTTTTTTTTAAGATTTTATTATTTGACAGAGCACAAATAGGGGGATCAGCAAACAGAGGAAGAGAGAGAAACAGGCTCCTCGACAAGCAGAGAGCCCGATGTGGGGCTTGATCCCAAGACCCTGGGATCATGACCTAAGCTGAAGGCAGATACTTAATCAACTGAGCCACCCAGGTGCCCCCTATTATCTTTTCTTTTCTTTTTTTTTAAGATTTTATTTATTTATTGGAGAGAGCGTGACAGAGCACGAGCAGAGGGAAGGGGCTTAGGGAGCGGGAGAAGCAGACCCTCCACTGAACAGGGAGCCCCAATGCTCCATCCCAAGACCCTGGGATCATGACCTGAGCTGAAGGCAGAGGCTTAACTGACTGAGCCATCCAGGCGCCCCAACATTTATTACCTTAACTCAGTGATTAAGCAACTAACAGAGCTAAAATTCAAGTGCCAGCAGCCTTTGTCTGGAAGTATTAAAAATTTTCTTCCTGCATAACTATTGGCAGGTCAAATTCCTCCCCACCGACCACCCTTTTTCTTTTAATGTATTGAAACTGGGGCGCCTGGGTGGCTCAGTGGGTTAAGGCCTCTGCCTTCGGCTCAAGTCATGGTCCTAGGGGTCCCGGGATTGAGCCCCGCATTGGGCTCTGTGCTCAGCGGGGAGTCTGCTTCCTCCCTCTCTCTGTCTGCCTCTCTGCCTACTTGTGATCTCTGTCTGTCAAATAAATAAATAAAAATCTTAAAAAAAAAGGAAACTAGGGGTGCCTGGTGGCTCTGTTAAGCATTAGCCTTTGGCTCAGGTCATGATCCCAGGGTCTGGGATTAGCCCCACACTGGGATCCCTGCTTGGTGGGGACCCTGCTTCTCCCTCTCACTCTTGCCTGCTGCTCTCGCTGCTTATGTTCCATCAAATAACTAAAATATTTTTTTTAAGGGGTAGGGGACTAAGCAAAGCAAACGACTTTAACCCCCACACCCCTCTAGGATGCTTTTGCTGCCTGCTGAGTTCCTCACTGGCATGGTGTGGCCCTAGGTATTTGTCCCCCATCTTACAGGAGAAAATGCTGAGGATGTATTAAGCTAATGACTTCACATCACTTGCTTGTCATTCCCAGAAGCCAGCCTAGAACCCAGTGTTCCAGGCCACAATGACCAGGGTCAAAACCCAAGTAATGGTGCAGAAGCTTGAGGCCAACAGAGGAAGGCTAATGAGCAACACTTTCATAGTCCTGGGAGACAAATGAGAGAGAGGTGCGCGCGCACACGCATTCCCTGCTCATAGTACCCACATCACTTTATTTTTCATCTTTAAGACTGTTTTATTTATTTGAGAGACACAGAGAGAGAGAGCATGAGAGAGCACCAGCAGGGGGAGGGACAGAGGGAGAAGCAGACTCCCCACGGAGCAGGGTGCCCAGTGGGAGCCTCGAACCCAGGACTCAGGGATCATGACCTGAGCCTAACACGGGTAACGGACCCAGTCACCCAGGCATCCCCCAACATCACTTTAAAACTTCCCTGCATGTCCACGTCTGAGAACCAGCCCAGCGCGGTTGCCCAGCCGAGCGCAACTCTTGCCTCTGATGCCTCGCAGACCCTAGAACAGAACCTTTAGAAAGAGAGAATGTCGACTCACCCGCCAGGCCGGCTCTTCTCGACTCTTCCCCTCCAGCCAGCCGCCAGCCGCCCCTCCGGAGCTCGGGGTGAAGGGCGTGAAGTCCTGAAGCCATCCACGCTGGCTCCAACGCCGGGGTCCCCGCGGCACCCGAAACTGGCCTTGCACGGAGCGCAGAGACGGGAGCCAGGCAGGTCGCCGCGGGGGCAGGTGACAGTTTCAGGCAGCAGGGGAACCTGCGGGTGGGGGGCCTTGCCCTCCGTCCTCTCCGCCAGAAGCTTAAAGTTTACCGAAAGGCCCCAGCCCAGCTGGGTCAGCGCCCGGGTGGGCTCAACCCCACCTCACTCCCTGAGGCGGCGACCTCGGACGGGGTTCCTGGCCCAGATCGGTGGGCGGGGCCACCTGGCAGCCCAGCCCCCAGAATCACGTGCTCTCCCCAGAATCACGTGCTCTCCGGTGACCTCGCAGCCAATCCCAGAGCCGCCTCTCCTTGCTCCACCCCCACGCTTCCCACGTGGCTCTCACGTCCTGCCACGTGGCCCTCACGTCCACCGGAGCCCAAGGCGCATTCTCTGTCCTCCTCTTCCTCCCTCCCTCGAAAGTCTGCAGAATCTGCCCGCGGCTCGGCGCGTCTCCTCCGGGTTGTCTTGCCTCCTCCGGGTTGTCTCACTCCTGGGATGAAAGCCTGCAATGTTTAACCCCTTCATCTAGAATAAAACCCACTGCTCTGGCCAAATTCCCCACCCCGGCAACCTTTTCCTGCCCGGCCATGCCCCTCACTCCTTGTGCCCCCGGCCACTCGGGCCTCTGAATTGCCTGCCGCCAACACGCCAAGCTGACCTCTTCGGAAATGCGCCCCCGCCACCCCTCTGCTCCGCAGCCTCTTCCCACTGAAAGCTGAGGGGTGAGAGGAGCCGAGGGAGGCAGGGAGAGAGGAGTGGAATGGGAAGACTGATAGAACCCTATAGAGAACTACCAGTAATTATTGATATGATTTGTAGTAATAGCCATCACCAGGGCAAGCCTGCTCCAGGCCTGACTGTATTCTAAACGCTTTACACGCGTTAATACATTTACTCCTCACAGTAACCCCATCATATGTCTGCTCTCACTCTCCCATCTCCTGGACGCAGAAACTGAGGCACAGGTGAAATCATTTCCCAGTGTCATATAGGAAGAGCTTGAACCTGGGCTTCACGCCAGACTTAACTCTCAGCCTCCACTCCAAGACCGTAAATGTCTGCCATGTGGGGAAAGAGGTATACCACTCCTCCAGGGCCACCGCAGGGAAGACAGTGCAGCCCTTTCAAGAAAGATGAAGCTGCTCTGGGTTTACTCACACGAATAGACGTCCTTGGTAGGACAGTCACTGAAAAAGCAGAAGGACACATTAGGGTCCCATTCGAGTCAAATAAGAGAACAGCTAGATACCATCATTCATGCATAGGAACCTGCCTGGAAGGACACAAAAGCACTAAGACTGGCTGAGGTTAGCAGAGCCTTCCCTGGTCTTCTTGCTGCCAGTTCAGGGCACATGGAACTCTTCAGTGACATCTGCCCAACGAGCCTATTTGAAGCCACCTTCCCCACCCCCCAATACTCCCCATTCTTCACCTGATTCCCACAAGGCATTTCCTGTTGCTGGACCCCATGGAGTATACTTACTGGTTTACTTGCCTGTCTGTATAAGGGTGAAAACAAACTGAAAAAAGTTAATTTTCCATGGTGCGAAAAGAGAAGAGACCCCCTTCCTTCTTAGATATTTCCTTTAGAAAACTTAAAAATCTCTTTTCTGCCCCTATGAGATGCATGCAAACCTTTTTAAAGGTGAAATAAGCTCTTGCCGGTTGTACAACCCAGAAATGGGTTTCTTAAGCACCTGAGAGCCATATCTTGGAAATGTAAACATGAAGAAAGATAGTATCCTGAACTCCTAGTCTAGCTGAGGGTCTCACTTAGGTGTAGCTCCCTGTTATAATTGCAAGCTTGTCGTAGAGACATGAGAAGTTTATTATTCCTTCAGATAAAGACAATTAGCAATCACAAATGGCCATCCCAATTACCAGTGGATTTAAGATGAAATACGTGTGACAAGTAGTGCTGTCCAGTCCCCTTACATGAGACCTAGTTATCATTTATCTTAAGATGTGGGTATAATGTGTTGCATCTGCTGAGCGACATAAAAGGGTGAGATTTCTTTCTGTCTTTGCACTCTATTTAGTGAATTGCCTGTGACATGCATCACATTCTGCCTTAATGTTTATTCAACAATAAAACTGCTCTCTCTTTTTGTGGAAAGGTTTTCTGGATTGGCAGGCGATTTTTTTTTTTAATTCTATTTCCCCAACATCTCTTCCCTACTAGAGCATAAGCTCCATGGGATTTTTTTGTCTTCCTAGTTCAGGTGTCCACAGCACCTTGAAAGGTCCAGCACTGAGCAGGTGTTCAAAATGTGTTTATTGAATGAATAAACAAATTAACCTGCCACCTTGTTTGAATTTGATTTCTTGAAATGAGCAAGTATTGTTATAATAAAAAAAATCCATTGAGCTTTTAAAATCACCACAATTGCCAAGAGAACAGGTGAGTTGCTGGTCTGCTTTATGGATATTGATTTTATGTCCTATGAGTCTTAGGCTTCTCAGATGTGAGTTGTAGTCTTTAAAGCAGGACTAGGAACTCCTCCAGACATTCTCATTAGCAATTGTTTCAGACATTATACAAGAAAAGAAACAAAAAACCTCAGACAACACAGTCCCAGTTAATCCAGAGCCTTCCTATGCACAGAGAATGATCTGTTTGTGGGGTTTTTAAAATTTATTTGTCAGAGGAAGAGAGAGAAAGAGGAGCAGCAGGCAAAGAGAGAAGCAGGCTCCCTGCTGAGCAATGAGCCAGATGTGGGACTCGATCCCAGGACCCTGGGATGATGACCTGAGTCAAAGGCAGACACTCAACCAACTGAGCCATCCAGGTATCCCAAGAATAATCTGTTTTTATCTCAAAGACGGAGGAGATTCTTCAATGCGTCTCAACAGCTCCATCCTCCAACTCCAAAAACTACCACTTATCTCAGGGTGGGGTTTAAAAGCAGCCTGTCTCCCTGAGCAGCTTCACCGAACTGGACATTCAGGTCCCATGCCTTGGGCCCTCCACCACCAGACCTTTATTGACATCAAGCTCACACCACTCACTGTCCTCTCTGAATGAATATGAGTGAATGAATGAACAGAAACACTAACGGTCCCCATGTGGACTATGATTGTCTTTCCAGAGGGCACAGTATGCTCCGGGCCCTGTGCCAAGCACCATATGTGCATCATTTCCCTGAATCTTCACAGCAACCCTGTGAGGTGGGCAGGTCCCTTCCTGTATAACTATTCCCGGTTCGCAGAGAATAACTGATGTTCACAGATGTTGGGTGACTTGCTTAGTCTCATGGTTAGGACACAGGAAGGTGGTGGGACACCCCAGGCCATCTGACCCCAAAGCCCCAGGCCTTGGCTCCAAACCACAAAATGTCATTAGTTCCAAAGCACTGGGTCCATCTTCTACCTTATTTGTGGAAAAAAAGAAGAGAAAACCCAACCAGGCAGACACCCTGGGGAGGAGGATTCAGAATCCCCTTAACAGCTCACATTGTCGAGCTCCTGTCCCTGGCCAGGCTCTGGGGTGAGCCCTGGAAAGACCGATTCCATTCCAGCCTCACACCAGCACCAAGGGGAGTACTTTTCTGTCCCCGTTTCAAAGATGAGGACCGAATACACTGAGATATGAAGCGACTTCGCAAGGTGCCACAGTTAGTAACTGGCTGCCTCAGAATCAAATCCAGACCCATCTGCCCCCAGAGACCATGTTCTTAGCCATGATTCTTCCTCAAAGAGATGGAGAAAAGCAGAGAAGGGGACCCAAAGTCGGTCCAAGTGCAAACAGGGAGGGAGTTACCACGGGATGGGAGCCAGAAGGAGAAAGTGAGAGGCCACCACTACCATTGGTGACCTTTCTCCACACCAGTTTAAGGGCGGGAGGTGGGGGGGGAGGGGCATTTCCTAGGAATGGAGGAGCTTGAGGGCTTCTTCTGTGTTTGTCTTCTCAATGACTAGAGCCCTGACCTGTACTTTTTCTCTAGTCCCCTTTCTGCCTAACACAGCACCAAACACCAGTTTGCTGTTTGCTGAACAAATGAGTAAATGCTCAACTCCTTTTACAAGAAACTACATAGCTCAAGTTTTCATGGTTTCCAACTCAAAAGTTGTCTATAAGTGGGACCTGGGTGGCTTGGTCTGTTAAGCACCTGACCCTTGATCTCAGCTCAGGTCTTGAGCTCAGGGTCATGAGTTAAAGCCCCACTGTGGCCTCGACACCGGGCATGAAGCCTACTTTAAAAAAAAAAAAAAAAACTGGTCTGCAGAGTCATGTTTTCCCCTCCACCTTCCTCCTTCTTCCATTATCCCCCGCAAAGCCACTTGTGTTGAGATGAAGGGAAGGGGGCTGAGGAGTGAAGCCTCTGGGGCACTTACACCGCCCCCCCCCCCGCCATGCACCCACGGGGTGAATTTTTATCCTCCTGGGAAGCCACAGAAGCACTGTTGTTATTTCCGCATTACAGAAAAAAAACCTGAGCCTCAAGGAGGTTGCATACCTTCCTCCAGAACACATGGCTAATGGTCCAGGACCCACCTCTGACCTATTTGCCTCCAAAGACCCTGCCTCACAGGACAGGACAGGACAGGAATCCGCAGGCACGGCGTGATGGCCGCAAACCCCGCACACGTCATCAGTACCCAGTAAGTGCACAGTGAGTGAGCCGGTAAGTGAATGGATGAGATTGTTTCAAGGAGAGGGTTGCTAACAGGATCTGTTGCTGCAAGATCTTACAAATAATGGGTATTTTAAAAAGGGCTAGGAGACTTGGCCATTAAGTCTGAGTTATTTAAAAAAAAAAAAAAAGAAATTCACCTATATATGTCCATTATAATCTATATTAGTCTATTTGGGCTCCCATAATAAAACACTACAGACTGGGAGACTGGAGACTTAAACCCCAGAAGTCTATGTCTCACAGTTCTGGAGGCTAGAAGGGTGTCAGCTCAGACAGGGTCTAGTGAAAGCCCCCTTCCCGGCTTGCTGATGGCCTTCTTGCTGTGGCCTCACACGGTAGACAGTGAGTGAGCTCGGGGTCTCTTCCACTTCTTATAAGGGCACTAATACTATCATGAGAGCCCATGCTGTAACCTAACCTAACCTAACCTAACCCTATTTACCTCCCAAAGTCCTCCTTTCCGAATATTATCATAGCAAAGTTTAATGCTCAAAACAGGAATCTGAAGAGGTGGGTTGGAGGGGGGACACAAGCATTCAGCCCATAACATCCGTTACTAGGAGTTTGGATTACATAAGTCATGACACATCAACACTATAGGATACTCTGCAGCTTTTAAATAATATTCCACTATTGTGGTTTCAACAAGAAAGAAAACAGTGACATAAGAAGTAAAAAGAGTCATGTTATAATACAATTATACAGCATGACCTCATTCTTTTTTTTTTTTTCAAACATATAATGTATTATTTGCCCCAGGGGTATAGATCTGTGATTCATCAGTCTTACACAATTCACAGCACTCACCATAGCACAAACCCTCCCCAATGTGCATAATCCAGTCACCCCATCCGCCCTCCCCCACCCCCAGCAACCCTCAGTTTGTTTTGTGAGATAAGAGTCTCTTATGGCTTGTCTCCCTCCCAATACTATCTTATTTCATTTTCTCCCTCCATTCCTCCCACAACCTCCCCCTCTGGCCCCGAGCCCTGCCTCTCAAATTCCTCATATCAGAGAGATCAGATGATAATTGTCTTTCTCTGGTTGACTTATTTCGCTTAGCATAATACCCTCTAGTTCCATCCACATCATTGCAAATGATAAGATTTCGGGGTTTTTATGGCTGCATAGTATTCCTGTGTGTGTGTGTGTGTATACATCTTCTTTATCCATTCACCTGTTGATGGACTTCTAGGTTCTTTCCATAGTTTGGCTATTGTGGACGTTGCTGCTATAAACATTCGGGGGCACATGCCCCCTTCAGATCATTACCTCTGTATCTTTAGGGTAAACACCCAGTAGTGTGATTGCTGGATCATAGGGTAGCTCTATTTTCAACTTTTTGAGGAACCTCCGTGCTGTTTTCCAGAGTGGTTGCACCAGCTTGCATTCCCACCAACAGCGTAGGAGGGCCCCTTCTCCGCATCCTCTCCAGCATCTGCAGCACGACCCCATTCTTTTCAATACCAGGGACAATGCATATTTAGCAACACCTGGATCCTGTGGTCCAGCCTGACCAGAGGGCAGGTGGAGCACTCAGATTTTGACAGCTGCTCCCAAGCTACGACAGGGAAAGAGGTGCACTCCTCAATACAAAGAGGGAGCTGAGTAGACAAAAAAAGGAAGAACTACCAGCCATGTTTTCATCTCTTCAGTCCTTACTCCATTCCAGGCCCAGTTCTACAAGCCCTGAAGTGTGTCATCCCATTTAACCTTCACAGTGTCCTTTGAGATGGGTGCTCTTACTCCCACTTCCTACAAGGAAAGAAGCAGAGACTTCTTTGGAGTCACTTAGCAAAGGTTCGTGGCAGAGCCAGGTTCTCAGCCAGGCCTGGACTGCACCAAAGCCATGAGGCTAACCACCAAATCCTAAAAAACAAGACCTTCCCTGCACTGTGTCACTCGCTGCCAGCACAGCAGCAGGCACACAGAGTCATCATAATAATAAGTGCTGATTGGAAATGAACAGAGAGGGACACAAGAAATGATGGATGGGCTGGGGTGGTTGGTTTTGCCTTGGGAAAAAGGAGAGAAACAGATGGGAGGACTCCAGACAGGCCAAAAACATTTGGAACAGTCATTGCGTCATCTAAAAGAGAAAGAGAACGGGAATAAAAATGCTCTGGTCCACAGGAAGACTTGGGTATGATCGGAGAATATGCCTTGGGAGAAAACTCAGCAGTTGCTCCCAAACGCTGCCCACTCTGCATGTTAACACAGTTCCTCTGCCTGGGCTCAGGAATCTATCCCCCACATTACTATAGAAACAAGCCACATGAGTAATCACAGGCCCCAGACTCCAGAGTAGATTAATAACATGTTCCCTTAGAAACCAGGAAAAAGGGGTTCCTCTGATGGAAGGGAGGAAACTTTTTCCTTCAGCACCTCACCCCCTTCCTCCTCAACAGTGGACACACACACTCAAGTGATCCGCTTCCCACTTGTAAACATGCCCTCCCGTGTTACTCACTCTCCACCATACGTGCACACACAGCCCCGCTGTGGCACCATCTGTGAGTTACCACCTTACGTCCCAGCAGCCATTCCCTCTAGGTCTCTGCCAACAGAACCTCAACTGTGTTAGGAAGACAATGTGAGTACTGCTTTGCCAACTCAGCTTCCTTTTGCCAGATTCCCTTGCAACTAAGAGTGATCGTGTGACAGACAGAGTTCTAGCCAATGAGACAGAAGGGGCTTCTCATGGTAAGAGGTGGGGTGGGGGGTTCTAGAAAGGGTTTTTATTTGCTGTCCTACTGAATTTGGGCAAATTGGCCCATCCCTTTCCAGAACCTTCCTGGGAGAAAAGCCAAAGTTTCCTGGGAAGTCTGGGAAGTTGGGCTTCTGGATATGAATTCATTTCTGCGGATTGGATGCGCTTGCACAATATTTTGAAGGCAGAAACGGAGCAGAGGCATCTTCCTGTGGTTTGAGCTCTTTGCTGCTGCTAAACAAGTTTGCAGAGATTGGGGGTTTTCTGCAACAGAATTCAGGTGCGGGTCGCCAGGCCATGGATGTGGACAAGCAGTTGTGGCAGAGACAGCAGCCTGACTGCCTTTATAGGGTCCAGTGACGTGTTTTGTGGGAGCTGGAAAGCAGTTCTGAACCCTGGATCAGAGCTGTGGCAGTGAGTTCTAGAGCACATTCATTCCACTGGCCAACTCCTGATGCCCACCTTCCGGTTGTGGCTGGCCAGTGTTGCTGTGTCCAGGCAGTCTTTCCTGGGGAAGAGCCTAGTGCCCACTCCTCTAGCTTTTCCAGTTATTTTCCAAGCACTAATTCCCTGTGTTAAATTATTTTCTGCCTAAAATAGCAAAGATCTAGAAACATTTAGAATCCTCTAGTTCCAACCAAAAAATGCTAAAGATGTTGGGCATGAAAAGTGTATGAAGATGCCTCAGGGAAGTCACCATTTCTTTGAAACTCAGTTCTTCTCTAGAATGGAGACCAAAGATTATTATTATCATTATCATCAGTTAATAGTTATTGAGTACTGTGGCCCATTGCATCTCTCAAAGATGGTCACAGCCGTATTTCCCATCCCAGAAGCCTTCCGCAGGTGACCTCGCCACTTGCCATCACGTCGGAGGAATCTAACCCCTCGCTCTTGAATCTCGGCTGTCCTCTGACTCTCTTGTAACCAAAAGAATGAAGCCGAGTCGACACCGCCAAAACTCCAAGGATATGGAAAAGGCACGAATCTCCCGCCCGGCGAACTCTGCCTGGCGCTCGGGGTCCGGTCCCGCCCACTCTGCTCAAGGCTGGAGCTCCGGTGGGGCGGGGCGGGGAGGGGCCTGGGAGGAATCTCGGGGCTCGGCCCCGCCCACCCCGCGTGTGCCTGGGGCCCCGGAGGGGCGGGGTCTGGAGGGCTCGCTCCGTTCCGGCCCCGCCCACCCCGCGTGCCGTTCCGGAGGGGCGGGGCCGGTGGGCAGGGCCAGAGAGGGATCGCGCGGCTCCGGCCCCGCCCACGCCGCTCCGGGCTCCGGCTCCGGCGGGCCCCGCCCACCGGCGCTCGTTTCCCCTCCGGTTCGCTGCGGCCGCGGCAGCGCTTCGCCGCGCGCCATGGCGGGGCTGCTGGCGCTCCTGGGCCCCGCCGGCAGGGTGGGCGCCCGGGTTCGGCCTCGCGCTTCCTGGCTCCTGGGAGCCGCAGCCCCCTGCGCGCCGCGCCCCCTGTTGCTGCCGCTGCTCCGGCCCGGGCCCGATGCCCCGCTGCTGCGCGCGGTCGGCGGGGACAGCCGCGGCCGCCAGGTAAGCCTCCCCACCCCCATCCCAGCCCCCGGGCGCCCGGATCCCGCTCCATCTCCGCCAAAATAGAGCTTTAGTCGTCCAGCTCTCCGAGACCTAGACACCCCCACCCACTCCAGGGCTCCCGAGGCCCCAATCCCTACAAGCCAAGAAAACGATCTCCCAGTTGACAGCTGGAGAAACTGAGGCTCAGGGAGGTCTGGTTATCTGCCCAAGGTCACACAGTCTCTGGCAGAGCCCCAGGTTCCCAAAGCGTGGGCCGGCACCGTGGCAGTAGCCGAGAGAATTATACCTGGGGCCTGGACTTGCTCTCAGCGTGCTCACATGGCTGTTAGAGTTGTTTCCCCTTCGATCCTCCTCCACACGGAGCCGAGGAGACCGGCTCCGGGGGTGCTGCTGTCTTGAACACCCCCATCACTTGCTGCTACTCCCTCGTTATCTAAGCAAAAGAGCAGGCCTCCCTGCAGGGCTTCAGGCGAGACTCTGGCAAGAAACACAGTGTTCTGTCCTGTTTCATCGTGGTTACCTTCTTTATATGATACGTGAAACTGGTTTCCCTTCAGAAGGTAATCCGGACTTTCTTTAAAAAAAAAAAAAAAAGATGTTTTTAAGTTTGTTTGCTTTTTTTTCTCTTGAAGTTTGTCTCCTTAAAGAAAAACAGTAAGTAGCGCAGTCTGGAGACACAGGACTGACGAGTTGGAACACGCAGAACCTGGCCTCCTGCAGTCCCTTTCTTTGCTTAAGAATGGGATCCCTGCGCCTGCACTCACTAGCCTGTGACCTCACCCCGCTGCAGGCTCTGAGCCTGTTTGCTGACCTTTCAGAGGGCTACAGATGTGGGCTTCCCAACTAGAGTTGGGGGACGATTCCATGAGCTGAAGCAGGCCTGAGCCCAGTGCCGGTGGAGCTTCCTGAATGAATGTTGCAGGGGGATTTGACTCACACCCTTAACATGCCTCCTGCCATCTGCTCCCCCTTCCAACGGCAGCAGATCTTGTCTCTAAACCCTGAGCCCTCCACACACATCTGGCTGCCTCCTGGCCATTCTTTATGGCTCAGCCCCTCTGTCTCTTCCTCCAGAAAGCCTTTCCTGACCACCAGAGAGGCCCTGGGAGCCTCCACTGGCCTCCCTCAGCCCCCTGGGTGTGGATTCTCTCTGCAGTCTTCATCTGGAATGGTCTCCTAACTTGATTGTCTGTCCCACGAGCCACATCAGTTTTGCCCCCAGCACAGGCCCTGGCACTGGCAGGGGTGTGTGTGTGTGTGCGCGTGTGTGTGCGCGCGCGTGAACATGCGTATGTGCGGGCATGATATGTGCATATAGTAGTAACGAGTGTGGTCTCAGGCTCCCCATATTCCTGACTATTCAATCGTTCTGTGGCCTTGATCAGATTCCCCCACTTCTCTGTTTCTCAGTGTCCTCGTCTGTAAAATGGGATGTTAATAATTCACATTTCTTAGAGCATGAGTGTGAAACCTGCCATCGGGGACATTCTAAATTAATGTTAGCTATTGATGTTACTGTGGCAATAAATGTATAAATCACAGGGCCCCACGAGCTGCGCTTGTTTCTCCTGCTATCTGGTAGATGGGAAGGATCCAAGTGGGGTCAGAACCTAACAGGATGTTAGGGCAAAAGATGCTCATTACTCAAAGTGTCATCTTCTTGAGAAAATACATCGCCCTTGGGGCCTGGGAGCAGGTGCAGGGATCTCCCCTGTCAGCTGCTCCCGGCTACCCACAGGCACCTTGTTTTTGGCCATTGGAAGGAGGGAGTGCAGCTAGGGTCTCCAAACATGCCAGGATTTTAATCAAGTACCTGAGAGACCTTCCCACGTCTGCCTTCAGTGGGGTCCCCACTCTAATCGGGAGGAAGGAGGTAAAGCCACTGGAGAATCCTGCCCCTTTCACTTAACCTGATTCGTGTCATGTCACCTCGCAGAGCAGCCCAGCCCGCCTACACTTACAGTACGGGAGGGAAATCTTGGGCAAACGATTGGCTCTCGTCGAGCCCCCGTGTCTTTTGTCAGTTCTTGCTCATGTGCTGCCTTTTCAGGGATCCCCTCCTTGATGACCTTAAACTGGCCGCATCCCTCCCGACAGTCCAGCCAGTCTGCCTCCCCTCCGTTGTGTTTCTCCATTGCACTTGTCCTATCTAGCAGCCCTGATACTTTCCTTTTCTGTTTATTGTCGCTACCCTCCCCCACTAGCCTTAAGCCCCTTGAGGGTAGAGTTCTTTTTCATTCACTGTTCTCTCCCCCCAATTAGAGCAGCACCCCTCATAGAGCAATTATCCCTGACTAAGTGAGAAGCACAGCATAGTTGTTAAGAGCAAAAGCCTTGGACCCGGTAGGCTTCCATCCCACCCCTGACAGGTAATTCCTGTGTGACCCTCTGGAAGTTACTCAACCTCTCTGGGCTTCCAGGCTCCTCTTCTGCTCAGGGAGGATGATATAGTGCCTATCTCACAAGGTTGTTGTGAGGATTATCTGAATTAATATTTTCAAAGTACTCAGAAGAGTGCTTGGTACAAAATAAATACAATGTAGTGTTGTGTTTAGTATTATTATAATTATTATTATTATTATTACTGAAAGAATGAAAACAGGTGGTACTCCAACCAATGTGAGCAACTCGTGAGCAACATCTTTGCTTTATTCTTCGAACGTTCTGTTCTTCAAACGTTCCTGCCCCTTCTGATAGAGCCTTTTATACCTTAATAATAATTTGGCTTGGGGTTGGGGGGTGGCAATCACACAGGCACACACAAGGATTTGTAAAGGCACTTTGGCTGAGTCCAGACACCAGGGGCATGTGTCATGTTACAGGCACCCAGGGCAGTGCCTGACGACATAGCACAGGGACTTAGGGGGAGTATTTCACAAAGACGTGAATGTCTGAAAAGTTTCCATTCCTCGCAAGCCACCCCCTCAGAAATTCCCTTATTTTAGTTTCTTCAGCCTCCTCCAGGCTTAGGAAGAAAACGGACTGGTTCACAGTGCTTGAAGATACTTCCTTTTACCACAATAAAAGGAAGAAAATTGTCCCAAGATTTTTTTTTCAAGATTTTATTTATTTGACAGATGGAGATCACAAGTAGGCAGAGAGGCAGGTAGGGAGAGAGGGGGAAGCAGGCTCCCTGCTGAGCAGAGAGCCCCATGGGGGGCTCCATCCCAGGACTCTGGGATCATGACCTGAGCCGAAGGCAGAGGCTTTAACCCACTGAGCCACGCAGGCGCCCCGTCCCAAGATTCTAACTCTAGGTTCACAAAGAACCCGCTACCAGGAAGTGGTCCATTGTGTCTGAATATTTCACCCCTCCCATTGTTTTGCAGCAGATGCGGGTCATTCTCTGGCTGGAAGTCTGGCTGCCTCTTTATTTTTCTTTTGTGGCCAAAAGGCCTTTTGCCAAAATAGAAGTTGTAAAGAAAAGAGCCCTCAACAGAGACAGCTCCACTGGGCTCTGGTGAATGGACAGATGGGGCATAATTAAGTTTGGTCGGGCCAAGTGTCAAGGGTGGGAAGTGAAAGGGGCTTTCTCCCTCCTCAGCCTCAGAACGCCGTGTGGCACTTGGACTGGGGACTGGAGATTATTGTCCTATCAGGGCCCGACGTCTGGCAGCTCTCCCATCGGCACGGCTTGCTCAGCAGCCAAAGGCGGGTGGGGCTGTGTTTATCAGAAAGAACCTGAGCTCTGAGCTGCCATTCTGGCGGGTGGGAGGAAGAGGCAGGCGAAAGCTTTGAAGAAAAGGGGAAGTCACACGTGCTGGCCAACCTTCAGGAGACTGACTGGTTTTCCTTCTCCCCGCCAAAGCCTTGAAGTCCTGGACAAGTGTTTCAGAACTTTCAGAGTGTCCAGCTCTTACAGGACATGAAGCCCTGTGGCCGGCCAGCTCGCCACTCTCCCCCACCCCCAAACCTCATTCTCCCTCCTGTCAAAGTGGGAGCCACAGACGTGCCCACATCATGGGGCTTACCGTGAGGCTTTTTATGAAATGACACCTTTAAAGCGCTAAGCCCAGCACCTGGCTCAGTAGAGGGGGACCTAACCTGAGGACACAGGTAGTTTCCCCGGAAACTTTCGAAGGAAGTTATGCGCTACTGCCTAGTAGAATGCACTCTCTAAGGGGCAGCTGCCTGGCTCCGTCGGTGGAGTCCGCGACTCGTGATCTCGAGGTTGTGAGTTCGAGCCCCATATTGGGTCAAGGCCCCCCTGGAGAACATGCTGAGCGGGGGAAAGCCTGGCAAGGTGAGGCAGGATTGGTAAGCAGGGGTTTACCTGGCAACCCTGGACACCTGATAACAAATCCCAGTGCCCAGTGCTCTCCCCAGAACACGAAAGCAGACGCTGGGCACCTGGACACAGATACAAGTGGACCAGCAGCACCTGAACCCACTGGGAGCTCATGAGCAAAGCTCCCCCACCCCGGCCCACCCCACAGGCAGGGCAGGGGCTCCTGAAGCAGGACAGGGCTGGGAGGTCCCCTGCAGCCCTGGGGAGCCTTGTGAGGTCTGGAGGGGCTGCTCTGAGCCCTTATGTTGTTTCATTTTCATTTGGGGAGTCCTGAGCCTCCCTCCCAGGGACTCTGGGCGTCGTACTCCTCCCTCTTGCCTTTGAAATGCTGCTCGGGTGCAGCCTGCTCTAAAAATACAAAGAAAAAGCCATCGTGCTGTGCGGCAGAACTGGAGCTCATTGACCCAGATACTTCCTCCCAGGAAGAGCTCGGAGACAGGTCATTGGGATTCTAGAGATCTTTTCAGAAAAAAAGGCACTCTCCATATTGAGGAGACTTTTTTTTTTTTTTTAAAGATCTTATTTATTTATCAGAGAGAGAGGGGGGCAGAGAGAGCGAGCACAAGCAGACAGAATGACAGGCAGAGGCAGAGGGAGAAGCAGGCTCCCTGCTGAGCAAGGAGCCTGATGTGGGACTCGATCCCAGGATGCTGGGATCATGACCTGAGCCAAAGGCAGCTGCTTAACCAACTGAGCCACCCAGGCATCCCGAGGAGACTTTTTTAAAAGAAATCCAGCATTCTTGGGTTTTCTGTTTCTCCCAAACATTCCAGGCCATGTAGGTGCTTGTTAAGAGAAGCCAAGTCCAGTGGCTTGTTTCTGTGCCAATTCAGGCCAGTGCATTTATGGCCCAGGACTTGGCCCTCCCTGTATCTGCTCAGATCTCCAGGGAAAACCTTGATTCTGGTAGTAAATATACTGTAGCTTCTGCTCCATTTTTTTTTCTTTTCTTTTTTTTTTTGCACCCACTATCCTTGTTTTGTGGCGTCTAGGATGGGTGGCATGTGCTCAGGCTGTGGACCCCGGTGACCTGGGTTCTATTTTGGTGACTTTGGGCCAATTCTTTGGCCTTTGATGCCTGTGTTCCTCTTCTGGAAAGTGGGAAAAAAAAAAAAAAAAAAAAAAAAAAAACAGTATCTACCTAGAGGGTGGTCATGAGGATGGAAGCTGACAGCAGATGGAGAGAAGCATCTGAGCCATGCCCGGCTGGGAGAGTACTCAGTAAAGCACCATCAGTGTCCCCAAATATGTGTGCCCCAAGGTTTTAGTTCCTGTTGATGCTCTAACAGCTTACCAGGAATCCAGTGGCTTCAAACAGCACACATTTATTGTCTTACAGGCCTGGAGGCCCGAAGTCCAGAACAGGTCTCAAGGGGCTAAAGGCATGGGCAGGGCTTGTTCCTTCTGGAATTTCTAAGAAAGAATCTATTTCACGACTTTTCCAGCATCTAGAGGCCACATGCACTCATGGGCCTGTGGCCCCTTCCTCAGATCTCTGACCCTGCTACTGTAGTCAATTGTCCCTGACCCCTGCCTCCCTCTTTTCACTGATTAAGGACCCTGGTGATGACATTGGTCCTACTCAGAAAATCCATGATGCCCTGCCCATCTCAAGATACTTAACTTAGGGGCGCCTGGGTGGCTCAGTGGGTTGAAGCCTCTGCCTTCGGCTCGGGTCATGATCTCAGGGTCCTAAGATCGAGCCCCGCATCGGGCTCTCTGCTCAGCAGGGAGCCTGCTTCCCCCCTCTCTCTGCCTGCCTCTCTGCCTACTTGTGATCTCTGTCAAATAAATAAATAAAATCTTTAAAAAAAAAAAGATACTTAACTTAGTCACATCTCCAAAATGCCTTTGCCATGTAAGGTAACATAGTCACAGGCTCTGGGGATTAGGACCCGGAGATCTTGGGGGCCATCATTCTGCCGATCATACCCAGTACCTAGCCTTTCAGCGTGCTCAGTGACGAAGTGGGCACCAGCTGACCGAGGAGGTAGGGAGTAACTGGTCCATCGCTGGGCAGGAGGGAGGGTGGAACACTGCGCGATATGAAAGCTCCTGACCCTGACGGGGCACCTGGGTGGCTCAGTGGGTTAAAGCCACTGCCTTCGGCTCAGGTCATGATCTCAGGGTCCTGGGATCGAGTCCTGCATGGGGCTCTCTGCTTAGCAGGGAGCCTGCTTCCCTTCCTCTCTCTCTGACTGCCTCTCTGCCTACTTGTGATCTCTCTCTGTCAAATAAATAAATAAAATCTTTAAAAAAAAAGAAAAAGAAAAAAGAAAGCTCCTGACGGCCGCCAACTGCCTTGCTGCTGCCCCAGAACTTCTCCCCTTCTGTTGGTGCGCAGGACCCCAGCAAGAGCACTGGGACACCAGCCCCTCCTGTCAGCAGCTCAGAGGAGGAAAAGCAAAGCAAGTCACAGCAGCTGAGAAAGATTTTCCAAGAGTATGGTGCCGTTGGCGTGTCGCTGCACATCGGAATCTCTCTGATCTCCTTGGGGATATTTTACATGGTGGTTTCAAGGTAAGAGCTCTGGCAGGAACATCCCTTTGTTCTTTAGGTCATGTAGGATTCTTTGCAAATGAGAACATTTTTCCTGTGAATGTGTATTCGTGTAGCTGCTTCCAGCATGTTTTTTAAATACTTTAAATCTGGGCACCTGGGTGGCTCAGTGGGTTAAGCTTCTGCCTTCGACTTAGGTCATGATCTCGGGATCCTGGGATCAAGCCCCGCGGGCCCTCTGCTCTGCGGGGAGCCTGCTTCCCCTTCTCTCTCTGCCTGCCTCTCTGCCTACTCATGATCTCTCTCTCTCTGTGTCAAATAAATAAAGTCTGAAAAAAAAATAAATACTTTAAATCTTAGAGCCACACCGATTGCCTAATTTAACCCCTTGTGATAATCCTTTTTGTTGTCGATGGTCTCCTTCCGCAGTGGTGTGGACATGTCTGCAATCCTGCTCAAACTCGGATTTAAAGAGTCACTAGTGCAGTCGAAGATGGCAGCAGGCACAAGCACCTTCGTCGTGGCCTACGCCATCCACAAGCTGTTTGCCCCCGTGCGAATCAGCATCACCTTAGTGTCCGTGCCCTTCATCGTCAGATATTTTCGCAAAGTGGGATTTTTTAAACCTCCAGCTGCAAAGCCTTGATGAACGCTTCAAACCTGTTTCTTTTAAATAGAAATTTTGGGTTAGTTTTAGGATAGAGCTTTTCGGGGGTGGGGGGGGTTGGTTAGGAGTAGGGTGGGGACAGGAAGCTAATTGCTATGTTCTCATGAATAAGTTTTCCCTTTGGCAACAAAATTCAGGTTTTTTAATAATTCTAATTATTTTGCTTTACAAATGTTGTTAATGCTGTTCCTCATAGGATTTGTACGCGTAATCTAAAATGTCAGTGAAACGTCACAAATTGAGTTGTCATCACAAATTGAGTTGTCATCTCAAACAAAACTGTTTGCCTACAAATGGTCCTTCTGGAAGATCACTGTTGAGGTTCTAGTCTGCGAAAACCCTCAGGGGTTAATCTTCGCTCAAATTCTTAAAGGGCAACGATTCATTAAGCCGGTTTTTAAAATTCCCCTTCCTCCAATATCTGTTGCCAGGCTGCCTGCAGTTTCATACACAGTAGGCTGCAGAACAGCTCCCGGTGTTCCCGTTAATGAAGCCGAATTTAAGACTTAACAATATGTAATCAGGATCTAAATTAGCATCAATGCTTCGACGTTCATTACCCTTCTTTTAGGGAGGAAGAATAACCAAGTATCTCTGGTGTTTCATTGATGCTAAAACACCTTCCAGTCTGGACATTCTCAAATTTCACTGAAGTAGGTCAGGGTCATTTGTCTCTGTTGGGGTGAAAAATGGAAATTCTGTTCATTAGTAATGGCATCACGTGGCTCCTGACGGCCTAATCCACAGGTGAGCTTGGACACTGCACTCATGGAAAGCTAAGACAATCTTTGCTTAACGTCAGACATTCCAGAACTATCATCACCATGTTTACATTGTGTTGCTACTTACATTTTTTTGAGTTGAAATTGTTATGTAGAAAAAGATTTTATATCACTCTCTAAAAAGGAAACTGAGCGGCACTTGCTGTAAATGGGAGGCAGCTGGGAAATACTACAACATAATACAAGCCAGGGAGGGAGGGGGCGGGCAGGTGTAATCACCTTCTGTTGAGCCAGTTTTACCTGATAAAGGAGGTTTGATCTGAGCTTCCCATTCCCCCCACACCCCCCACACACCCCCCCCCCCGCCTTGCTGTGAGGGACATTATTAGTTAAAAACAGAAATAAGCACACAGATTCAAATGGACATTTTTGTCCCTGGAATGCTTAGAAGCAGGCGGACTGGAGGGAATGCCTTTCTGTGGGATTCCTATAGTGCTCCCTTCAGGGCTGTATCCACCCACAGCACCGTCCACACTGGGACCCCCAATTCAACCAGTTCTGCCCTGCCACCCTGGTTGAGGGAGATCCACTTTGTAGGAGGAGGGTTAATTACAGAAAGGACAATCAGAAGACTAAAGGAACTATAAATTGACCATTGTGGTTTTACCACCCGGCTGCTGACCGTTCCCTGATTAAGCCTTAGTAACCTATGTCCGTTACTTGAGTCAACTTTTACAAGAAGCTTTATGGAACAAATTCTCCACTTGCAAGATCGTTAAAAGTGGATTCTGGGCCCCCCCTCACCGCCACCCTTTTAAAGCAATTAGCCCATTGCCAAAAGGCTTTATCGATTTCAAGATGGAACTGCCTTTCTGGGATCTAATTCCAAGGACAGTTGGCTTCATGCTCCTAACCACCTTCCCGACAGACTCCCTACCACTCAGACCCCTAGTTTGCCTATGCAAAAAAAAAAGCTGACAGTGAGTCCTACAGGTTCAAGGGCTGAAATCTTAAACTTTAACTCCATGTTTGGAGGAATGGAAGTGGACTGACAAGAAAGCAATAAAACCAGTCACCAAACCAAACAGCCATGGCCTTTTCTTCAAAGCCCCACCTCCGCTCCACTCCTGCGGCCAGTGGCCCCAGCAGAACAAAGAACTTGGAGAAGATCAGGGAATATGTGACTTCACCAGCAAGATGTACAGAATGCTTGTATTTACACTGTTTTTATGGAACTAGGGAATAAAACACGATCTATTTTAAAAATGTAAGCCATCATTCACCCCTGATTTTGTATTTGACCAAATGAGCCACTTAAATTCCCTGAAACAAATAAACATCTTTGTAGTGTAGTGAAGAACTTTGGATTCCTCGTCTGGTTAAGCCATAACTGTTGCTGACTAGGAAGCGGCTCTGTGACTGGTTTGTTAATGGTGCGCTACTACAATGAGCTACTTTCTTTGCTCGTGTGGGATTCTGGGGAAATGACAGAAGTTTAGCTGGTGTCACTGGTAAAGTTGGTCATGTCATATTAACTATCACTTGGGTGGATGGCGCATGAAAGACTACTTTGGGAATGTAAAAGTTGGTTAACTCAAGACTGGAAAGCTCCTTTATCCTGAGGGGGCTAACCGGATGGACACTTGCAGCTTTACTCAGTTGTGTTCTGAAGCTTCTGTCAGGTGTCACCAAAGCTGACATGGAAGTAGTCATTTCTAATATCTAGTTCCTTGTGTTGAACAAAGGTCAGCCATGAAAGCATAGCTCTGTATTAGTTTTCAGGAACTTCAACATTTCCAAGGTCAAGTTCATCCCTCTTTGGTCAAGGAGATGATGGCAGCTAGAAACAGATATGTAGCTTTATGCATTAGGAGCACATAGCACATGAGATCGGAAAGGGATACACCAGCTCCTTCCATGGCACCTGCTCATTTCCAGGTCAACAATGAACCGATAGTGAACAGAATTACCCGTGCAGCCTAGATGTATTTGCGTCCTTATTTTTAAAGTTTATTAAAAAAAAAAAAAAGTTTATATACGTGCCATAACTCCAAAGTAATAAATTTTAATAACTTGCCAGGTGTCCCTTGGGAGCCAGATAACAAGGGGAGCAAAGGAATCCTCTACCAGGGGCACTGCAGGGGCAGCAGGCTTGATCCCCCATGGCTGGAAATGAGGGGGTTCTATTAAGCAAACATTCCTTCAGAGAATTAAGACCCATGTTTGTAAAATCAGTTTGCAAAGAACTAGTTTACCCCACGTGTAAAGCTCTTTGCATCTTAAAGAAAACATGGTCAGAAGCAGGTATGGACATAGAAGTTGAAGATTTCCTCTGTCCTGACCACCTGCAGCTCTAGTGAACCCTGAAAGTTCCCAGGCCAGGCCAGCTGTACCCACGTCTGCGAACTACTGTGGACGCAACTGATTCCCCAGGGTGAGGAACCACCCAAGATTCCAGCTCCATGCACTGGACTGTGCTCCGGCACTGGAGGTCCAGAGCCTACAAAACTCACACTTCTGGCACACAGGACAGTTTCCAGGACAGAGAGAGGGTGCTGGCTTCATGCTCCTAACCACCCCCACAGCCTGACTCCTGGTTCCCCCTCCACCACCCAGTCTCACAGCCCCGTGCCTGCCCCCTGTGCTGCCATGTTGCCTACTGCTCCCTCTCTGGGCTGCGGGGACCTCTTGCCTTCCCTGCTTCCACCCTTTCAATCCTCCCTGTCCCTCAAGTCTGGCTCAGATGCCACTCCCTCCAGCTGCCTCTCCTACCTGATTACCCATCAGAATTCGTGGGCTCCCTGACCTTTCCCTCTTCCCCGCCTCCGGCTGGCGGCTACCCTACTCAGTCATGTCCCCAGTTGTCAGAGGGGATATGCTCACAAGCCGGCCCAGCTCCAGAACTGCAGCCCTGGCAGCTCCACGGAGGGGCCTTCCCACCCTCCCAGTGGGCCCATGCTCAGCCTGGCATTTTTCAAAGGGTAGAAGGAGCTGCAAAATGCATGATCATTTCAAAAAGTTAGACACAGGAGAACATGAAGTGTAATCATTTTATAGGTGACTTAATGTGCTTTACAAAAATTAAAACCTCAAAACCATGAAATAAGCCCTTTAACATTTAGAAACAGCTGAGACAGGTCTGCTCTAGCCAGCCC
Source organism: Mustela lutreola (assembly GCF_030435805.1). Lineage (NCBI taxonomy): Eukaryota > Metazoa > Chordata > Mammalia > Carnivora > Mustelidae > Mustela > Mustela lutreola. The sequence continues at coordinate 6,034,603 of NC_081298.1, read as the reverse complement.
CAAGATGAGGGCAGAGCACACGTTTCTGTATCACAGTCTCAGGGGCGAGGAGAACTCCGCTAACCAGTCTTCACCGCTCGTGTCTGGCAGACGTGTTGGAACGGAGCACAGTCCTCAAGGGATGCCACGGAAATGAAGATAGAAGTCGACACAAAAATCTTTATTTTAACATTAAAAGAAAGAATCACATGTTCATCCTGACGGCTTTCCCAGGCTTGGCCACCCAATAAGTTACACGCACACGAAGGGACTCAGAAGGTTATTGCACGCCTATGTCACTGACGGAGTCACGGTGATGTGGCCACTCTCCCCGCAGTCAGGCCCCGAGCCGGTCCCCCCTCCACAAGGAGGCCTTGCTCCAGCCAGGCTGTGGGGAGGGGCTCCAGGTGAACCTCGCTTCCGGGTTGTGAAACTAGTGACATTGTCACAATTCCTGTGGCTCCTTTCACTCCAGAGCAGTGTTCACTGGAGTGGACTCTTGGGTGGGGAGACTGAGGCAGCGCCTGCTCAGTAGGCCCTTGTCAGCAGTGCCCTTGGGCACAGGGAGGCCTTGCTGACACCAGGTGGCAGCCCTGCCTCTCAGATTCCTCCCCGTGCACCATTCTTAAGATTGTTTGCTAGTTGATTCTTTGCTTTTTTGGCTACTTGATGGTTTTGATGAATTCGCTATGATCCAGGGATGTTCTAGTACTTCTTTGAGAGTCGGCCTTTGGCTGGGATTATGTTTCAACAGTCTTGAAATGAGGTCCCTGGCTCCTTCCGGCACAAAGTCAGGGAATGTGAATTCAACCTGGAGTACAACAAGTTGACAATCACAAAACGCGGCTTTAGACCAGTGCGGCTCGCTGGCTCACAGGCACAGTTAAGGCGGATAAGAATTCTACCACAAGCAATGGATCATTTCTCATTAGGTCTTACCCGTGATATTCTTTTGTAGGTCTCTTGGTACGTGCTTGCCTCAAAAGGCGGCTTCCCAACGAGAAATTCATAGCAAAGAACCCCAAGGCTCCAGAGATCTACCTTCTCGTCATGCATTCGGCCTTCAATCATCTCTGGGGGCAAGTAATCCAGGGTGCCACAGAGGGTGGTTCTCCTAAAAACAGAGGCAGGCTCAGCTTGGTATGCTCCTGTTCCTATCAGCACAAGAGGGGCTAAACGCCATTCACAACGACACAAACATTGAGTGTGCGCTCCTCCTAGGCCACATCTTGCGCTACGAGGCACGTAAATCCCCGGTTTGAGGGGTGCCTGGGTGGCTCAGTTAGCTGAGTGTCCAACTCTTGATTGCAACGACTCAGATCACGATCTCAGGGTCGTGAGATCAAGCCCCACATCGGGCTCCGCGCTTAGTGGGAGTTTGCTTGAGATTCTTTCTTTCCCTCTCCCTCTGCTCCTCCCTGCCCTGCTGGCTCGCATGTGTGCACACACTCTAAAATAAATGAGTCTTTAAAAAAAATAAATCCCCTATTTTAGATAGAAAACAGATGGAGAGATATGCAACATCACACAGCTAGCAACCAAGTCACACCCCAAAGGTGTCCAACTCCAGAACCTTCTTAAATGATCTAAAAAATGAGAAACTTCAAGAATCCCTACTATATAAAAGCAACCGTCAGAATTCTCTGTGAATACAGTTTAGAGTTCCAGATTTGTTTTTACATTACAGATAGGCTAAGCAGCTCAACAGCCAGGAGGCATGAGTGACAAGAAACTACAAACTGTGCCACTGAGGAAGCACCAGCTTTTGGCCTCTGATACATGCTGCCTCTACCAAAGAGACACTTCAGTTTGGGGGTGACCTATGAGGTATTCTTGCCAAAAACACTGTGTAGGCCTTTTGACCGACTTCCAATTCTCAGCAATTACAGAGGATGAAGGACCAAGTAACACCATTTTAGGTGAGAAAAGTCCATTTTAAATTGTGGGGCAACTGGTGCAAACTTAGACCAAAGAAACATAATCAAATATAACACCCGGATGGACCTTGGCTGATGCCAACTTAAAAGAACAGCTCTAAAATTTTGCGGCCAACGAGGGAAACTGAATCATGGGCTGAACAGATACTAACAAGGCAGTTAATTTTCTTGGGAGTCACAATGGTTGTGGTTAGAAGGACAACGTCCTGATTTCTAGGAGATACATACTCAAGTGCTCAGAGAAGGAAGCATGAGGTGTGCAACTTATTTTTGAAGGTTCACCAGAAAAACAGACCCCGCCAAATATAGCAAGTGGGCTGTGCGGCCATACGTATGGCAAAATGTGGCCACCTGCTGAGGGCAGGCATGGGATGGACAGTGAGCAGCCGACCACCAGCTCAGCGTTTCTGTATGTTTGAGTTTTTAACAACGAAGCCTGGAAGTAAGCGGAGGGTGGCACACATTGAACTAGGCGCAAACACCATGTAGGTTTCATTGTTTCCTAGCAGTTATTCTTTGCCGTTGCCTCTTCTAGGGGGTCATGCTGAGGCTGGTCACCAAGCCTGTCACCCCAAGAGCACACAAGAGCGCACTGAGCTCAGTGGTGACCCGCGGCCTGGGATGAAGGCGCTGCGTCTCCAGACTTCTATCCCCGCAGCACCACGGAGATGGCGGAAATGGCCCGAGTCGGAGGGTCTCGAGCACCACCACACCCGGGAGCTCTCATGGTTGCTCACGTCGGGGGAGGTGGGGTGAGGTGAGCATCTACATGCATGTTGTGTTTCTAATGTTCTACCTCACAAGGCCTCAAAAGCTTAATCAAACCCAAATTAAACTAAAACAGTGTTTTAGCTCTTGTTTGCAAAGGTAAGATTTAAATTGTTTCATTAGATTTCTCACTCTGTTAAGAGGGGACACGAAAGGACTCTGCTGTTGACAAAGGCAAACCACAGAGAATCCTCACCACCACCCTGAAAGTTCTATCCAAACTAATTTGGTTTTGGAAATTCCCCCAGAGAACTGTGCTCTCGGTTCTAGCTGTGTGTGTGCTGCTGCCCCCAGAACTGGTCTGTCCAGGAAGTAGCAGAGTCTCCCCTTCCCACCGCTGCAGTCATCACCCCCTACACACATCCTGCACTTCCGTGGTCATGTACTCCTCACACAGGCCCCCTTCATTAGTTTCTAAAGACATTCAACATCTTTAACCCAGGCCTAGGACACATTAAACAGCCTCAAAATAGTTGCAGAATTCTCAAAGACACTTCTATTGGGCCCAAGTTACTTCAAAGCATGTGCAGTCAGTTACCTGCCCCGAATGCACATATCTATGCTCAAGTGTTTTTCTATTTAGCTCCTGAAAGTCCCCAGGGCTTTTGCTAACTAAAGTAAGTAAGTTCCACCTGTAAAGGTACGTACCTGGAGGATGGGGCGTGTACCGACCACCCGAAGTCTGCGATCTTAAGCTCTCCAGCCGATCCAAGGAGTAGGTTCTCTGGCTTAATGTCTCTATGAATGACTCTCTTTGAGTGACAGTAAGACAGGGCATCTGCCAACTCTGTGATATACTATTTTAAAAATAAAAAAGTATGGAAAGTCTGTATCTTACATTTTATGTGACACAATTTTAGACATCTCTTCTGAAAGGAAGCCCAACATAGATTTAACAGGTTTTGTAAATTCTGAGGCAAAAGCTAGAAACAATTGATGACTTTTTTTTTTTTAAAGATTTTTATTTATTTGACAGACAGATCACAAGTAGTCAGAGAGGCAGGCAGAGAGAGAGGAGGAAGCAGGCTCCCCGATAAGCAGAGAGCCCGACGTGGGGCTTGATCCCAGGTCCCTGAGATCCTGACCTGAGCTGAAGACAGAGATTTTAATCCACTGAGCCACCCAGGCGCCCCAACAATTGATGACTCTTAAATAAAAAAAATTTTTTCGAATCAAATTAGTGTTTAGCATAAAACACTAGTTATCCTATACTAAGTTATTTATTTGCTAATACAGCAGACAGGATACTGAAGGAGGAGGGAAAAACTGATAAGCTAGAATTCATCACCACATGGCAATTTATGGCCTAATAACAATGAATTATGATAATACTGAGAAACTGGCACAAACCAGGGAGTCGGACATGTAAACAATTAAAAAAAATTTTTTTTTTAAAAACTTGACAAGTAGTCAATTCCCATTTTAAAACCAAGATCAGGGGCAGACTGGGTGGCTCAGTTGGTTAAGCATCGGCCTTCAGCTCGGGTTGTGATCTTGGGGTCCTGGGATGGAGTCCCTTATGGTATCCCTGCTAAGAGGGGAGCCTGCTTCTGCTTCTCCCTCTGCCACTCCCCCTGCTTGTGGTCTCTTACCTTTTTTTTTTTTTTTTTTTAATTTATCTCGTCAGAGAGAGAGAGAGAGAGAGCGAGCACAGGCAGACAGAGTGGCAGGCAGAGTCAGAGGGAGAAGCAGGCTCCTCCAGGAGCAAGGAGCCCGATGTGGGACTCGATCCCAGGACGCCGGGATCATGACCTGATCCGAAGGCAGCTGCTTAACCAACTGAGCCACCCAGGTGTCCCTGTGGTCTCTTACTTTTATGCTCTCTCTCAAATAAGTAAATAAAATCTTTAAAAAAAAAAAAAAAAAAAAAAAGCTGGTGTTAGAGCTCTCCAGCATCTACCTCCCTTATCAGACTGTGACTATGTGTAAAAGTCCCTAATATTTCTCTACAGTTAGTTCTATTTGAATTAATCAGAAAAGGGAAACAGGAGTGTATAAATAAATATTCATTCTAACTACTAGGCAATCTAGAAAGAACCAAGCTGGGCACCTGGGTGGCTCAGTCATTAAGTGTCTGCCTTTGGCTCAGGTCATGATCTTAGGGTTCTGGGAAAGAGCCCCACATCAGGCTCCCTGCTCAGCAGAGAGCCTGCTTCTCCCTCTCCCACTCTCTCAGCATGTATTCCCTCTCTCAAGGTCTCTCTGTCAAATAAATCATCTTAAGAAAGAATGAACGAACCAACCAACCAAGTTTCCTTTCCAATAACTATGTGCTTATATCAACATAAACTCCATCTGGATTAAACAAAAGGTAGTAGTAGTGTAAGTATTAACTGCCAATTAAATAAGACAAGTAATTAGGTTAGCTAATATTTGAAAAGTAAAATGAATCTATTTCTACTTAGCTAAAAAGCAAATGCTTAAGTTTAAAAGGACTTTTTTAAAGATTTTATTTATTTATTTGTCAGAGAGGGAGAGAAAGAGCACTAGCAGGGGGCACAGCAGGCAGAGGGAGAAGCAGGCTCCCCGCTGAGCAAGGAGCCTGACATGGGACTCGAACCCAGTACCCTGGGATCATGACCGAAGCAGAAGGCAGACGCTTAACCAACTCAGCCACCCAGATGTCCCTTGAGTTTAAAATGTCTTATTGCTGAGACAAGACCAAAGGGTCATTCACCAATAAAGCTATGATTTCAAAAGTATAACCACCTGAAAGTAATGCCATTTAAACCAATGCCAAAAAGCAACTGAGTGTCCATACTACCCAGAACAATCAGCTGTCAGTTCAACAAAGAACTGCCCAGACTCTCTATTTCTTCAAACAAGTAATTTCACTCAAATAAAGCAGTGCAATCCACAGGGGAAAAAATAAAATCCCAAAACAAAAACCTGCTTATGTTGGACTTTAAGATTAGATCCAGGTAAGAGAATGAAAAGACAAGCCATAGGCAGGGAGAGAAGCTTTAAACACATGTGATAAAGGACTTGTCTCCAAAATATACAAGAACTCTTAAAACTCAAGACGACCAAAAACCCAATTGAAAATGGGCAAAAAATCGGACAGAGACCTCAAAGATGATATACAGATGGCACATAAGCACATGAAAAGATGTTCATCTTTGGTCAGTAGAGAACTGCAAATTAAAATGAGGTCCCATGCACACCGATGAGAATGACTGCGATCCAGAACACTGACAACACCGGTCACTAGTGGAGGAGGAGGAGGAACAGGAAAACATGCATGGGGGGGGACGCAAAGATGGTCTGCCTTCAGTTTAACAGTTTTTTTGGTTTTTTGTTTTTACAAAGCTACACATGATCTTACTCACAAGCCAGTTTTCCAATCTGTTGAAAACTTACGTCCCACAAAAACACGCATGCAGATGCTCAGTGCGGCTTTATTCATGATCACCAGTGACTGGAAGTGACCAAGATAACCTTCAACATGAACCAAACTACATCGTGCTGCAGAGTTCTTCGGCAATAACAAGTGAGCTCCCGTGACCGCGCCCTATGCCCACTGAAGGACACAGGTGACCCTTCAAGGCTTAGAGTTGTCCCCCCTGCCCCGCCCCGGGCTAACTGGCTCATCATTCTGATACCACCACCCATATACATAGGAACTGAATAATTAAATGGTTGGTGGCTGGTAGGATCTAGATTTTTCAAGGTTGGAATGGGAGGCTACAGATAAATAAGGGGAAAAGGGTAGAATGAGCCACATGGCACCGGACTCATGTTTTGCTTAATGTAGATACAAATGGATAAAAATACAGATATGTGAATATATACAGATTCATATACACATATATGTCCCTGTTCTGTCTGCTGAGGGCCTAGACAGAAGGACACTCCAGCAGCAATGAGCAGATCTAGCTCCCAGATCTTGGTTTCTAATAACACTTTTCGATAAAAGGAACAATGTTGGGGGGTAAGACAAAAAAACCTAAAACAGGGACCATGTGAAAGGGATGCCAAAGGCCAAAGCTCGAACAATTTGACCAGCAAAATCAAAGAGTATGAGATTATAACTCGAAGTTTAGAATAGCCATGAGTCCACATTAACAAATGACGGAGTAAATGAGAACAGACCAATCTAAGGCACAAGAACCCTACATGATGTACGCGACAGATGTGGGGGTGGGATCAAGCCACGTTCCTTCTTCAGTGTCGGTGGGACAGAGCACGGCACAGCATGGAAAGACAGAAAGAATAATTTGCCAGCAGAGAAATCTAATGAGTGTGACACCTCAGCCAGGTCACCAAAGCCAAGAGCCCCAGCCATAAGCCAGGTTTCTAGTAGGGACCACACTAATGGACAATGAACAAGAGAAAAGAAGTCTGCACTATCTCCACATTCTTGAAATCCAAAACTATTCTAAAATAAATTGTTTTTTAAAAAGAGGGCAACTATTCATATATACGTTTTCACAAAAAGCAGCTGTAGACACAAACCAGCCCCAGTATTTTACCTGGTACCCGAGTTTACCCATACTTAGGGTACAACTACGGTACTCTCATTCCTTCACTCAAATACCTGACCCCATTAGGCTCCCTTAAGCCGCTGGACACACTGTTACGTAGCACAGGAACAGAGTAAACAGAATTAGTCGGGACAATAAATGAAAACTTACAGTAGCAGTTCTCTGCTCATCAAACTTCGACAGTTTCTGAAGTTCTCTGTAGACCGCTCCGAGAGGTGCATATTCTAGAATTAGGTAAACTCTGGTGGCATCGTGGAAATAGCCATACAGTCTGAGGATGTTTGGATGCCTGCAACAAAGGATGCATGCTTTAACGCCTGGTTCTGGAAAAGATCCAAAAATCTGTACTAACTACTAACCAACCCTCTCATGTAAAACTAATGAAAATTGGTCCTGGACACAGATTCCTCCCCTGACACATACCCCCCACCTGATTTGAGAATCGGGGAAAAAAAACAAGTACATCTGCAGTCAGTGACAAACATTACAAGGTATTAATGGACCTTGGGTTTAGTTAAGATGATTTCCTTCCTTCAGACCATCTTTATTCTTTGGAGGAAAAACTCAGCTAAATGTTAATTCTTTGCACATTAGAGAAAGAGAGACATGGTATTCCCACAGCATTTTGATCCCCAAACACTAGAAGACACAACTTCAAAGCCATGTTCAGCTGAGGACTTGGGCAGCTGAGAACACGGCCCAGGACCACAGCCTTCAGCTCCCGCCAGCGGCTGCCAGGGAAAGATACAGGCATGATGCGGGCAGATTTGTCAGTATTAACGACTGATTCAAGTCTGCGAAAAATAGTGAAAGCAAAAAAAAAGAGAGAAAAAAAAGACCCACTGGCCAAAGTCCGCCTGCAGAGGCTGCCAGTCTGCAACCTCTGCTTAGAGCTCAGAAGTCCTCACTCCCCTTCATTACGCATATGCACGCACACACACACAAACTTGGCTACACATGTACATAATTCATTAACAAAGCATAAACGTAAATAAAACGTAAATAAAAGGGATTTTTAAGGACCACACTTGTCTAGATAAATTCTTAAAAAATGACCAATCAAATCACACTCTGCAGTCCTACGGAGCAGGCTGCCATCACTAACTCTCAGTGCCTAAGTTCTGCACCACACGCTTTGGAACATCAATCTGGAAACTCACCTGAGGTGGGACTGTATTTCTACTTCTCTTCTCAGCTGATGCTCAACTCCTGCTTTCTCCAGTTGAGCCTTAAATAATACTTTAAGAGCCAGGATAAACTTGCTCTGTTTTTCCCTGGCCAAGTAAACATTGCCGAACTTGCCTTTCCCCAGGGGACGGCCGATTTCGAAATCTTCCAAAGCCCATTGCCTTCTAGGAAAAAATGTGAACATTTTAAAATATGAAGAAAACAAATCTTTTCTAACAATGTATTAAGGAGTTCTAGATATACCTATCAATAATTTTATATTTGAAGTCATACTTAATATGTACCTGGGCAAGAACCAATCCAAGAACCACTCTGTGTGAGTCTCCACCAACTTGAAACCCCCACTCCCTCACTTGCCAATGATTGTAGGAGTCTGTGACAAGGAACAATCTGGACTTTTAGAGCTAAAGCACTAATGCAAAGTGTCCCAAGGCACTACTACACTCTGAATTACAGACCCATTACCACCAGCACTGAAGATCACAGGAAAGGTTTGGTAATAACTGGAGGAAGTCTTCAGATCTGTCTGTGGGTCTCTCAAAGACTAAACACAGCCTCCTCTTCTATTCCAGAGAAGCTAAGCTCTCTGGGGTGCAGAATCTGGGGTGGATGAATCAAGGGGGTTGGATCCTACAGGGCGGTGAGGTGAGAACCCCTGGATTTAGATTCTCAGAAAGCTGCTATCATAGGCAGCTAAAGCACAAAAGCCTGTGGGTTCATTCTTGGCTCCTCCTCCTCCTCCATTCTAGAAATTACATTCTACATTCTAGAGTCTAAACAGTTCAGATCGGGCTCTCTGCTTGGCAGGGAGCCTGCTTCCTCCTCTCTCTCTGCCTACTTGTGATCTCTCTCTGTCAAATAAATAAATAAAATCTTTAAAAAAAAAGAAACAGTTCAGAAATTGAGAGCAGACTTTTGTAAAATATCTGGGGAAGATATTATAAAGAATAATTCAATTGATACTGTCACAATTATTCAGAGTCACATATACATGTGTCATAGTTTTACAACATGACTGCCTTTTGTTTAACAAACTTGCTCTTTTGTATAAGAATAGAAACATAAAAACATACCTAAACTATCTGTAGTGGTTACTTCTGAGGGTAGAGAGAAACTTATTTTACACATTTCTGTAACAAATTCATACAGGTTCTTTTCTAAATTTGGAAAGCAATAAGAAAAGCTAAGCTTGAGTCCCTAGTAAACATCATTAAAATTCCTTTTTTTTTTTTTTTTTTGCAAGTTTAGAATTTAGAAACATTTTTATTTTCTGAGTGAAAATATAAAGAGCTTTTTAAACATGTTCCCATAATTAAACTTGCAATGGTGTATTCTACTAAAATGATAGCACAGAACTTTGTAAGTAAGATAAAGCTTACTTTTTTGATTCTTCACTTTTCTGTTTTGTTGCCAGTTCCTTTTCAGAATTACTTCCTATGTAGAATAAATTAAAAATCCATTTTTAGAATAACTACAATTATTTTAGAATAACTGTAAGAATTAAAATCCCATGAACAGAAATGAAGAATGGTCACCAAAATATTAATGGTATGCCCAGAACGGTCAGTCTGGGCTATTTTTAGTTTTCTTTATAGAAAAAAGATTATCACACCATAACCTGACTCATACCAGGTAAAGTCTTTATAGATTTCTGAAGTAAAGATGAGCAGATACATATACAGCTAGGCCCTCTGATAATTTCAAGATTTAAGACTATGCAGATTCGGGGGCGCCTGGGTGGCTCAGCGGGTTAAGCCTCTGCCTTCGGCTTGGGTCATGATCTCAGGGTCCTGGGATCAAGCCCTGCATCTCGCTCGGCGGGGAGCCTGCTTCCCCCTCTCTCTCTCTGCCTGCCTCTCTGCCTACTTGTGACCTCTCTCGCTCTCTCTGTGTCAAATACATAAATAAATAAATAAATAATCTTTTTTAAAAAAGAAAACAAAAAAAGCCATGCAGCCTGAAATTTCCTGCTAAGCCTTTAATGCTTTGGACATTCTTCACCTGGTGTCCAGCTGCACTTTAAAAACTCAGGCACTGAGTGCCCAGCATCCAAAGTCTGCCCCTCAAGGAGCATGCTCGCCAGAAGTCCACGTGCGAACAGTATGATGCAGACCCAAAACACGGTCCCATCTACAAAGCTGGTAAATGATCCCCGAGACTACCCTCCCTGCTGCACCCGGCTGAGGCCGCTGCAGGCTTTGACCGAACCCCCACCAGCCCGCCTCCTGTCAGCCACCCTGCAGTGCAGTGCTAGGACCTTCCACGTCATTCCAGGCATCCAGAGGAAGCCTCTTTCTGAAAGGCCAGCCCCTCCTCTGCTCAAAAACCTTTCAGCAATTTCCCCATTCGCAGGGGCTGACGCCCCACTCCGCGACACAGCCACAGAGCCTACCGTGACCTCACCCGGCTGGGTAAGTCCGTCCAAGTCCATCCACTTCCCTGACCGCCCTCCCCATGCCCAACCTCGGAACTCTTCAGTTCCTCAAGCACACAGGAGGGTAGGAAGCCGCTCTCTATCCTGGGTGTGGGGCTGGCGCACAGGAGACACTGCTCTCCAACCCGACATCAGATTCTCTTCCTGTCCGCGATAACGATGAAGTACATGGGAGGGCTCCAGACAGAAAATGCAACCTGCCCACTCACATCCCCTTTATTTAAGCAACTAAGATGAAGAGTAACTATCCAATAGAAGTCTTGAAAGCTGATTTACCAGGGGCTGATGATGATGGCTGCTCCTTCTTTTGAGTATTATTCTGTGGCCTAGAGACAGGACGAGGGACACTGGTTGCCTGCAATTGCTTCTGCTTCAGATTCTGAACCGGTTTATGGCTGGAGACGAGCTTTTGTGCTTGTGGAGGAATCCGCTGGGAGGAGTTTGAAGGACACAAGACCCGCTGGGCTTGGCCAGTATTTGCAGATAACGGATTTGGAGGAGGAATTTGCTGAGTCACCGGAACACGTTTTGGACCATCACCGAGTGCAATCGTGGTCTAGGTTAGGAGGGAAAAATTTCATGTCTTCATGAACAAAAGCTGAGTATTTTGACAATTTTGCAAAGTCTGTCTTCTAGTATAACAAAATATTGAAGGTCACTGATAATCCATGGAAGGGGAAAGCTACTTGCATCAGCACTCCCAGAGGATTTGGTTAATATACAGCTGAAAGGAGTATTAAGGGTGCCGCCCACCCACCCCAACACCCCACCCCTAAAACCACGCTCCTATAAATAACTCTTCATTTACTCAACTTCCATCTGAAGAGTGAGACATCAAACACTTATCAAGAATTCTCAATGACTCAGAAATTATTACTTACCAAAAAGCTACAACACAGAAACTTTATACCAAAAATCCCAATTCCATAAAATTTCTTTGGCGATACCATACAGATATTTAGAAAAAAAGACAAAGAAATATGTCAAAATATTCATCAGTGGTTAGGTTTCAGAAGACAGTCTGAAAGGCGCCTGGGTGGTTAAGCATCTGCCTTCAGCTCAGGTTACGATCTCAGGGTCCTGGGTTCGAGCCCCACCTCGGGCTCCCCACTCAGCAAGGCGCCTGCTTCTCCCTCTGCCTGCTGCTCCCCCACTACTTGTACGCTCTCTCTCTGTCAAATAAAATCTTTAAAAAAATAAAAGTCTGAGTTTTTGCATTTACCTGATTTTACACAAAATACTTAACTACTATTAATTATTTCCTAATGTTTCATCGTCCAAGTACTTACAAAATAGGTCTGAGCCAAAAGAGTTATGGCAAAGAGGAAATAAATGGGTTCTTCGAAAAGTTATGCCAAAATATCCTATTTACATGCCTGTAAGTAGGGGATCACGAGCTTAAAATATCGTTAATTCTAAGACCTTCAACTAATCAAAGTAAACTTCAATGGAGGAAATTTCCTCACAAACGGGGGAACAATGCTGGCAAGGGAAGCCTCAGAGCGCCTCATAAGAGATGGTTTCCAACTTCCAAGTAAAAAGTCAGTTACTCCTGAAATTAGCAACCTCCACAACACAGCAGACATTCAGGCAGTGACAAACACTTCACACAGAGCAGTTTTTTTTAAATGATCTTTATCAGGGGCGCCTGGGTGGCTCAGGTCATGATCCCAGAGTCCTGGGATCAGCCAGCATGGAGGGGGGCTGTCCCTGCTCAGCGGGGAGCCTGCTTCTCCTTTTCCCTCTGCCCCTCCCCCTATTGGTGTACATGTGCTCACTCACAGGCTCTCATATATATCTATATAAAACCTTTTAAAAAATAAAAAATAAAATGAGCTTTATCATAGGAATTGAGAATCAAATATAAGGACTCAAGTTAGCCTTTTTCTGATTGGTTATTTTAGACTTCCAGCCAGTAAAAAAAAAAAAAAGGTTACGTATCCATTTATTTGAAAATGAAAACTTCTCATACCTGTCAGAATGGCTAAAATCAAAAACACAAGAAACAAGTGCTGGCGAAGATGTGGCGGAAAAGGAACATTCGTGCACTGTTGGTGGGAATGCAAACTCGGGCAGCCACTGTGGAAAACAGTATGGAGGTTCCTCCAAAAGTGAAAAATAGGGGCATGTGGGTCGCTCAGTAGGTTGGACATCCAACTCCTGGCTCCCGCTCCAGTAATCTCAGGAGGTCCAGATACCGAGCCCCAGGTCAGGCTCGGCACTGAGTGTGGAACCTGCCGAAGATTCTCTCTCTCCCTCTTCTCCCACCACCTCCCACACCCTGCTCATGCATGCTCACTCAAAAAAAGAAAACCACCACCACCAACAAAAAAAAAACCACACACAAACACGCGCGCGCGCGCGCACACACACACACACACACACACACAAAAATTAAAGAAGAGAAAAACTTCTACAAACAAGAAACCACCCCCCACCAACACACAAATCAAGAAGATTTGTGTTTTTATGCTGACTTCCTAGAAGGAATAAAATCTGGGGATTGTTTACATTAAAGATGTTTCTATAAAGACTCATTCACCCAGCTGCTCCACAAATACTCACTAAAGCCCGGGGTCTTTCCTAGGTGAAGCCTTCCTGGGTTCCAACATAGCCCAATGTGTACTGAGCACCCCTTGGCAGAACTACTCAGGTCTGTTCATTTACACATATTTTGGGAAGGCGTGTACTGGCTCACATAACTCCCCAAAAGGGCTAAGTTCCTCAGTGTGAAAGACCATGTGCTTTTCACCATGTAATCATCTCTGCATCTGACACAGCATCTGGCTTAAAGTGGGCACCCAGGAAATGTTCACTACAACGCAGCCTGACGGCCTCTGAGCTTACCATTCCCCGAATGCTGCCCAGAACAAACTAGGGCAAAGCAATTTCATTTCTGGCAAGCAAGGAAGCACAGGCAGGTATTGTGCACCTGTTGTGTACAGTGTTATCCTCCACATAATGCAGGGATACAGATACTTAAACAGCTAGCTAGAAGACAAAGCAGAACAAAATAAAAGCTACAGTGACAATCCACAAAAAAGTATTGAATGCCAAGAAAAGGGACTGACATCCAGTAATGGAGTAGAGAGTTCTAAAGTTACAATCCAAAGTAAAAGTAAAAGGAATTCCAGATATAAAACCAACCTCTTGGGTTTTATAAATTGATCGAGATTACAGATTATTCAATTTACCTTCAGAGGCCCCGCAATGCAATTCTCTTTAGATCTGTCCATGATGCCTGAAAAGAAAAAGAACCACCTTTAATTTATACAAATCCTCATGCTTCCAAATGCTGTTATGCTAGATCACGGTTATAGTTCCTGATGAAAAAAGCTTCCACAATACAGAATTTCATACTTTTTCTTTGTCCAAATGAAGCTAGCAAGGGAGCCTTGTTTTCTTGAGTGACATAAGGGACAGGTGTGAGGCCTCCAGCCTACACCGCCTCCCCTCCCTGGGTCCTCCCGCTCCACCAGCTCCACCAGCTCGTCTCTAAAGGACTACATCCGTCAGTGAGGAGCCTCCTTCCAACCCTGCTGCCTTTTAAAAGCAGGTCCTTGGGGCACCTGGGTGGCACAATGGATTAGGCCTCTGCCTTCGGCTCAGGTCATGATCTCAGAGTCCTGGGATCGAGCCCCACATCGGGCTCTCTGCTCAGCAGGGAGCCTGCTTCCTCCTCTCTCTCTCTCTCTCTCTGCCTGCCTCTCTGCCTACTTGTGATCTCTGTCGGTCAAATAAATAAATAAAATCTTTTAAAAAGATAAAATAATAAAAATAAAAACAGGTCCTCACAGAGCGCCTGGGTGGCTCAGTGGGTTAAGGCTCTGCCTTCGGCTCAGGTCATGATCTCAGGGTCTTGGAACTGAGCCCCGCATCAGGCTCTCTGCTCAGTGGGAAGACTGCTTCCCTCTCTCTCTCTGCCTGCCTCTCTGCCTGCTTGTGATCTCTCTGTCAAATAAATAAATATTTTTTAAAAAGGCAGATCCTCTCTTCCCCGTAACAGATTCCGGCAAGGACAGCATCTTCGCCCTCACCCTTCAACACTAAAGCTCCAGAACAGTCATCCACACTCACCACATCCACCATTCCTCTCAGCCACTGGCCCTCCCCCATAATTCTGTCTGGCTCATGATTGACCTCTAGCGTCACCAAACTGGTGTCCCCCAGCAGCGTTTGACTGGGTGGCTCTTTTCCCACTCCCAACCTCTGCTAGCTTGCAGGGGGGTCCCCCACACCACCAGCTGCCCTACTGCAACCTCCTTCGCTCCATCAGCCTCTCTTCTGCCAACCTGAAAGTCTGGGGGTGACTCAGAATGAGTCCTTTGACCCCACTTCTCCATCCCCACCCTTCCTAGGGTCCCTCATCCAGCACCAGGGCTCTAAACAATCTTTAAGATGATATGAATTTACATCTTCTACCCTAACCTCTCCTCCGACCGCCAGACTCCTACCTACCTGCTCAGCATTCCCCAAAAAGGCCTGTCAAACACCTCAATCCCAGCACATCAGGAAAGAACCTCCTCCTCCTTCTGGCTTTTCTTCCCCTCTGCTCTCAGGAGCAGCCTGAGCTCGGGCCCAGAGACACTTTCTTTTGCAGCTTTCCTCACTCCCTACAGGATCTCATCCAGTCTCCTGGCCCTCAAAAACATTCAGAGGCTCAGGACCTCCAGACTTCCACCTCTAGCCCAGAACTCTCCCCTGAACTCCTACCACCTAGGAAACACCTTCACCTTTAATCGGAGATCCCTCAATTTTAAAATGTCTCAACTGAACTCCTGCTCCCTCCCTACCCCATCTCTCCCACCCTGTTCTTGCGGACGTCCCCATCTCAGTTCCCCATCTCAGTTCCTGGCAAGCCCAGCCTGCCGGTTGCTCAGTTCACGGTCTTTTACACGGTTCTCTCTCAAACCCCACATCTAATCCATCAGCATATCTTGTCGGCTCTACATTGAAAAAATCACTGCTCAGCACCTTTAATACTACCACCTGATCAAACCAATGCTCTCTCCCTTCAATTCTTTGCAACAAGCTCCCCGTGGTCACTTTGCTTCCACCCTTGCCCATTATAGTCCATGCACAACACTACTAAGTCAGCTATGTTGGTCAGTTCCTTGGTTTGGATGCCCCTCATGGACCCTCAACGCAAATTCAAAATCCTACTTGCATAGACAGGCGTAGAGTCTCATAGAGTATGGACCCAGACCACCATTTTTGCCTTATCTCCTCTTGTTTATTGCACACCAGCCATACAGGGCTTCTTTCTTTCCTCAAAGCAGTCCCCTGCCACAGGGCTTTTGTATTTCCTGTTCTCTCTACCCATTTGGCTCTTCCCTCAAATAGAAGTGTGGCTTGCTCCTTCATTACAGTCAAGTCTATGCTGAAATGTTGCCTTTCTGACCATCTTGCTTTTATTTTCTTCATAGCCCTTATTTAACATCTAACATAACATTGCTTGTACTTGTAAGCTCCATCATGAGAGTGAGGGCTTAGTCCCATTTTGTTTATGTTGCCTCCTCAGAACATGTCTGCACAGTTCCTATACCAGTGTTTGGGAAATGAGTTAATCCATTAAGAAAGCACATCAATAATGCAAATAGTTTATAGCACTTACTAAGCCCATACTGTGAATCAGACACAGCAACCTATCAAGTAGGTAGAACATAAACTCCAAGAAAACAGAAACCTCTCTGTATTTTTCCTACCCAGGTGTTCCCTAATTCTATAATCCAATCAGAAAATGTTCCCCCCACACACACACTTTCACATCCATTTCACAAATAAGCAAATAACTCTGCCCTGAAGATGGACCGCCAGCTACAGAGCAAGGAGTCTTTATATCAAACGGGTTAGGAGAAATGACAGAAAGGAAAAAGGAGTTACAAGCTTGTGTTACGCAAACATTAATTTCACATACGCTCTTATGCTTTCTTCACTCTCCCGAACGATCACAAGCAGCAGACTAATGAGATCACACAGGCTTAAAGACATTCATTCAATAGTCTTCCACAAAAGCTAGATATTTGCCCCAACTGAATATAGTTTACCCTCTCAGGGAGATGAATAATAAAAAAAGAGAATGGAGTAAGATTCTGATCCACAGATTCTGGAGAGCCCCAGGAAAACTGTTTCTCAAATGATTCCAGTGCACAGCCAGGGTCACATGACCCAATGACCTTCACAAGATCCCTGCAACTCAAACCACATATCCTACTATTCTAAACAGGAAACTGTTAAAGATTGTACAGCACTGTGCATTTCGACTTTTTCTTCACCAAACCTGCTAGTGTCTGCACAGATTCAGAGGAGAATGGGAACGAGTATGTGGCTGAGAAGCATTTAATTCAAAGAACAAGAAAGGGTAAGGAGAGAGGACAAACCCTTGAAAGTTTAGGGCAGTAGCTCCATCTACTCCTGGAGGGCATTTGTTAGAAATGGAGACTTTGAGACCCAACCACAGACCTAATAAATCAGATTCTGCATTTTAACATCCCCAGACGTCTAGTACGCCTTGGCCTTGATCACTGGTTGTCCACGAAACATCAGAATCACCTGGGAAACCTGACAAACTACAGACACCTGAGTCCTCTATGCCCAAGCTCTTGTGATTCATTAGCTGGGTCTACATTTTTCACAAGGACCCTTAGGAATCCCGTTAAACGCGGTCCAAGATCTGCAGTTTGAGAAGCACCGCCCCAAAGAAAGCCTCTTGGAGGAAGTTTTCATTTATTCACCCCTCCTCCATCCATTCATCCCCTTGAGGGTCCCGCCTGGCTATTCTACCCAACGGAGCCCCCGGTAAGCCACACTACGGTTTTCTTTTGCAAGTTCTCGGGTCAGTTCGTCGTCTGGCGCCCCACCCCCGCTAGAACACAAACTACCGCAGAGCAAAAGCCCTCCTATTTTTTTCTTACCCAGGTGCTCACCGAATACGAGAAGCCCATCAGAAAGCACCCCCACCCCCAAGGCCCCCAACAACCCCATGCACCGCGGGTGTTTAGTAAACACCAAGCGGCATCTAACCGGGTGCCCCAGGACCCGGAAGGAGAGGGGACAGAGCTGGGAAAGCACGGGGTGGGGGGGGGGGGGGGGGCGGGGAGAGGAGCAGGGAGAGGAACAGGAGGGCTGAAGAGGACAGAGGAGGACCAAAGTGGCGACGGAGTCACCAAGGGAGGCCTCGCCTCCACTCTTCTCCGCGGGCCCCGCAGCCCCACCGCCTTCTTCCTTCCCACCCGTTCCGCCGCCCGCTGAACATCCACCCAGGCCCGCCGCCCTCGCCCACCCGTCTCACAGAGCTGTCCCGGGGTCTACGAACTCGTCGGCTCCTGCCTCCGACCCGAGGCAGCCGAGTGCTCCTTGGAGCTCAGCCGTTAAGATTCAAAGTCTTCATTTTAAATAGGAGTTAAACCCTCTGATCTGAAAGCTGATTGGCCTGGGCCAGAGAGGCGCTGCCTTTCGATTGGTTCACAGCCAACCCGACGGCTTGAGTCACATCCAAGGCGGTGACGGCGCGCAGGCGCACTTGCCCGGTAAGGCCCCGGAAGTGGTGGAGCCAACCGCCCGCCAGGCTTTGGCCGTTCTAGCGCCCGCGGTGCTCTCCGGGATCCGACATTTGTCCACGAAACAGCATCTCCCTGGTGTCAATCAACGTTGTCGCGCAAGAGGGAAAGTCCGAGGAGGTTAACGAACCACTCGAACGCGCCAGTAAGTAAGATGGCGAGAGGGGCAGGAGAGAGTGAGGCCGATCGATAGCGCAGCGCTCGGCGTTTCGCCCTTTGCGCGTGCGCAGGGAACGTGCGCTCAGAGCGATCGATTGGGCAGAATTCGCGCCTCCATTTTTCTGGGAGAGAGCGGGAGATCAAGAGAGCCGGACTAGAGGGTACTGGGGCCCTGGGATGCATGGAGAGCGGCTGGTGCGGTTCGCAGGGGTCTTTATGGGACCACAGGAAAGATGAGCGGGGCGGGAAGGCCGGATAGTGAGAGGGTTGGCATGCGCCCTGAGTTGCCCGGCCGGGCCTGCACACCCCCTTCTGTTCCTCGAAGGCCTCGCTGCGTCCCTCACTCCGTCCTTAGTTCGCTTCTACCGCGGGATGGTAGCGGAGCCTCGTGAGGGGCCATGTGTGTCCCCGCCCTGGTCCCTCTTCCAGTTCCGGGTGTAGACAGTTCTTGCGGCTTGTGCTTCCCGTCCTCGGGCCTCGGCGTCCTCATCTGCAAATTGGGGGCGGTAATTGGGCACTCAGTAGCCCAGCGAGCGAACGTTCTGGGAGACTTGAGAAGCGGGCCTCGTCCTTTTCTTTCTTAATCTTTGTGTGCCCCGTGATGCTCCTGGCGTGAGGGCAGAGGCGGGAGAGATTTGTGGTTAAGTTCTGGGCGCTGCTGTGGGCTGTCCTGGCGGCCCCTTGACGCGTTACCCAGCCACATTTTATTTTCAGTTTCCTAACTTCTTTGTGCCGGTTTCATCATCTCTTTTGTGTCCAAGTGTTGTCTACACAAGCATAGATTTGTATACAGCTGTTTCTACGTGTGCTTAAATACTTCGATTTCATTCAGTGAGCTAACGCTTGTAAAGTGCTTAACACTGTGCCTGGCAAGTACTTAATAAATGTTAGCAGCTGTTATTAACACCGGTCAGTGCAGCCCAATAAGGCCTGGAGCTCTGAGGTCAGATAGCCTGGGTGAGTTAACCTCTTTGCACCTCAGGTTGCCTATCTCTAAAACAGGATTAGGTGAGTATTTAGTGAGATAATGCATACAGGTTGCTTGCACGCTGTGTGTTATATACTACACTTATGTCTAATAGATTTTAAAGTTTTAAAATTATTAGATTTTTTAAAGATTTTTATTTATTTGAGAGCAAGAGAGGGAGCAGGAGGGGCAGAGAGAGGGGCAGAGGGAGAAGCAGGCTCCTCCACGAGCAGGGAGCCGGATTCCGGATTCGGGAATGGATCCCAGGACCCTGGGGATCATGACCTGAGCCAAGGCAGAAGCTTAATGGGCTAAGTCACCCAGGCGCCTCTGTCATTAAATTTTCAAGGAGCGCTACAAGTAGTCATCAGCAACACAGTCTAGAGTTAAACCATCTGTATTTCAGTCCCGCTTTCTCCATGCACTCCAAGGTCGTGGGACCCTGGACAAGTTATTTTCCCTTCTGATCTGTATATAAGATTACAGGATCTCCTTTACAGAGTGGTGTTGAGGACTAAGTAAGAAAAAACATGCTAAATACTCAGTACCTGTTATTTATTCTTAGGATCAATAGCTTCAGTTATTCTCCAGAGGGAGTTAGAAAACATGGTTCCCCACCCCATTACTATAAGACACCCCCGTTCCAGTAAAGTCCGGTAAAGTCCAGGCAGGGCTAGTGTTACTGCTCACTCCTTTCTGGTATTCCTCTCTCTCCCCTGTGCTCTTGCAGTTTCTTGTCTGCCTGCAACTTCTCTTCTTTATTAACAGCCCCAAATTCTTGTGGCCCTCTGATAGCTGTCCAGACATACATATACATACAGACATTGATTTTTGGAAGTCAAATTATGCACTCATGTTCACCATTTGTACTGACTTTTTTTGCATAGATCAGAAACCATCATCTGCAGTTTTCATTTTACTTTCTAAGGAAGACCTTAACCACTTCTGAACCAATCTTAGGGCACAATCCTTCAGATTTTTGCCCTTTTTATTCATGTTTTTATTGTTGTTTTAGCCATATCCTTTTTGCCAGTATTTTATTAAGCAATTCATCTTTGAATCTTTCCAAAGCATTCAATTTGATTTAGTTTTCATAGCATCGTGGCTTTTGTGCCCTTGTGTTTCTCTTTACTATGTAATTATATTATGTAATATAACAGATTTAGTTACCTTAAAATGTGTGGTTTTTTTTTTTTTTTTAAGATTTTATTTATTTATTTGACAGAAAGAGATCACAAGCAGGCAGAGAGGCAGGCAGAGAGAGAGGAGGAAGCAGGCTCCCTGCGGAGCAGAGAGCCCGATGTGGGGCTTGATCCCAGGACCCTGGGATCATGGCCTGAGCCAAAGGCAGAGGCTTTAACCCACTGAGCCAACAAGGCATTGGCCTCCTACCTTAAAATGTGTTTTAATGAACATAACTGGGAGGTGTCTGGGTGGCTCAGTCAGTTAAGCATCTGCCTTCGGCTCGGATCATGATCTCGGGGTCCTGGGATCAAGTCCTACATTGGCTCCCCACTCATCAGGGAGCCTGCTTCTCAGTCACACACTCTTTCTCTCTCTCTCTCTCTTTCTCTCTCTCTCTCTCTGTAAAATAAATAAATAAATAAATGATTTATTTTTTTTTTTTTTTAAAGGAATGAACATAACTGGGGCTCCTGGGTAGCTCCTGGGTAGTCGTTAAGTGCCTACCTTCAGCTCAGGCCATGGTCCCAGCATCCTGGGATCCAGTTCCGCCTGGCGCTCCCTGCTCAGTGGAAAGCCTGCTTCTCCCTCTCCTACTCCCCCTGCTTGTGTTCCCTCTCTCGCTGTGTCTCTGTAAAATAAATAAATAAACCCTATTTTTATATATATTTTTTTAAAGATTTTATTTATTTATTTGACAGAGAGAAATCACAAGTAGATGGAGAGGCAGGCAGAGAGAGAGAGGGAAGCAGGCTCCCTGCTGAGCAGAGAGCCCGATGCGGGACTCGATCCCAGGACCCTGAGATCATGACCCGAGCCGAAGGCAGCGGCTCAACCCACTGAGCCACCCAGGCGCCCAATAAACCCTATTTTTAAAAAATGAACATAACTGACATGAGTAAACATGTAGCTCAGCTGGTGGAAACAGTAGTGTCTAGACATTCAGCAATAGCAGCTGTCTTACCTATTGCAAAAACCAGTGTCTTTTTTTTTTTTTTAAGATTTTATATATTTATTTGACAGAGATCACAAGGAAGCAGAGAGGCAGGCGGGGGGGGGGGGGGCGGGGAAGAAGGCTTCCCCTCTCCCAGGACCCTGGGATCATGACCTAAGCCGAAGGCAGAGGCTTTAACCCACTGAGCCACTCAGGTGGCCCAGTTAGTGTCTTTTAACAGAAGAAATAGAAGATTCTAGGATAGCAATATAGAATTAAAATGGCAAGCAGGTAGTTTGACAGAAAAAAAATTGACAAAAAGTTCTGTAATATTCTGTAAATATTAGCTAACATGAATTTGAATAACATGATTTCACTGCTCTGCACACACCATTCTTATTTAACCTTCACTAACTTACTTAACAGCTGAGGAACATGATCTCAGAGGAAGGAGGTTGATGACCAAAGATGACACGACTAGTAGAGCTGGGATGTGCTCCCCACACGTCTGACCAGATTGCTGTGTTGCCTCTGTGACTTAGTAGTGCTTCTGCCCTTCACCACCCCTCTTTTCTCATCTTGCAGCCGGCAAGGAGATTGGCTTCCTCTTCTCCAAGATGTACAGAACCAAAGTGGGCTTGAAGGACCGCCAGCAGCTCTACAAGCTGATCATTAGCCAGCTGCTCTATGATGGCTACATCAGCATTGCTAATGGCCTCATTAATGAAATCAAGCCTCAGTCTGTTTGTGCGCCCTCGGAGCAGCTGTTGCATCTCATCAAACTAGGTAGCTTTGAATGCAGATTCATTGATTCCGTGACAAGGTTCCCGATGTTTTCACAATCAGAATTGTTCAAGATTATTTTTGTTTCGTTTTAGTGCCTAGTATGTGTCAAGTTCAGTGCTAGATACTGAAAGAGTAAGCAAACTCCAAGTTATGACGATTTCGTGCTGGTTCTAGCCTCAAGCTCTGTGTAAGAATTATCTGAAGCGTTCTTTCATTGTAATATGGTTTCAGATTTCAGCTCGAATGGTGTTTCAGAGAGTCGTCTTCTCCTCTTCTAAAATAACCTGCTATCTTCCCAATACCTCCCCAGGTGCTCTAAAACAACACTTCCATTTCTTTCATAATAGAATCACTGTCTGAAATTTTCTTCACTGTTTCAGGTTGTTTCCCACGCAGTCTGTACTCCCCAGAAAAGACAGTAAGCTCAATAAAGACCAGGATCTTGTCTTGTTCAACAGGATATCCTGATGCTTGCCTGGGTTGTAGAAAGCACTCAGTAAAATATAGAATGACCATAATGTTTATACCCTTTGACTTAGCAATGCTAATTTTGATAATTTTTATACGAATTTGAGGAAATAAAATGAATACAACTGAAATACCCAAAAATAAGAAGTTAGTTGTGAGTATTCTTGTATCCATCACATTGGGTCCGGCAACATGATATAGATAAACATTACACTGGCCAGATGTTTATTCTGTTTGAGTAAATGAACAACTTACAAAATACCATATAGTGTGGTTCTATTTTTAAGAATTGTAACAAAGGTCCAGAAGAATTTCATTCCACCATGTTAATAGTAACTATCTCCGGGTGATCTAATAGAAGATAATTTTTATTTTTGTGTTCATCTGTATTCCTAATTTTTCTTATACTTAATAAACATAATCTTTATGTGATATGTAAAGTTATTTTTAAATTTAAAATGCATTTTCTTGAGAAACTTCTATTTATTTAAATATCAACATTCTTTCAGATATGTTTCACTAGTGTTACTGCTAACAATGTATCTGACTTAATGAGCCTCAAAGCTGCTACTAACAGGTCTCAGCACTAAAATACTAAAATACAGAATGGGAAAAAATGGACAGCATAACTACAGAATTGCTTTTTTTTTTACATTTCTGTAGTTGTAATTAAAGTAGGAAATTTTGGAGGCAGAAATTGGGGGAGCTGATGGAACCTCTTGGAATCTAAGCTTCCCTGATCCTTACTGCCTATAGGGTTGTCACTGTGCATGCACCTCGGTCGGCAGACATTATTTTGTGAAGGGCTAGATGTCCTGCAGCTCCAAGAAAGAGTAAAGTGACACTGGATCCAGAATTTCGTCTTGGCTTTTTAAAGTAACATTTTTTCATGCACTTAATTTTTTTTTAAAGATTTTATTTGTTTATTGAGGGGAGAGACCGCATGAGCAAGGGGAAGGGCAGATGGAGAGGGAGAAGCAGGCTCACCGTTGAGCACAGAGCCCAATGCAGGGCTTGATCCCAAGAGTCTAGGACCATGACCCAAGCTGAAAGCAGACACTTAACCCACTGAGCCACCCAGGCACCCCTCATGCACTTAATTTTTATTCCTTTCAGGAATGGAAAATGATGATACCGCAGTTCAGTATGCAATTGGTCGTTCAGATACAGTTGCCCCGGGCACAGGAATTGACCTGGAATTTGATGCAGATGTCCAGACCATGTCCCCAGAGGCTTCAGAGTACGAAACGTGCTATGTCACTTCCCATAAAGGACCGTGCCGCGTAGCTACGTACAGTAGAGATGGGCAGTTAATAGCTACTGGATCTGCTGACGCTTCCATAAAGATACTTGACACAGAGAGAATGTTGGCCAAAAGTGCCATGCCGATAGAGGTAACAATGCCAGTGACGCGTGTGCTGTGTGCCTGTTGTTCACTGGGAGAATGAGAGACCAGTAGATCAGACTTAACTTAGCACAGTTGGGTACTTTGAATCAGACAGATTTTAGAGTTTGAGCACCTATTTTCTCATTGGTCTAGGTCATGATGAACGAGACTGCACAGCAGAACATGGAAAACCACCCAGTGATTCGAACGCTTTACGACCACGTGGATGAAGTCACATGTCTCGCTTTCCACCCAACAGAACAGATCCTTGCCTCTGGCTCAAGGGATTATACTCTTAAATTATTTGATTATTCCAAGCCATCTGCAAAAAGAGCCTTCAAATACATTCAGGTTAGGAATGTTTGGAAAGGAGCTTTACATTTTTTTCTTAAAAACTAAGAGTTATTATTGTATGACTATTCCCTTTTTTAAAGTAGGCTCAGTGATCATCCTATAAAACAGGAGCAACAAAGACGCATGCCTCAGGTTGCTCGGGAATCCGATTTGCATGGACTCGTGGTCCGCATGCTTCCTGTGCCCACCTCCGTGGCTGGTCAGGACTGCTGGCCACAGTGTATGCAACAAGGGTTCACAATCTATGTCACTTTTTAAGGGTTGCAGAACCCTGTTTAAAGATAAAACAGACCAACTTGGCTGAAGTGTAACTTAATGGCAATCAAAAAATCATTCCATTGAAACTCAGATGTTTCCCGGAAAAGTGACATTTGGTACTGTATTTTGAGTTTGAAGCTCAGAAATACTAATGTTTTGGTAGTGGCTTCTACCTTTTTATAATTTAACTTAGTTTTTTTACTCAATATTTGGAGACCCAGGACAAACTGAAGAAGCTCTTCCCGTGTACAAGTTGTATTTATCCTTGTTCGTTCATATGTGAATGTATTCTAGCCCGATAGTGTTCCATTCTGAGTTCACCCGATGTTAATTTGGAAATAATGAAGCTCGCTCCTGCGGTTTTTGGAATAAGTAATCTCACCAGGAAATAGTTTTTAAAATCTCTGTTCAAATGATACTCTAGAAAGTTCATTGTTCCTTCTTATACCTGTGTAACATCTGACCATTGTCTTGAGTATTCTTTCCATCAATGAAATACTTTCCGCATTTCCTCCGGATTTAATTGTTCACCAGTTGGTTACTTAATGTCTCTGTCCTAACAGGAAGCCGAAATGTTACGCTCCATCTCTTTTCATCCTTCCGGAGACTTTATACTTGTTGGGACTCAGCACCCTACTCTTCGGCTTTATGATATCAATACATTTCAGTGTTTTGTCTCATGCAATCCTCAAGATCAACACACCGATGCTATATGCTCCGTGAATTACAATCCTAGCGCCAATATGTATGTAACTGGTAGCAAGGACGGCTGCATCAAGCTATGGGATGGTGTTTCAAATCGATGCATCACAACTTTTGAGAAAGCCCATGATGGTGCTGAAGTTTGTTCTGCCATTTTCTCCAAAAATTCGAAATACATTCTCTCCAGTGGAAAAGACTCTGTAGCTAAACTTTGGGAGATATCCACAGGACGAACGCTGGTCAGATACACAGGTATGTGAAAAATTGCTATTACTTAATGTTTCTGAAGCATTTTATGGTTTCCAGAACCCTTAAATCCTCACGAGAGCCACAGAGTAAATGTATGCATTGAGCAAGGCAGGTGTGATTCCTCTTTTAAATAAGAAATCGAGGCTTAGACATTAGGTCATTCAGCCAAGGCTGCAGGTCATAAGAAGCAGAGCTGGAAATAGAACGATAGTTTCATAACCTTATTCTTCTTCATACTTTATGGCTTAAATGAGATCTGATTCCATGCAATTAACATTTGAGATTCTGGTGGTCCATTTGTAAACCAGTGGTCCGCCTTCTTTCCTCAGACATAGAGCAGTCCAGAGAAAAGCCTGAGTTAGTGCGTCACAGTAAATATATGCATTAGGGAAAGAAGGCTGAGAGGGAAGATCTTGGCCTATTCCTAAGACAGCCGGTAACCCTAATAGTTACTCGGGCAGTGAATGTTGGTAAAATACTGTGTCTCATTCCCTGTTCCTCAGAGCTGCCAAGGCTATTGTTTGGTAGAAAACCTCTAGGAAACTTCAGCTAGTTTCCTGTGTTGTGAGATGTTTGTGTCATACACTAAAATCACCAGGACCGGAACTTAATAAGAAAACAATTTATAAGGGCCTGGCTGTGGTGGTTATTAGTTAGCCTTTTAGAAAAGTGAAGAGGTGGAGACTGAGACATCTGAACCACTAGGGTGCAGCATGACCCCCTCTGATCTGTCTCCTGGCCGCCAAGTTCACTTCCTGCCATCTGTCTGGCTTCTGACACAGGCGGTACAACTGACAAGTCTTGTGGAAAGTCATTTTTATCATAATTCTTGGTGACTTTGTTGAAACACTATTGTATGGAGCTATTTTGAAGAATTTCTTTAATTCTTATTGTTCAAGGACTGTATGCTTGTTGCAAAAAGAAGATACAAAAGTGATCGGAGTGAAAGTGGGAAAACCTCCATCTTCAGAAGTAACTGAGTGCAGTGTATCAGGAAGGGTGCATGCTAGAGTCTCGAGATTTATTGTGTTTGTTTTGTCTTGTGACTATTGGGATGTTTCTTTTTTTTTTTTTTTTTTTTTAAGATTTTATTTATTTGTCAGAGAGAGCGAGCGAGAGCGAGCACAGGCAGACAGAGTGGAAGGCAGAGTCAGACGGAGAAGCAGGCTCCCTGCGGAGCAAGGAGCCCAATATGGGACTCGATCCCAGGACGCTGGGATCATGACCTGAGCCGAAGGCAGCTGCTTAACCAACTGAGCCACCCAGGCGTCCCACTATTGGGATGTTTCATGCTTACATGTGGCTGATGAGTTTGTTTTGGTGGAGAATTGGGATTTGATGTCAAAATGAGATTCTACGGAATTTGTATGCAAATTCCCTCATTTTCTAATTCACAGGCTAAGATTCCATGGCAGCATGCTTAGATCTGTGTTTCCAGCTCGAGTGTCTAGTTAGAATTCAAAGGGTTCTTGAAATATTGAAAGACAAGGAAAGACTATCAAGTGTTAGAAATTTCAATGTTAAAAATCAATTCAGAACACTAAAAATGCTGAACCAGGGAAGCAGTGCGCAGAGCTTGTGAAGTGGACATATGCGCAGTCAGTGAGCTCCAGGAGAGGGCAAGGTGACTGGCAGTTCTGTAAACCTAAGAAATGGAAATGGAAGTATCTTTCTGTATGCGTCAGGTGGCGGGAATTTATAAGATTGCTGTTACAATGTATTGATCAACATTTTAGGAAATTACATATCCTATTGTTAGGAGTGTCAGCTGGTAAAGTATTTCCACTGGGCAGGTTGGTGTCCTGTATCAAAATTTTCAGCATCAGGCCTACGAGGTGCACTCTTAGAAATTTAGTCTAAAAAGACTCTGAGCAAGCATGCACGTGCGCACACAGCAAGGTTCCATGCCAACGAAATCTAGAGTAGGTGAAAGGGAGAGAATGAAGTGAATTGTTGTTCGGCATCCTTTTCACAGTATGCAGCCTTGAAAAATAAACACCCTGCAAAGCTCTATGTGTGTTGTACCCTATGCAGATCCTGGCAGCCACCGTGTGAGTGGGTGCTGTCATTACCCTCCACAGAACAGAAGCGAAATTGAAGGCATAACAGGGCGGTGTGATCTGTCCATGTTCGCATCACTTATAAGTGTTGAGTCCAGATCTGACACCAACACTTGTATTTTTATCCATGAAACCATAGTCCCTCCTCACAGAGCTCTGCTCCAGCCTGTCGAATGAAAGCAGTGGTGTGTGCCCTGCTTTACAGATGACGGACAACGTAGAGATTTGGAGAAAGGGTGTTCATCAGAATACTGACTCTGGGTGCAAAACTATCAGGCAGTTCTTTTTTATGCTTCATACAGTATTTTAAACATAAAATCTGTATTTTCCTGGTCCTAAAAAAGCCTAAAGTTTCCTTTTGGAGAGAAGATGTCCATACATCCCAGTAATTCTGTTTTAGGAATTTAATCAAGGAAATCATGTGTTCAGTACAAAGAATTTGTTGCAGTGTTATTTGCGATCAGATACAAACTAAATGCCTAGCAGGAGAAGAAGTAACTAGTAATAGTGCTTCCTAACAATGGTGCATTTTGCAGCCAGTAAAAAACATGGAAGAACGAATGTACCCAACAAAAAGTTGATTTAAACTGTGACAGAAAAGACATGTAGCACCAATTTTGTATCTTTTCTTAAGATGTTTTTATGCCTAGAGGTATATCAGAGCATTCACAGTTAGTTGCCCGAGGTAGCAAGCTGGGGTGATTTTGGTCTGCATGCTTTCCTGGAGCATCCCAAATTGCACAACAAATGTGTATTCCTTCCATTTTAAAATGCTGTTTTGCCAGGGACAGGATAGTTAGCCAACGTGCGAGAGTCCGAGGATGGAAAACATCAACGTGGACAGCTAGCCTTGGCGCTCAGACCCGTAACCTCTCATCTCTGTGCAGGTGCCGGCTTGAGCGGGCGGCAGGTGCACCGAACACAGGCCGTGTTCAACCACACTGAGGACTACGTGCTGCTCCCCGACGAGAGGACCATCAGCCTGTGCTGCTGGGACTCTCGCACGGCCGAGCGCCGCAACCTGCTCTCCCTGGGCCACAACAACATCGTGCGCTGCATCGTGCATTCGCCCACCAACCCCGGCTTCATGACGTGCAGCGACGACTTCCGAGCACGGTTTTGGTACCGGAGATCCACCACGGACTAACCCGCCTCCAGGATCTAGGGTTCTTGTCTCGAGGACTGTGCCCCTTCTGCCCCCGCGCCCCATCAGCAGCTCCGGTCGTAAGTCACTGCACCACCTGGCAGGTGTGCCGCCATCTCTCCGTCCTTCTTGGATTTGTACAAAAGAATCTTTTTTTACCTTGATGTAGAATCATGGTGGGAAAAGTTGGAAACGCAGATCTGTGCGGTGGTTCTGCATTCACTGATTATTACAGTGTGATTTTCATCGGTTTTGTAAATACAGGACTTGCCATTTCTCTTGAATCTCTTGATCATTTGAAGAAGGATAGAGTATTAAAGTGCTTTCTAGATCTCAACTGAACCTGTCCCGAGGAATTTTCATTTGGCATTTTTGTCACCTTTTGTACCTGTTCTCCACCCTCCTTGTCCGTGTGTCTCCATGCAGAATACATATCGACCGACAAGTGGGCACACAGCTCTGAGAATCGAGTGTTGTGCTGTATTAAAACCATTTTAGAGCATCCATCAGTTCTATCCTAAAATGACATCATTCTGATAATAAAGCTCAGATCTCTGACTTTAGTGTTACACTTTTTCACTTCAATAAAATAGCGGCCAGTTTTTCCTGAAGATGTGTAGGAGACCAGATGTTTCATTGTACCTCCCACATTGTCCTTTCCGTGCCTGCTGTGCTTATCTTCAGTGAATACTTCTAATAAGATTATTGCTGGTCTATAGAAAACCTAATTGAAGATCCATCCAATCTAATCAAAATTAGGTGACCCCACGGCTGCTCAGCTACTCACTTGTTTCACAGGTGATTAATACCTATTGACTTTGTTCTTGTGTAATTTTAATCTCGTTTTTCAGTTCTCTTCAGCATGAATCATCACTACTCATCGTGGATGCACACAGCAACTCTGTTCTTGGAAGATTTTTGCAGTTAACCAACCGATGGGGGTTTTCTTCTTCTCAAAACTTTTTAGGATGTGACACTATTTCTCTGGATTCAGCTCAAGCTAGATCAGGGAACCCTAACCTCTCCTCTGAAAGATAGACTTTGGTTTATATTTATCCCCAAATACAAATACCTCATGATCTGGGTAGGAATATCTAGAATTAGAATTTAGGGTCATTTGATAAAAATATCAAATTGATTAAAGTTAAAGTGTTTTATGTTTTAGAAACTTTAAAATCTTCTGAGGTTTACTGCATAAAAATTCTTAGTCATCCGCCTTAAGGATCATTTCAAGTCTTTGGACTAGGAAACCATCTTAGGCATTCTTAATATGTTAAATCAGAGTTTTAGTTCAGATTTCCAAAGAGCGATATTTTTTAGTCTATAGGGAGTTTGGATTTATTTTTATTCTGTGTCTTGATTCTCCAGCATTTGGACTTGGCCATCTGCAGGTGCTGCTTTTGTAAGATTGGAAGAAACCTACTGAATAGGAAAAAGAATAACCAGTTCCATAGAAAATTACCAGCCAAAGCTCCTGGCTTCTTTTTTTGCTGCTGCTTTTGCTTTCAGCCCTATGAAACTACAACAGAGGTTGACCACCTTCTACTCCAGCACATGCACTAGAGTGACCCCGAAGCATTCCTGATTTAAGCTCCACTGGGTCTTTTTAACTATTGATGAATTTAAATAAGGATGCCTGCTTTTTCCAGTTTCTGGAGTGGTCTCAGCAGTGGATCTATAGTTTCAGGACTCCCGTTTACAAGATCAAGATACTTCGTGTGTTTCCAAAACAGACCTTTTTTTTTTCTTTTCTTTTTTCTTTTAAAAATCACATTTTGGGACACCTGGGTGGCTCAGCCGGTTAAGCCTCTGCCTTCAGCTCAGGTCATGGTCCCGGAGTCCTGGGATCCAGCCCCTCGTCAGGCTCCCTGCTCAGCCGGAAGTCTGCTTCTACCCTCTCCTCGCTACTCCTGCTCTCTTGCTATCTCTGTTGATATCTGTGTCTCAAATAAATAAAATCTTTTAAAAAATAAAATCACATTAATATTTTGAACTGGTATAAAGGCCAGGAATATTATATTACATGGACATGACATCAGCATGTCATTAACTGTACCACATAACACCCTGGCTTTCAAACAGTGAATAATAAGTCAGGGTCAGAACTTACAACTTCTGTGTTATTTTTTTAAAGATATGTGATTTCTAAAAAATAAACTTTTTGTATGTAATAATTTAAAGCTAGTTCTTTTTTTTTTTTTTTTTGGACCTTACTTTGAATGTTTCCATTCTATATTCTCATATAGCAATTATGACTTTGGTACTTTTCATACTTTCTTTAGTGTTTTGTTCTAGAAGTCAGATTTTTTTTTCAGCGTTCCAAAATTCATTGTTTTTGCGCCACACCCAGTGCCCCATGCAATCTGTGCCCTCCATAATACCCACCATCAGGCTCACCCAACCCCCCAGTCCCTCCCCTCCAAAACCCTTGGTTTGATTCTCAGAGTCCACAGTCTCATGGTTTGTATCCGCCTCCAATTTCCCCCATCTCACTTCTCCTCTCCATCTCCTCATGTTCTCCATGTTATTCCTTGTGCTCCACAAGTAAGTGAAACCATATGATAATTGACTGTCTCTGCTTAGAAGTCAGATTTCTATAGCCAAACCTCCTTTAGCTATGTGCCTTACCTAAAACTAAATATAATTCCATATCTTTTGATGACTCAGAGAAACCAACCTTTCGCCTTAGACTTCAGTTGAGCCGAGGAAAGGTGATGTTGTGGGGTGGGGGAGGTGTCTCAGCAACAGATTTGGGGTGGGAGGGAGACTTCTGTTTCTGAAAATATGGTGAACCGGATACTCTCAGAACCTTTTCAGCACACACCTGTACAGAATTTCTTTTTATTTTTAATCTCTAAAAGGCTGAGCTAGCAATAAGTTCTCAGGGAATTTTTGAGAGGCAAAAGCAACCAGAAAGTTCAAATCTAGATAATCAAGAGCTATGGGGTGGCCATTTGCACTGAGGACATTTGTCAAGCCCCTGAAGCCGAATGATTTCTGAGCTGTGACCTCACGTGGGAGCTTTGGTCCAGACTTGGTAGGAAAGCCTAGAACCCGGAAGGAGCCCTATTCCCTGAAAGGGTGAACTTTACAAAAACTCCACCTCCCGGGAAGAGGAAAGCTGCCTGACTGGGTGCTGGCTCAGGTGTGTGGGGCGGGTCTTCTCTGACAGTCCCATCTCACTTAAGGTGGGAACAAACAACTCATACTACCTTTGTGGCTGGAGACAAGCAACCCAAGAGTCTAAAGCCAACACCAATGAAGGAAGAACACAACTTTCCCCCAGGCTCCAGTGTCCCAGATCCAGCTCTGAGAATCACGGGGTCATAATCAAGTATTTAAGGAAACTGCCCCCATGAGGAGAAGCAGTAGAAACTAGACCCGAGAGTCAGACTTGAAGACTTGGAATTAATCAGATGCATGGTATGTGAGTACATCGACCATGAAGAGATGAAACGGACCGAGGACCAAGAGACTTTAAAAAGTGATCAAGAGGATCTGGACAACAAAAACCTTGTAGAAAATAATCAACTTTTTTTTTTTTTTAAGATCTTTTAAATTTATTTGTTGGAGAGAGGAAGAAGCAGACTCCCTGCTGAGCAGACTCCCCGCTCACATGGGGCTCTATCCCAGGACTCTGAGATCATGACCTGAGCCAAAGGCAGACATTAACCCACGGAGCTATACCCAGGCACCCCAATAGTTGACGTTTCTATAACTTTAATTCCTCGGGCTTTTGGCCTTTTTCTGGAGCTTTTCTACTTCACCTTCTGACTCCCTTGGTGGGTGTTCTAATCCAGTGAACCTCTTACTCACTGTTCAGCTGGCCACTCACCTGACAGTAACCCCTTGCCTGCGGCCCCGTGTGGTGCCCAGGGATTTTCTTGTGTTCCTGCTAACACTCCCCCCCCTCTCCTCCAGCTTTTGGCCCCCTTGATGCCTTCAGCGTTTCTTTTGCATCCTGTTTCTCAAGTCGTGCTTGCTTTAACCCCCTCCACCATGACATCGAAATTCAAACTGTTAAACAGAGTCATCACTGACCTTTAAAATCTCAGTCCTCCCTGTTTCATCTGTGCATTGGAGAATTTAGCTGAATTTGTTGACAATTTATGAAATTCTGCTTTCCCCAAAAGAGCTGAATTTGAGTTACCTTCTTGAGGTTAAAAGCCGCCAGATTACTAGATGCTTTGAAAGCCGTGCAGTCTAGGGACAACTGGGTGGCTCAGTGGTTTAAGCCTCTGCCTTCAGCTCAGGTCATGATCTCAGGGTCCTGGATCGAGCCCTGCATCGGGCTCTCCATTCGGCGGGGAGCCTGCTTCCCCCTCTCTCTCTGCCAGCCTCTCTGCCTGCTTGTGACCTCTCTCTCTCTCTCTTTCTCTCTCTCTGTCAAATAAATAAATAATTTTTTTTTTTTTTTTTAAACCATGCAGTCTGAAGTTTCCTGCTAAGCCTTTAATGCTTTGGACATTCTTCACCTGGTGTCCAGCTGCACTTGAAAAACTCGGGCACTGAGTGCCCAGCGTCCGAAAACTACCCCTCAAGGAGCATGCTAGCCAGAAGTGCACGTGAAAACAGTATAAAGCATACCCAAAACACAGTCCCATCTACAAAAGCAGTCAACCTTCCTGCACATTTATTAGGAGCTCTAGAAGTGAAGTGGTCAGATGCCCCAGGCTTTGAAGACAAAATTCATCCAAAATACCATTCTCAGTAGCATTTGTCGAGAGAAGGGGGAAAATTATCTCATTAGAGTCTCGGACTCGGTTCCCTTGAACTGCAGCTGTTTCAACCCTCAGTCAGCGGAATGATACGAAAGCCACCTACCTTCCTGGAATAGCAAACTCTTGGAATATTTGTGCACAGGAGGACACTTTCGCCTAAAGAAGTAAATACGAATGGATTGCAGCAAAATGTCTAAGGGCTTTCATTCAGTAAAATGACAGGGCCAGATAGGAGACTGAGAAGCCAAGCCCCTCATTCACAAAATTCAAAACTAGGAGTCTGTGTAAGCGTGAGTCTGTTTCCTTTTGGGACCAAATCTGTGGCTTTTGTGACTTCATTCTGTTTCTTAATTTAGGTTGTTTCTCCTAAATAAGTAAATAAGACATGCAAATTACAGCATTCTAACCTGTATTAGGAACTCAAGGGTCAGTTCTTCAGTTGTGGGAAAGATCACTGTTGGGAGTTTGAGGAGATGGCGGGAACCGTCCAGACTGGACCTTGTGCAAAGTCTAGCTTTCTTCTGAGAGGCTTGGGTCTGGTTTCTGCCTCAGTCCCATCACCGTGTGACCTTGAGCAAGTTTGTCCATCCTTTTTACTTCTTTTCAAATATATGTGAAGGTGCATGATACAATTAAAAAACAAACAAACAAACAAAAACAATGGTTGCTGGGAGCTGGAGTCCATCAGAGGGATGAGGAGTGACTGCTATGGGTTTCTTTCCAAGGTGATCATATTTTCTCAAATTAGATAGTGCTGATGGTTGCACAACCCTGCATATACCAAAAAACAAAGAAAAAACCACTGAATTGTGCTCTTTAAAAGGATGAATTTTGCGGTATGTGAATTCTGTCTTAATAAAGCTGTTGCTTTTGTAATTCGATGTCAAGATTACAATATAATGAATTTCCATGTAGCCATCACTCGACCCCCCCAGCCAGCTACTCATAGCTCATCTTCTTCTACCTATACCTCTAGCCACTTTCCCCTCTGCTGAATTATTCTGAAGCAAATCTCGGATCTTTATCTGTCAATATTCCAGTATGTGTGCCTGAGAGATAAGGACTTTTCAAAACAAAATCAGGACATAATGGACACATTCTGTGTCCATTTAGTGTGTCCACTAAACGGACACAGAAGCCTCAAATTAAGGTTAATGGATTCCCACCCTGGAAGCCTGAACCTCAACCTGAGCCCAGCAGTGCCCGCATCTTCCTCATCTGAGAGGAAGCATCCACGCCCACCAACACAGACATGCAGTTTAGGGCCAGAAGAAAGGAGCAAAGAGGCACACCCCGGAAAAATGTCCAGATTCACATTCAACAACATGGACATCACCTGCCATTTTGTCCAGGCCTTTGCCTGCCAAGCATTGCCCGCTGTACGCCTGGCAGGGGTACCGCTCGCATGAGTCATCCTATCTGCAAAAGACCAACGGGATAAAATCCGTCGGCTAGTCCAGGCTGTCACTCAAAACCTCAGCCCTTCTGACTCATTGCTCTTCCATCCGACCCTGCTTCGATGTCTTCAATGGAACTTGCTAACCTCATCTCTTTTTTTGCATATTCATGGCGTTGCAGCTGGGAGCGATTTCGGCCTCTCGACCGATCTGCCCCGCCTCTCCTGTCATACCTTCCTCGCGAAACCTGCCCTCCGTGACTCCCCATTCTCCCATCTCTGACGTCCTCCCTGTGAATCTCCGCTTTGAACTTGCTGCTAAGCCAGCTCGTGTCCTCACCCTGTGGGCTCGTTGTTCCCTCCCCGTTGATCGGCTCCCATCTGTGACACGTCCGTCACTTGGCCCCAGGAGTTAACTTCCAACAATGATAACAATTTAAAATATGAATTGTCTCAGCCAGAAATCAGCTGGCTATTTCCAGTAAATCCTTCCTGGTGCTCAGACGTGGGAGCGCTGACGACACGGGGGTGGGTACTCAGCAGACCAGACAGGGAGGGCCCTAACGGCACGAAGGTAGCAACAGGGAGAGACAAACTGTTGGAGGTGTAACCTGAGCCACGCTCAGGAGAATGGGTACCAGTTCGTGGTGCTGTGACTGTGGCTAGCAAGTCTTCTTCCCTGTATGTCCTCTCTGAACGTTTACTCTGAATTCAGGGAAAGTAAAAATACTTAGCAGGTAATGCTGAACTGCACTGAGCCCGTGCTGTGGTTTCAAGTTCAGATGATGGATGGGTGAGATTTAAGAGACAATTTAAGAGATAAGAGAAAAGTGCTCAGCAGAGAGCCCTGGTAAAGAGTCAGCACTCGCAAAATGTTCGTCATGAAGTTTTGTGAGCCGAGACCAGGAGGTGGGCCTGGGTGGGCCGGTGAGCAAGGAGCGGTATGTACCAGAGGAGAGATGAGTCGGGACGGGGTCCTTGAGGACACCCCCCTTGACTTGTTTTCTCCCAGCTGTTTGTGGGGCAAGTTTAGGAAGCAGGAAGGAAGAGAGGCTGACCACGATCGCAAATTTGGCCTAGCGGCCTCTAATCAAAAAAATGAACTTGCTCTGTCTGGTGGAAGTTGTTCATAGTGTTTGTGGGGACGAGAATGCAACGCGCTCATACGCTGAGCTTTCAAAGTAGGAACTTCACCCTATAAAGCAGAAGAGCGTTTTTTTTTTTTTTTTCATCTTTTGTGGTTTCACATAGCTTAAATGTGACAATCCCTACTTCTAGACCAAGTGAGAGGCCAGGCATTGAGGAGTGAGTGTGGCCTGGATTTCTGTCCCCTCTCCATCATCCCTTTTATTTTACTCTTATCGTGCTTTCCAGAAAGTCTGCCTGCTGGGAGAATCATTTTGACAGTTTCCCGTGTTGTCAGATAGCTCCACAGAATTCAGTTTCTGAGAACAGGCCAGAGGCATGCAGTGACATTGCATAATCCTCTTCTGAAGCCGGAGATATCAGCCGGAGAGCTCACGGGAGCTGTTTCACACCACGATGAAAGGAGCAGGCGTCATGGATGGTATGCCCAAGGTGAGTGACGGGGACTGCTTGGAGGGGCGGGCGGTGGGACACCCTGGTATGGCTAAGGACAGGGACCGATTTGCACTCCAAGTTTCTAATGAAGTTGAAAGGTGAATAGTAGTGAGTGTGAGTTTGAGGTCGTACTAATAGTAGTGCATGTGAGTTTGAGATGGAGAAGTTTAACCAAGTTTAACTAAGTCTAAGTGTGGAAAAGATATGTGTTCTAAAGCCTCTGCCAGTTTGATTGAGAGACGGATGAAATGACTTCCTAGCAGAAGGCAGGTTATGGGGTTGATGATACAACTCACCCATCCCTTGGCGACCATTCACCTTCTAACAAACTTCTTGAGCAAGACGTGAGTCTCGGCCTCCGCCCACGCTGGCCTCCCCTCTCTCTGGGCCCTGCAGACAGTTAGTGTCTCTCCCAGGTGTCCTGGTTGATCCCGTGCTCCTTCCCCAGAGCGGAGTCTACCTCCGGCTTCAGCCCCCGAGGGGCTGGGTCCACAGGGAACATTCTGCGCACTAATTCCCGAGAACTTTTGTACTGATACGTATGAGTGGGGCTCAAGTCTGTGTCATGAATCAAAAAAGATTCACTATTTAGAAAGTTGTGTTGGCTGCTTTAAAGGAAAAACAGCTGGGACACAAGGAAAATGAAGCTCAAGGATGATCTTGCTGCACCTTTTTAAAATGTGAAGTAGAACAGGAAGAAGTGAAACAGTTACTAAAGGGGAAGCTTGTTTATATGAATTACGAATATGTTACTTAGTATTAAAATAATAACAATGGATGTCACCAGTGAAATTTACCGCTGAGTAACCTATGCCGGCCTCACTCATATGGATTGTGTGTAAATATTTAAGGAACCTTGGAATTTTATACACAACTATTTTCTTTGAAAAAATTTTAAACCATTAGAAACCTGGGGGGGGGGGGCAGTAATTCAGTAAATCCCTGCGTAGCCTTTACCTAGATTCACTGATTCCTGGCACTTTGCTACATTTGTCTGCCTCTCCTTGTGTGTATTTACAGAGGTGTGTGCACACTTTGTTGTTACTGTCACACCATTTGAAAATCGATTGGGCATAATGACATTTCACCCCTAAAGGACGCTTCACATCAATATGTATCTCTTAAAAACAAGGACATTCTTCTGTACAACTCCAATCTGATCACAGGCAAGAAAATTTAACGTTGAATTAATAATGTCCTTCTAACACTAAGTCCATACCAGCAGCAGTAGGGCAAGAACCCACATCTTCAACTCCTAGTCCAGAGGCAACCTCGGCTCTGGGATGCCTACAAAACATATCAATGCACGTATGATATAATATACTTATTTAAAGGCTTTCTACAAGTAAGAGCACTAATGGAACAACTGTTGAGCTTCTCACCTTTTACAATGAGCAATACCTATTAGAGTTCCATTTATTTTAGCACAGTTGATCTCCTTTGTTAATTAATTGCTTTTTATTAGAGGGACACCATGCAGTCAGGGGTCATACCATGTAAGTGGTTCTCAGCTTTCAGCGCATTTGGCTTTGAAGCACCGTCAGGTTCTTTGGGGGCATCCCGGAATGCCTCTCATACCCTGAAGGTGGCCTGCGGACAGTGGGGGGTGACCGTGACTGCCTATCAGGCTGTCCCCTGGTTCTGCTGCTTGTCACCCAACTGTTCTGTGTCAGTAGAGTCTCCGCCTTTGTGACCAGCAGCCTTCGTGTAGTTGTCTGACTTTGATTAGGTTTTCCCTAATTCTCACATAAAACCAAAAGAAAAATGGAAAGTAAATAAGATGGTATTAGTGTCGGGAAACTTGGGGAGTGGTACATTCGCAACAGAGGTAGTAGCTCGTCACGGGT
The DNA here is from genome assembly GCF_030435805.1 of Mustela lutreola. Classification (NCBI taxonomy): domain Eukaryota; kingdom Metazoa; phylum Chordata; class Mammalia; order Carnivora; family Mustelidae; genus Mustela; species Mustela lutreola. Next base: position 5,996,059 of record NC_081298.1, on the reverse strand, counting down.
GGCAAAGTGCTGCATCTAACACGTCATTCGTTGGCTTACTGGACAGTAGCTGGTTGCCTCCATGTTCAACTCCATTCAAGAAATGCTGGAAATTTAGGTCTAAAAGGGTGAATAAGTGATTTTATTATAAGTAAAGCCTTGTTTGGGATTTTGGGTAGTTTTACAAGTGCCTTATTTATGAAAACAGAGTTTGCGTGTACTTAAGTGACAGGGTCCCGTGTGTTACAAATTGTATTCACTTCTGAGTGTGTGTGTACCCGTGCACACCATTAGAGCTCATGTTGAAACTGGCAACTTTGGGCACAGACATCTTTGTCTGGCTGGAATTGAAGGAGAGTCAGATAAGCATGGTATTAGTTTTCCTTCGCTTTCTGAGAATTTCTGAAATTTGATTCTATTTTATACCTACTTTCTCACAGTATTTTCTCTACCTGCCCCAGCCCTGCACTTTTCTCTACCCCAGACCTGCACTTTCTCTCTTCTGTCAATATGGCTGTAGGCTCACTTGGTTTTCTGAAAGGAATTTTCAAACACGTGTCTTTCCCCTGTTTCTGAAGGGTGGTTGTCCAGAGAACTGATCAAAATAATACTTATGTTTCACGCACGTTTCAGTGTTCTGAGATGTCCTTAACATTTCAGGTTCCACCTCCAGTGAAGAGCAAATATCCTTTAGCTCTCTTCCATCCCAATTCTGGGTGGAGCGGTCCTCCAGCCCCTCAGGGAGGGGCTCGGTAAAGATTGCCAACGTTCCCAGGGCTTGTCTAGACACAGGCAGGCCCAACAGCTAGGCGGTGCCTGCCTCGGCGCATCCAGGCAAGCGCACTGCGCACTGCGGATGTCACTTGCGGGCGGGGAGAATTGCAGGCTCCCCTTGTGCCTTTAGGACCTCTGAGGTGGGAAGCAAGACGTTTTCACTCAGTCTTTGTTGAGGAATGGCAGCGGGAATGTGTGCAGAGAACTTACGACGGCCGCAAGGCCAACCTGACCTCCTCCCGCCAAATCCCCCACCTCACTGCCTCCCCTTCCCCCACCTTGAGACGCTCCATCTGGGGGCTGGATGCCATGGGGCTTCCCCGAAAGCATCTTCCACACTCGCTCACTCACTAGCTTGACCCCTCTCTGGACCTCCCCACCCAAGGCACGTCCCCAGCCACACCCTCCCTGGTCATTCTCAGCTTCCTCCTCCTCTTCATTTATCAACGTCTGAAATCATCTTTCCCAACTGTTTCTCCCTTTATTCATCATCTGTCGTCCCCTCTGGAGTGTCAGCTCCACAAGGGACAGACCTGGGCTTTCTTTATTCATTTTTTATTTTATTTTATTTTATTTTATTTTATTTTATTTTTTCAGTGTTCCAAGATTCATTGTTTATGCAGCACACCCAGTGCTCCAGGCAATATGTGCCCTCCTTAATGCCTACCACCAGGCTCACCTAAACCCCCTTCCTGCTCTCCTCCAAAACCCTCAGTTTGTTTCTCAGAGTCCATAGTCTCTCATGGTTCATCTCCGCCTCTGATTTCCCCCAATTCACTTCTCCTCTCCATCTCCCTGTGTCTTCAGTGTTACTTTTTATGCTCCACAAATAAGTGAAACCATATGATAATTGACTCTCTCTGCGTGACTTATTTCACTCAACATAATCTCCTCCAGTCCCGTCCATGTTGATACCAAAGTTGGGTATTCATCCTTTCTGATGGAGGCATAATACTTCATTTTATATATGGACCACATCTTCCTTATCCATTCCGTCCGTTGAAGGGCATCTTGGTTCTTTCCACAGTTTGGTGACTGTGGCCATTACTGCTATGAACATTGGGGTACGGATGGCCTTTCTTTTCACTACATCTGGATCTTTGGGATAAATATCCAGTAGTGCAATTACAGGGTCATAGGGAAGCTCTGTTTTTAATTTCTTAAGGAATCTCCACACTGTTTTCCAAAGTGGCTGTACCAACTTGCATTCCCACCAACAGTGTAAGAGGGTTCCTCTTTCTCCACATCCTCTCCAACACATGTTGTTTACTGTCTTGTTGATTCGGGCCATTCTAACTGGTGTAAGGTGGTATCTCAATGTGGTTTTGATTTGAATCTCCCTGATGGCTAATGATGATGAACACATTTTCATGTGTCTGATAGCCATTTGTATGTCTTCTGGGCTTTCTTACTCAGGGCTGGGTCTCCAGTGCCTACAGCAGTACCTGTCCATAGGTGCCCAATAAACAATTTGAGTTGTGTGTGAATAAGTGGGAGGTCACAGAGAGTGCAGATGGAACACTTGCGACATAGCCCTGCCCTGCCACAAGGTCAGAGACAGTACTTCCTAGTTGTCAGACACCTGGGAACTGAGGCCACCACGACTCTAAGCTCCCTAACCGCTACCTGGCCCCAGCCTGATCCACTCAGCCTAGACTTTCGAGAACTGGCCCCCTTCTCACTCCCATGGTCGGAAGTTGCCTTAGATCTGAGCCTTTGCAGCTGAAGTCAAGGTCACAAGGACCTGCGGCCTCCCTGTGACCTTGTCCAGCAGTTCCATCCCTTTACCTGCCTCACAAGGCAAAACATCCCAGATATGACAGCCAGCCAGAGAACACAGTTCACTGTCCACAGTTTAGCCATCTACCCAGCAACGGGATCCAATGTAGTTACTGGATCCTGGGGTTTGGATGATCAACACAGAGCTGATGTCCTAGTAGGGCCAGAAAGTCAGTAGATGAGTAACTGGACACAATGACTTCAGTGTTGAGAACTGCCCTGAAGAAAATAAAACAAGGTGATCTGATCGAGGTGATGGATAGAGAGGGCCTCCCCGGAGACCTGTCCGATGGCAGAAGCATTCCAGGCAGAGGAGACGGCAAAGGCAAAGGCCCTACAGCAGGAAGAGATTCAGCCTGTTGGAGGATCCGCAAAAAGGCCGACGTTGTTGGGGCAGAGGGACAAGGAGAGAGAGTGGGCAGAAACGAGACTGCAGGGAGAAGCAGGGTCCTGTTCACGTGGGACCTTGTTGGTCCTGTAAGATCTTTAAGGTGCATTCTAAGTGCTAAGGAAGCCACTGGCCTATTTAAAGAAGGAGATGACATGATCTGATGTCTTATGGTCTTATGTTTCTAAGACATCACTCAGGCTGCTATGCAACAAATGGATGTTGGCCAAGAAGAGCAGAAGCGGAGGATGAGTCAGGAGACAAGGGCGGGGGTCTCTCCTTCCATTTTGCAGGCCGCCGTGCTGTTCCCAGTGCACACGAACAAAAACCCCTTCCCTGTCCTTTGAAAAAACTTTTGACATTTTGAAACTGTCAGGGGAAATGAACAGAAAGAAGACCAAAGAAAGATGTAAACAGTTTTTATTGAACGACACATGCTACGCATCCTTTTAAACTGATGTTTGTTTTCTACCAACCTTATTTCCAGGCAATATACCTTTCATTCATTCAACAAATTAACGGGTGCCTGCCCTGTGCCGTGCACTGTTCTAAACACCACCCGTTTCCCAATATAATAAACTGTCATTTTAGTGAATAAAATACCCATCATATTGTATGATCACTCCTGTTTAATAACTTTTATTCTCGTAACAGTTTATTTGCTAGAGAGCTCACTATTAAAAAAAAAAAAAAAAAGAACTCAACAGAACACCCTCACGACCCCCAAAGTTACCAGACTATTCAAAGAAAAGTAGTCTGCATGATCATCGAATGGGGAAGCAGCCCTAAAAACAGAACATGGTCATTTTGGAACTAGGATGACTAAGGGAGGAAATGACAAGTGCCTGGAGGGGAAATAACTTCAAAGGACGGAGGTGGGAGGCGGGGAGAAGTGATATTTGGATACTCCAACATGAGTTGCAAAAAGGGGAAATAAATACTTTAGGAACCGTGTCCATCTGTATTGCTCATAAGTCATTTTGGGCTGGAGTGGAAGAGGAGGCTTGGGTCCACACCATGGGGACAGAAGTAATGGCAAGAAGGCAGTGTGTCCCGCACCTGGGCCGGCATCCGGGCTTCTGGGCAAAGGCTTGCAGTCTCTGCAGACTCCTCTAGGAAAAACACGGAAACCACTGAAAAGTCATCCACGGGCACGTCTGGGCTACCCATGTGGCCACGCACTCCCGAGAGAATGTCTCCGTGAGCTTAGAAGTTACTGGATAGACAGTATTGTTCTTTTTCCTGAAAGTCTTGTTTCTCCGTAGAACCAAAAGCAGCTTTTGCTCTGCATCTGTTACAGGCAATCTGTCATCCAGGGAGAAGAAAACAGAAGGAATGAGACAAGAAAGCAGTAGGGTCTTTCTCCCTTGGCAATTTTTGCCCTCCAGTTAACAGAAAGTAAAAAGGGCTTTGGGGGATGTTCACTTCAGGTTCAGAATGTAAACTTGCCCCGAGGTTGAAAGGGCATAAGAGTTGATGATAGACAGCGAGTACTTCCAGCTGGTTCTTTCCTGCATGGATGTTGCCCGAAGTGAGGAGATTAATGAATATTGTGAGGTCAGCGCAGCCAGTTACACACACCAGTGTCTCACTGTCCGTGTGGTTTCCCAAGTAAGACCTGCGACGGGTTTATCCATAGCTCATTACTGACAACAAAGTGGGTAAGTCCAGGCACTGGGATAAATTTACATCCACAGAGGGGAGACCACGAGCTCAAGTAACAGGGTGGCTCCTTGCTTCCTAACACACCTAAAAATGACCCTGGGGCATAGAGAGTTCAGTGAACAGGTATGAACCTTCCCTTATCTTTCTGTAATCTGTTAAACAGCTTGGGCCAGCTTTGAATTCTTCCTGATCAATCAGATGGAAAAAAATCACACCCTGAAGGGCCCTTGACTGCTAGCCTCCCAGACGATCTTAGATGCGGGACACAGATACAACATTTTTCTAACGTCTGTTATGTATTCTCATATGCATTTAAAAAAAAAGAATACTAGCTCATCAAACAATTTTACAGGCAAGGTAGCTTAGGAAGAGTTGTTAGTAATTGGTCTCTTTTAACATTTTACTCTAAGTAAAACAATGTACCAAGAACGATGACACATGGCTATGACGGGAAGCAGTTAATAGACACACGGAGTTGACAAGTGCCATCCTAGACAAAGTGTCCTCCTCATCGGACAGGGCACAATGGCACAGAAACACCTTCTTGTAGCCCCTGTCTTTCCTCTTCTTTTTCCTTCAAAAAAAAAAAAAAAAGAAAGAAAACAGGAAGAGAGGAAAGGAAGCTTAAAAGGGAAAGAACCCAGCTGTGGAGGCCCCAAGAAGTTCCCAGTCACTCGCCCTCCTCCCTCCCTGCGCTTCTCACGAGCAAGGGCTCAACCTCAACCACTTCCAGAAGTTGCTTCCAACTTCTCTTTTTTTTCCAAACAAGGTATCTTAATCGATAACCCAGGGATGTGACTGGCCAAGAGTTAACGTGGAGGTGGTGGAGGAGGGAGCGGTGAGGAACAGTGGACTGAAGGACACAGTTTGGTATAACAGACACCCATCTTGGGCCACAACCAATTAAATATCAGTTACTGGAAGGCCTGGTTTCTCATTGCGTCATTTCTATCCTGAGGCTACATCAAGGGGACCTGTACTGCTTTGCTCACTGCCCCCAGCATACGGTGTCAAACCTACAGTAGGGATTTAATATATGATTGCCAAATCAATGAAGCACGAAAAGTGCATTCTAGCAAGGTTCCCATCAATAGGGGAAGTAGATTCAAACAAGTGGATCTGGTCAAGACCCAAACCTACTGGAAAACCACAGCGTTCAGGCCTCAGGGAAGAAAATACTTCACTTCCATTGGTCGGCTTCGGAATTTTTTTCTGGTCAGTCACTTCCTCAAAGTCTTATCCGTGGGCAGGACCTTCCACAGCTACGGAAGTCCTGGGATAAGGGGCTTTCTCATCTGAACCTTCAAGAAGATTTCAAAGCTGGAGGGTTCAGAGGTCAACGTTACGGTGGAGAAATCACTTCACGTTTCTGCTTTTTCATAGAGGATGCCATCAACCAGGGCCATTTTTACAGGTGTTAGAACAAGGAATCAGTCTTTGACTTAAGGTGTTCTTTTTCTCTCATGTAGCGTCTCATTTCCATGTTCGTCAGGATTGTTCCCACCACAATAGCTATTGGCACCCGATGGATGGGGGCGGGGAGCAGGGCACAGGCGGAGGGAAGGCCTGCTGTGGCCGGCCCCATCCTTTGGTAGGGCTGTTGCGGTCAGCTCAGATCTGCTGGCGAGAACAGTTGCAGAAGGAGCACACGGTTCACGCACAACTGTTTTAGACCCACACCCCTCAGCATTCCGGCTTAAACTGCCACCGAAGGACTTCCCCTCCCAAGAGGTTTCTGCCGGTGTTTTTCAGGATATGGAATAATCACTCTGAAAAATAATTTCTTTAAAGGATCAAGATGAAGGTGAATGTGAGTATCAGCGTTTCTCTTGGTGGGCATCCATTTCTTGCAACTATTCAAACTGCTTGGGACTCTACATTAACCGTGTGAAGGGGTCTATTACTTGTTATTTCAAATGTTTCCCCTAAGTTAAGAGTGCCAGTAATGATCGTCCTCAAAGGGCTGTCACACCAGTTCAAGCAATTGAAAGTTGCTCTATGGCCCATTTTTGGCTTCGGAACCAAAAAGAGAGGATTTATATTTTGTTTAAAAAACTATATGCTACTCGGTTAATTTTTTTTTTTTTTTTTTTTAAGCCTGAGTGTTACTCTAAACATAAAGGTTATTGGGAGAAAAGGGTATTTCGGTGTCTCAGTGAAAGTGACTTGGGGTCACTTTGTCCGCATTCTGGAGCCTGTCACTGGAGAACGCGTCCACTTTTTCAGAGCAGCGGCTGGAGCCCAAACTCGCTGATTTTGCCAGCCTCAGCCTCTCTTGACAGGCGACAGCAGCTTTCCTTCCGTGTCTCTCCTTTTGCTACGCCTTTAAAACCAGCTCCAAGAGAAACAACTCTTCTTTATGCCGTAGAATGATGCAAGAAATTACTTAGCTGTCACCTCATTAAAAAAAAAAAAAAAAAAAAAAAAGCCCAAATATTTCTGAGACTAAAATGCAGATTCTTTTTTTTATTTTCCATTAACATATAATGTATTATTGGCCCCAGGGGTACAGGTCTGTAAATTGCCAGGTTTACACACGTCACAGCATAGCACATACCTTCCCCAATGTCCATAACCCCAACCATCCTCTCTCTAAACCCCCCCGACAACCCTCAGTTTGTTTTGTGAGATTAAGAGTCTCTTATGGTTTGTCTCCCTCCCGATCCCATCTTGCTTCATTTATTCTTCTCCTACCCTTAACCCCCCACCAAAATGCAGATTCTTTTTTTTTAAAAAGATTTTATTTATTTATTTGACAGAGAGAGATCACAAGTAGGCAGAGAGGCGGGGGGGGGGGCAGGCTCCCCACTGAACAGAGAGCTCAATGCGGGTCTCGATCCCAGGATCTGGGATCATGATCTGAGCCGAAGGCAGAGAAACTTTAACCCAGGCGCCCCTAAAATGCAGATTCTTGTCGCAGAGTTGTCTCGAGCCCCACAATAGCACCAACGAGCTCTCTCAGCACATTAGGCATGACCCATGAAAGGTGAGTAGTGAATACCGTTGCAAGTCCCAGGGCGCGTTCTGATTATGAAATGTACCGTTTTGCTATCTTCCGTGACACCTAGTTCCCTATACCTTGTGGAATTGCACTTGTCAATGTCAGCGTTGCTCTGGAAAGTTATTGAAACCATGAGGGAAAACAGAAGTTAAGGCAACAACTTCTTTCTTGAACAATTGTTTCAAGGGGAGCTTCTTCAAGAGGAGGGAAGAAGAAAGGAGGGACAAATGGAAAACGGGAAACGGGGTGGTGGGGGGTGGAGAAAAGGAAGAGAAGGTGGTCCCAGCTCAACGACAGACTTCAGAATACAGCTGGGGGTGGGGAAGGAAGCAGCAGCAGGTCGCCCCCACGTTACAGGCACGTTACAGGCACACAACACCTGCTCTTGTATCTTGCAACATCGTCCTAATTTCTCTGTTGGTGGTATGACTTGTGCGGAAAACTGCTTTCAGCTGAGATGAAGTTGACTTGGAGGCAAGGTTTCTTCTCTCTAATGGACAGGAATGATTAATGACAGTCACTCAAGTTTACCAACGTAAAGCCATTTTCTTCCAATAGAACCCTTTTTTAAAACTAAAACACATACCCAGGGTTTACAAAATTCTAACTACCAGTGAGCATGGGCTAAAAGCATGTTTTCCTTTAATCCCAAATATCTGTGGTTTCCTGGGCTCTGGTCCCCCAGCCAGAGAGAGGGAAAGTGCCAACCAAAAACTTATGTCACCTTGCACAAAGATGTTATACTCACAATAGCATAAATGGGGACACACCATACCCACACTTAGTCATCCTGATTTTTTTAAAATTAATACTATATTTTGGAGATGGTTCCATTTCAACTCATATAAATTCTACCTCGTTCTTTTTAATGGCTTTATGGTATTCCATTATGAAAGTGTATCATTCTTTACCAATAATAACCTGTGAGCTGTGTTCTGAATTTTTAGGGCAAGATCTAATCCTGATAAATGACCATGCAACGTACATACCTAATTAAAATATACTTATCCGGACGCCTGGGTGGCTCAGCTGGTTAGGCGGCTGCCTTTGGCTCAGGTCGTGATCCCAGTGTCCTGGGATTGAGTCCCACATCGGGCTCCTTGCTCGGCAGGGAGCCTGCTTCTCCCTCTGCCTCTAGCCTGCCACTCTGTCTGCCTGTGCTTGCGCTCTGTATCTCTCTCTCTCTCTCTCTAACAAATAAATAAAATCTTTAAAATGTACTTATCAGGGCGCCTGGGTGGCTCAGTGGGTTAAGCCTCTGCCTTCAGCTCAGGTCATGATCTCAGGGTCCTGGGATCGAGTCCCTCATTGGGCTCTCTGCTCAGCAGGGAGATTGCTTCCCCCTCTCTCTCTCTGCCTGCATCTGCCTACTTGGTATCTCTCTCCCCGTTAAATAGATAAAATCTTTAAAAAGTAAACTAAAATAAAATGAAATGTATTTATCCGCTTACCATCCTTCTCTTGGAGGCACACTTTGTCCTTTGCTCGTCTGTCAAGACGCACGTGCCATCTGGCTGGCTGAGCCAAGCACTGAGCCAAGGGCAGACTGCAGAGTCCAAACTGCTTGTGTTCCATTCCCGTTCTGCGTCTTGTTTTCTGAGCCCCTTACGATACTTTATCACCCTCTCTGTGCCTTGGTTTTCTCATCTCTCGAACAGAACATTAGTCACAGTAACTGCTCCGTGGGGTGGTAAATACCAGGAGAAATAATGTAGGCGAATTATTGCAGTGTCTGGCCCAGAAGTCGGAAGACTGTGACCTCTCCTCATCCACGGGCAAGTGGCTAAGTAGTAAAAACCGAAATTAACGTGATGCGACTCAACATGCAGCCCAGAGTCAAGGGGATTCTTTTCTCTTTGATTAACTGCAGGAGACCAGTAGCAGCTAACACACAGCGTGTGTGCGGAGTAGGCTGCACTGGTATGGGGGGTTGCGCACTGGGAATCCTCTCCAGACCATCTCTGCCATGACTCCTTAAAAACACACCTGTCCTATCCTCTTACCTCACAGAATGCCGCTCCCCGCCAAAACCTCTCACAAAGTGAGTCGCCTGTCCCTCTGTCTCTTCCCCAGGGTTGTCCTTCTTCTTCTGTCTTTCTCTCCTTTTTGGAGAATACGGATGAGAAAATGGAGGTGGTGAGGGGATTTTGCTTATACTCTTGGAAACTTCTTTTTTTCTAAACATAATGTGCGTTTAAAAACGATGGAAAGTAAGCGTGCAAACAAGCCAATGGCACCGTTCTCCCTGCTTTGATCCTTCTAAGTCTGTGTATTTCCCCAGCATGAGATACTTCCAGTGAATTCTTCCAGGGCTTTCGAGGGAGACTATTGTCCCTATGAGGATCAAAGGGTTTTCTCGGCTCCGTGTCTACTCCTGGTGTCCCGAGTCTGGGTTCAGCCGCCCCATAGAGGTCTATGAGGGAAGCTCTCACTGATCTCAGAGTCAAAGTTCCTCCACCCAGGGGAAGCCTGTACGAACTTCAGAGAGCCATACTTGCCATCTGTCAAAGTCTTCGAATATTTACAGTGTGTGCTTTGAAAAAAAATGTGGTTTATATGTTACTATTTTCTCATGATCCTCAGAGGGGAAGTATGAACAATTCTGCTACCTTCTCCTAAAACAAAGAATTCTTGGAAACAAGTCATGGAATCCCTGAGGAAGAGGCTAAAATGCTAAACACAGACATTTTTCAGAGAAGGAGTTCAGTAGAAGTCAGATGCTCATTTTGTCAGTGAGGAGATTCTATGACAGTGTAAGAGCAGGGGGGCAGCCATCACTTGGGGCTCACGGTTCTTGCCACATGTACAGTCTCTTATCTCTTGCTCGAACGCTTAGTATGTTTACTGTTTCCGGCCATGCACTGGAGACCTTGTGGTACGATTTATGTTCCCAAGGAAATGACGATCTTCTGCCTACTTTGCAGGAAATCATCTCAGGGTCTCTCCTACCCCCGGCTACTAACTTTTTAATCTTAGGAATCCTGGAGTATAGGGGTGGGGATAGCACTTGTGTCCGTGGGGAAGGGGAGAGGGGAGCAACGGGAAAGGGTAGAGGAGTCTTGTGTTGTGAGGAGTCAGCGCGTGGTCTTGGCCATAACGTAAGGGGCGGGGTAGGGGGCACATCAAACAGATCATCTGCTCACTCGGGAGCCCTGCACTGAGCAGAAATGCTCCAGCCTCCTGCGCATGAGCTCCGGGTTTGCAAAGGAGGGCAGCACGGGGCCTCCAAGACCCCGGCGGTGGCTGGACTCAGGAGCAGCACACTTCGCTTGGCCCAAGAAGTTATATTTTAAAATCTGTGTGCGCTCGCTGCACTTTCCAGCGCTCCCAAATGTCCCACCCCTGGCCTCAGTACGCTTGCTGCCCAGCTCCTATCATCATGTGAGTTCGCTGCTTCTTCTGTAAGTAGCAAGAGGTTGACTTCGATTTGGAGAGGCCGTGCGTCGAGCTGGCAAAGCAGGCGTTGGCGTCAGACACGCTGCTGCCCGCCGCTGTGTGGCCTCAGGCAGGTGGCATAACCTCTCCTGGTCTGAGGCATGCAACATTCTCAAATGAGGCGAACCCTGAAGACAGCGTCCTGGGTCCCCGCCCTGCTCTCAGGCTCTGAGTGTCTGCAGCTTTGTTCTTTCCAGGGAGGAAAGCACAATGGAAGGTATAGAGGCTGCACACACCCTGCTGGTCCAGAACGTGATGACTAAGAGAGGCACAGAGCCGAAGCTTCCGCGGCGGCCCCTCCACGGGCTCGTTCCCTGTGGTTCTGCTTCGAGCTGCAGCCGCGGCGGCTGGCTCTCTGTGCCACTGCAGGAGACAGAAAGCACGAGAACCGGCTACTCTCCCTGGTCCATATTGGGTTCCTCCTCCCCTCTCTCGAGACTTGCCGTAGAGATCGCAGGCGATCCTTCACCACCGCCTTCCCCGGGCTGTCCTAAACCCAGCCTGTGCCCTCATCTGCTGGGCCGCTGGCCCTGATGAGCCTCTCTGGTCTCGCGGCCGCTCCCTCCGACTCCGATCCCTCTCACCGGGCAACCAGACGCAAGCCTCAGCGGCTGGGACTCGAGCTCTGGATCCTCTGTTTACTTCTCTCCCTTCCGGCCCCGCCACCTTTCGGTTCCTCTGCTCGCCGCCCGCTCCACACACACCCTCTCCCTCCATCGCGCCCCCGCAGCCCTCAGACCTTTCTCTTCCTTCGCCTGGATGACTCCTGAGCTGACTAACTCCTACCCCCTCACCCTCAGAGCACAATTTCCACAATTTCCACGGCTCTGTTCTCACTACACCCGCATTCCTCATAACTTCTGTATTTCCCTCCTTGTCCGGAAGAAGGGCAGAAACCCTCTGTTGCTTTCTGGGAAAATCTGATTAGGTTTGTCTCCCCCACTGGAACGTAGACTGACACGAGATCAGGAACTTTGTTCACTGCTGTATCCCTAGCAGGGCCCTGGGTATATAGTAGATGCTCCGTACGATCTTGGTGAATGAATGAATCAATGAATGAACAAACATCCCAGATTTCTCCAGCTGTAGCTAGTTACTCCCATAGCTCGTTCAACACAGACGAATGCCTTGCATCTGACGGTTGTGTAAAGGTCTCTCCAGAGAATCTTTTTTCTTTTTTTTAAAGATTTTATTTATTTATTTGACAGTCAGAGATCACAAGTAGGCAGAGAGGCAGGCAGAGAGAGAGGAGGAAGCAGGTTCCCCACCGAGCAGAGAGTCCCTGTGGGGCTCGATCCCAGGACCCTGGGATCATGACCTGAGCTGAAGGCAGAGGCTTTAACCCACTGACACACCCAGGCACCCCCTCTCCAGAAAATCTTATACTTCGTCTTTGTTTCTTTCTTCCAAATTCATCTTCATTTTCTTTTCCTCCCCAGCTGTTGCATGAGGTGGGGCATGTGAGGGAAATGCTCTTTCTGGAAATTAGTCAGGAATATTTCTTTCACTGCTCACAGACTCTGTCAGTGTGGCCACAGAGGACAAAAGTATAAACATACGTCTTCCTTCATCTTCTCAGTATCTACACAGACATTTCCACATTAACACCCTATTAAAATAACACCTGGTGAGTGGGCTCAGAGAGTATCGCAATGGTGGTGAGGTTCCCTCGTGGCGGGCTGGCGGTTGCTTCCAAGTGTTATCCATGAAGAGCTTAGCACAGTGCCAGGGACATAGGTGAATGCTGAGTGTTTGCTGCTGCTGCTGCTTCCTCCCTTCCCTACCCCGACCGTAGGCCCAAAAACGTCTGGCTTGTCCTGACTGCGTTCTTTCCTCAGTGAGCCTAAAGGCTCAGCATCTCAGTCCCATCAGGACGCCGACAAGGAGATTGGCCTTAGTTGGGTGGGTGGTCAGGGACATTTCAGCAAGAAGTGACTTTCATGCAAGGACAGCTTCTTCGGGAGGTGACCTTTGAGCTGAGATCAGTAAGAGGAGCCAGTCAGGCAAGGTCTGGCGGGAGAGTGCTCTGGGCAGGAGGAGTAGCAAGAGCAAAGGTCCTGTGGTGGAAGCGAGCCCAGTGCGTCTGGGAAAAGGGAGAAAACAATGTGGCTGAAGGAAAGTCAACAGGCGGAGTGGTGGGCCAGGAGGGCGGCCAGACAGGGAATGTAGATTTTGTTCTAAGTGTATTTCTAAGCCACTGGAGGTTTTTAAATAAGAAACCAGCATGATCTGATTTAAGGATTTAAATACTTATGTGCTTGAATGTCTGGAGAATGGATTGTAAGGGGAATGAACGGGGCAGTAATGGATGTGAGGAGAGCCGTTAGAGTCAGGGTGACCTTAGACAAGTCTTTTGATCTCTCTGACCCTCAGCCTCTTCCTCTGTAAGATGAGGATAAGAAAATGCATCCATAAGGGGTATAATGACCGCATCGCCCCCGATGCAAAGTAGGGCCCCATTCAATACGGTCCTCTGTTTCCCAGGTGAAGAGCCCCCAAGATGCCTCACTTGTATTAGATTCCTCTTTCGGAACGGAAACTTTGATGGGCTTTGCTATTAAAACTTTGAGACTTTGGCTGATTGCACGAGGTGTCCGGAGACATCCCTGCCAATTAGAACGAAGACAGTTAAGTGATAGCAACATGCATAGGATTTTTCCTTTGCCTGGAGTTTACAGCCTGTTAGGGAGGCGTGTTTGCCCTGCAGATTGCAGGCGGGAGGCCCAGAGTCGTAAGATGGTGGCTCTCGTCGTGGACAGCTGTGGGTGCTGCGTGGAGTGGCTGACTGTACGAGCCAGCTGTTCTCCAGGAAGCAGTCCCTGCCTCTCGTAACAGGCAAATCCGCTGCAGAAGCTGATGCCAGTCTGGGTGCTTCCGAGCAGCGGCCATAATGCGGCAACTGCTCTGTCTGGACACACACGTGATCTTATTTCTAAACAAATGCCAGCGGCTCTCCAATGATCTGCTTTTTCTTTTACGGCTGTGCCAAGTGTATTTCGTGAAGTCGTGATGCTTGGTTGGAGACTGTGTTTTTGTTTTCCCACCAGTGTGAACGGTTGCAGTGTAATGTTCAGGAAGGTACCATGGATTTTGTTACACGGATCCGTTAAGGAGAGAACCAGGAAGATGTTCAAACTGGGTCAGAGAGCCTTTAAGAATCCAGGTAGCCGCAGGCAATTGAATAACGATTATTAAATCTGGTTAAAGTCTGACAAGGTAATAGACCGTAACCTTTCAGGTTCTTTTCTTACTATACAGAGATTACTATTAACTAGGAAAAAAATCTACAAAATAACAGAGAACTTCACTAAATCCTGGCCTTTAATTTGTACTCTTTTTTTCCCTAAGATTTTATTTATTTGAGAGAGAGAGAATGAGAGAGAGAGAGAGAGCATGAGAGGGGGACGGTCAAAGGGAGAGGCAGACTCCCTGCTGAGCAAGGAGCCTGATGTGGGACTCGATCTGGGACTCAATCTGGGACTCTGGGATCATGACCTGAGCTGAAGGCAGATGCTTAACGACTGAGCCACCCAGGCGCCCTAATTGGTACTCTTTATAAGAACCGACAATTCTGTTCCCTCTAAATGCTTTGGCTCTGCTCGATTCCCCAGGCTGGAAACACGCCCGCACCACATCCATGGGACAGTTGCCGAGTAAGCAGACTAGCCAGGTCCTGTGGCCCATCTTTTGGACATCGTGGTGGTCATTCCCATCAAAGGCCACCTAATGGGATGGGCAGAGAGTCTCGGAGACCCTCCTTTTTATCCTACTCTAGAAAGAAACAGGAGCTCTCAGCTCAGCTGTGTGTCCTTTTATGCACACAGGGGCCTTATCCACCGCCTTATCCACCCAATTCACTCAAAAAGCCGCCAATAAGCACCTGCCATGTGCCGGAAGTTGGGGATGCGGTTAGAGTGAGGACGGTTTCCTCTTCCGGAGTCGGTGCTCTAGCCCGGACAGAGACACCGAATAGATGATCATCACCTACTTAATGAATTATATGCCAATGTCATCAGTCCTGACACGGAAAAGCATTGAGCAAAAAAAAATGGAGAGAACTAGGGTAGTCTGAAGGAGTCTGGGTGTCAAGGAATCCTTCTGCCAAGTAGGGACATCTAAGAGGAGTCTGGAAAGATGAGTGGGTCTGATTCGGCACACAGCTGCTGACTCTCAGACAGAGGCAGCAGCCTGTGTGAGGGACTCAAGCCCACGCAAAGGGTGTGCTCCTGTGGGGCTGATGAGGAAGTGATACCACGAGCCCGGAGATGTGGGCGGGAGTGGGATCTCTCAGGGTCTGAAGGTTTGGGCAGAGCGCGGGCTACGGGGGAGCCGTGGAAAGCGTACAGAGTGGACCACCACATGATCAAAATTGGTATCTCCGAACTCAAGCACACAGAACAGTGCTGTAGCTCATAAAATTTCAGCCAAGGTCGGCTGCTCTTAACAAAGAATTTGTAGGTGGCCGAGGGGACACTTCATGAAGTCCCTCACACCCCGGAGGCAATCAGTGTTTATTAGCCCTAACTGGGCTCTCTGCTTTTCCGTGTAACCTGGCACAGCCTCTCAGGGGAGATTTCAAGGATAGAAGGAGAGAGGCCCACAGGCAGGAAGGTCCTCCGCAACACACACACACACCTCTAATGCTTCGGGACTGTGTTCCTTCTTTTTATTATTATTTTTTTATTAAAGATTTTTATTTATCTATTTATTTGACAGAGAGAGAGAGATCACAAGTAGGCAGAGAGGCAGGCAGAGAAAGAGGAGGAAGCAGGCTCCCCGCCGAGCAGAGAGCCTAATTCGGGGTTCGGTCCCAGGACCCTGAGATCATGACCTGAGCCGAAGGCAGAGGCTCAACCTCTGTGTTCCTTCTTTTTAAAAATGAGTTGATTGCCAAGAATGTGTTTTTTTAAAAAAAATCTCAAGTTTCCATGACAAAGATTTTTAAAACAAATGTACCATCCAACCAAGAGCTCCTGCCGAGGGTCATGGGGTGTGAGGAAGTGGGCGGTCCCGTTCACAGTGGATGGAAGGGTCCGTGGGTCAGCCGTGTCTGAGGGCCATGAGGGCAGGGGGCGTCCTAAGGATTTCAGCCCCCTGGGCATTTCTCTGTGGAAATAAATAAGGAACGTGGCAAAGATCTAGTGAGAAAGACGATCTTCCCAGCACTGTTTGTAATAACTAAAAACTGGAATTAGCTAAAATGTCCCTGAACCAGGAAGAGCAAGCTCTTCCATGCATGAGGCTTTTGAAACACGGCTGACTCTGCGCATAATATGAACGAAAAGGCACAAGACCCGAGAGGGGACGACCCCAAGGAGTGACAGTGGTCATCCGTGGCAGGCACTTCTGCGTTCTTCTATTTGCTCATCATTACTTTGTACTCTCTCTGTCCTGAACGTTTACTGCTTTTGTGGTAAGAAGAAAGTTCCAGGTACAGAACTTATTCCTGATCTCCTGGGACCTCAACTGCAGTAGATTTAATGTGGGATTATCAGTGTCTGTACACAGGACCTGACTCGACTTATGCTTGGATTTACACGTGATAGTGTTTCTCTAAATGCACAGAGACCTCACTGTGTGCTTAAAACGATACTTTTCCGCAGCTGGACCTCCAATTCCGTTTTCATAACAGAAAGACTTTACGCAAAAAAATAAATAAAAAGCAACGCTCCCTGACAAACATAATGGGGCAGCAGGTCAATTTGCTTTGTCTTATTTATAAACTGTATGTACTAGGAGTTAATGACTATCAAAGGTATAATTAACTAAATTTAGTCGAAGAAAGAAAAAAGCAACCAGAAGGCTAAATACCAAATGGTCTAAAAAGTTACCTCTGAGTGGTGGGATTATGCGTAGTTTTCACCTCTTTTTGTTCTTCTGCATTTCCTAATTTTTCTGTGAAAAGTGTGCATTGACGTAGTAACAGGTGGTTATGTTAAAACCCCGAGAAACAAACTGTCTTCATGTAATTATAGTAACAAAATCCAATAAGAAGGAGGCTTACCCATTGCTGTCCCTGAGGCAGGACAGTGTGTGTGGCTTACAGGAAGAGAATGAATCTGAGAATTAGGGAGACTGACTGGGTTTCTTTCTTTCTTTTTAGGATTTTACTTATTTATTAGAGAAAGAGAGAATGAACATGGTTGTGGGGGGGGGGAGGGACAAATGGATTCCCTGCTGAGCGCAGAGCCCGACGCGGGGCTCAACCCCAGGACCCCGAGATCATGGCCTGAGCTGAAGGCAGATGCCTAACGCACTGAGCCACCCAGGCGCCCCTGACTGGGTTTTGATCCTGGTCGTGTGGCCACAAACTAGTCACTAACTCCCGTGTCTCTCCTTCCTCACTCCCCCGCTAAGGAAGGTCGACTGAGCAACTCCCAGGCATCTGAATCTGAGTTTGATGTTGGGGACCGAGCAGCATATAAGGGAGATAGGGTCGCAGCAGTCATGGAACTTAGGATCCAGTTCAGGAGAGAAATAACAACAACCAGACAAAGAGCACCGTGATCATGAGGACAGTAAACAGCCTTTACCGAGCACCTGCTAACGGCCAGGCTCTGTTCAGTGAGCTTTATGTACATAATAGTCCTTTTCATTCTTGCCACCACCACCACCACCACCCCGCCCTGGGAGATATTATCACTAGTCCCATTTAACAGACAAGGAAACTGAGGCCCAGAGAGAGTAGCTAACTTGCTCAAAGGCCACAGCTAAGAAGTCACAGAGCCAGGATTTCAATTCGACTACGTGCTCTGCTGCGCTGACCCACGCAGCTCGGGGTCGTCACAGTGGAAACAGAGCCCTGAGAGCACATTCAGGAGACTCGACAAGTTAGACTGCCCTGAGGACAGGACATTTCGCCAGAGTCCGCAAGGATGGGTCGGAAGGAATCAGGCAAAGAGTAGGGACAAGAGCCTATGGGGTCAGGGAAACATTCGAATGTGTTTCCAAGCCAGTGGCCTTGACGGAGTGGATGTTGGCAGCAGGAATCACAATGAGCTCTTTCTCCTCCCGCCCCCAGACCCTCCTGGCCAGAGCGCTTTTTGACAACCACCCAGACTGCTCCTACGAGCTGGCTTTCTGCAGAGGAGACATCTTGACCATTCTGGAACAAAACGTGCCAGAAAGCGAGGGCTGGTGGAAGTGTTTGCTCCACGGGAGGCAAGGTCTGGCCCCTGCCAACCGCCTCCAAATCCTCCCTGAGGCTCCCGCAGACAGGCCGTGTGCCCCTCTCCTGAGAGGCCTGGAAGAACCTCTTACCTGCTCCAAGGAGACCTACCAGGTGCCCACCCTACTCAAGCCCCCGACTGCAGGCCCCGTGTACGAGGACATGAGGAGCTGGGTGGAGGGGTCTCCACGAACCGCCACCCAAGTCTACGAATTCCCTGACCCACCGGCGGGGGCCAGGATCGTCTGTGAAAAGACTCTAAGCTTTCCGAAACAGGTATGCATGTTTCCAGATAAAACAGATGCGTTGAGGGGTATGTAACACCCAGGGGCTGACCTCGCCCTTCAGTTCGTGGTGTCCAGCAGGAGGAACCGTGTGCAAAATGGGAACCTGGACACCTTTGATTGGGTGATGATGGGTGGGCTTGCGTTGGCGCCCAGTTTGCTTCTTGCTGATATTCTCAGCACTCCAGTGATTTCCCCCCCCAACCCCGGCTCTCCAAGAAGCCCATGCTCGCTGGGAAATCGAATGCTTAGTGAGGGTATTTATGAAAGTATTAAGGACCTTTACCATGGCCCTTCAGACACTGGGACTTCTGATGGGTTCAAAGGCAAGAAATTACCCAACAGATTTAACATCTAGATTCCCTTCAGCCAAGAAACTTTACTTCCAGAATTACTACAGAAATTCCCAAGGAGGCAAACATAGATTTGAGTGGAGAAGGCCATGGCCATAATAGCATTTTTTGTTATAGGGAAAAATCGAAGATGCCTATATGTTTGTTAATGGGGCGACTGGTTATATAAATGTTTGCAACATACTGGGCACTTGTTGAAAGAAAGATGAAGTCGTTCTAGGAGGCATGTAGAAGGGGGAAAATAACCGTTTACACAAAACCAACCACACAAAAACTAAAAAAAGAAAAAGAAACCAGATGATCTGTGTGTATATAAGTGTGTGTGCTCATTCACTGACTAAGGTTCCCTTGAGAAGTAGAGTTGGTCACTCGTATGGTTCCTGTGCCTGCGACTGTGCCTGGCTTGGGGCGGGTACACAGTCAAGGAGCCGAGAGATCAGAAAGTTGGTTTGTGTGTTATATACAGTATGCATGACATCAGCAGTTTTCAAAAATAGCAATTAAAAAGAAACAGAGGAAAAGAAGCACTAGATAATTGCAAAATGAAAACTTTTTTTTTTTTTTTTTTAATGGAAAGGAATTTAAAGAAGAAAGGAAGAAAACAATGGATTGCTGTCCCCAGGCCTAGGCCGTATGAGGTGTTAAGCAAGCAGAACAGATTTTTGTGGTCTGGGGTCACTGTGGGGATTTCCTGCAGTTTGGTCTTACCTGGCCTAAGCTTAGGGCAGGGATCCTGGCAAGGTCTGTGTCCAGGACGGCCGCCACCCCCACCCCATCCCACCCTGCCCCTGACGCACGAGCTGGGGACCCTGGGAAGGTCTTGTAGCCTTCCCCACAGCACCTCCAACCATGGAAAGGTGTTGATTTCTTTTCTTTCCTTTCTTTTTTTAAATTTGAAGGTATTTTGTTTTGGTTTGGTTTTAGATTTTATTTATTTGAGAGAGAGAGAGAGAGCACGAGAAGGGGGAGGGTCAGAGGGAGAAGCAGACTTCCTGCTGAGCAGGGAGCCGGATTCGGGACTCGATTCCAGGACTCCAGGATCATGACCTGAGCCAAAGGCAGTCGCTTGACCAACTGAGCCACCCAAGTGCCCTAAAAGGTGTTGGTTTCTTAAAATATTTTGAATGCTTCAGATTTTCTAACCCCCAGGGCTGCCAGGCAGAGAAGTAGACATTTGTGCACAAAACAGCTGCGGTTCAGAGGGGCTGACTACAAAGCCCCATCGGAAGCGGGTCAAGCCTTCTGCAGCAGCCCACGAGGCAGCCCTGGGACAGCTGGCCCACCCAGCTGCTGCTAGAGCAGCTGACTCAGAGCGGGGGCCTGGGTGGTGGGTCCTCCCTCGACAAGTGGCCTCTGCTGGAGTTAATCCAGGCTCCCCCTCTCCCTAAAAGGCCAACGAGGGCTGCGCCTGCTGTTCGCCAGCTGGCCCTGGCACCTGGGCCCCGGGCAGGCAGGCTCCTACCATTTGAATGTTTTCTAAATGAAGTGACCGTGGACCCCAGCTTCTAGACGGGCATCACGATAAAGAGAAGGATGCATTTACTCTCTCAACCTAACTCAGCACAGGGTCAGG
Organism: Mustela lutreola; assembly: GCF_030435805.1. Lineage (NCBI taxonomy): Eukaryota > Metazoa > Chordata > Mammalia > Carnivora > Mustelidae > Mustela > Mustela lutreola. The sequence goes on along the minus strand of NC_081298.1, from coordinate 5,975,660 downwards.
GCATTGGCTGGGAGATGTCCTTGACACGAAGCGTGTCTGTGATGGGAGCCCTCCCCTGTGCATGGCTGCGGCCGTGGGCAGAAACCACAGCCCGATGGGGGAATTCAGAAACCAGGGACTCTCGAGGTGGGCCCAGTAAAACACCTGGGGAACTTTCCTGCCTTTTTCTCCTGTTTCCGTTTCCTCCGTGGCTGCTGCCCCATCAACATTTCTGCTCCCTCCTCCCCAACATTTTATTTGTATCGCCTTCTCTGTGCTTGGGATGGGGGTCTCTGAGAGCAAGCGATGCCACCTGTGGTTTGGGAAATCAGCAGTACCAGAGGTCACCTGGCTTGTGGGGCAGCCACCGCCACGCTGGGAGAGTGGACCCGTCCCAGCACCCCTCTGTACCTCTCTGTCTTGCCCATTTCTTTTTTTTTTTTTTTTTAAGATTTTATTTATTTATTTGAGACAGAAATCACAAGTAGACAGAGAGGCAGGCAAAGAGAGAGGGGAAGCAGGCTCCCCGCTGAGCAGAGAGCCCGATGCAGGGCTCGATCCCATGACCCTGGGATCATGACCTGAGCTGAAGGCAGAGGCTTTAACCCACTGAGCCACCCAGGTGCCCCTGTCTTGCCCATTTCTAAGGGCTCCTCAAAGTTGTGCCTTCTAGTGATTCTAGTGATTCTAAATATCTCCTTCAACCCCAAGAAGAAAGGAGCTAGAAAGAGTGGATGAAACCCAGTTCGGAAGCTTCTGCTCCACAGTAGAGGCAGACTGTGCTGCCCCGTCCGTGCGGTCAGGGGGGTAACTCAGCAAATCTGGCCACTAGCTTTGAGCTGTTTTCCAACGGGCAGTTCACAGGCTGGAACTGGCCCAGGCGACCTGTTTCACAGACTGCCCTTAGCCCTGCATGGACAACCACTAGATTAAGGTGAGCCAAAAATCAAAAACCAAGGAGGTGAAAATACGTCCCGTTTCTCAAGTTCTCTAATCAAGGAATCCATGTGACAGGATCAGACATCTTTGTTGCTAAAAGACACCGCGGTGGGTCCTGAGAATGACTCATCATGTTAGGAATGAGGGAACCAATTCCCAGGGAGGTGACGGGGCCCAACTAGGCCCCGGGAGGAGGAATTCCAGGGACCAAAGCTTCCCTGCGCCCGTGCGTGGCTGCCGACGCCCCTGGACTCGGCTTGCCCTTGCCCAGCCCTTTCCTAACTCTGTGGCTGACGCTCTCTCTTCTTCACAATTAACTTTTTACTGAGACGTAACCTCCAGATCCTAAGGGGGTAGCTTAGTCACTAGGATCCAGAGGGAGAAACAGAACAAAAGAAGCCCCCAGAAGCCCCTCACGATTTCTCCTGGTCACTTCCTCTAGGGGAACCACTGGCTTGAGCTTTGTTTTACTTTTTATTCCAACTTCCTTAATATAATATGCTGGCTTGACTTTTTTTTTCTTTTTAATCACCATACAAAGAACCCATTTGATGTTGGTTTGCATTCAGAAAGGGGAATCGTTCATATTTCAAGTAAAAGGATCCAACTTCCTGGTGGAATTATTCTGAGACCCACTAGTTCCTGTCTGTGCCCCTAAACCTTTTGAAATTGTGGTTCTAAAACATGTTCCTTAATTGACTGCCACCTTGAACCTCCATGTTCCAAGAAACACTGGGCATTTCTGAACCCGCTTCCTCCACCTGAAATTCCACACCCAGGAAAACCCCTTTGTTCTCTGTGGGCCATCTCCCCACAAAGTCAGCTACAGAAAGACAAGGGGCTTGGGTCTTAGGGGGGAAGAGGCCGTGGGGGTGCATTTGGAAAAGCTCCGTGGTAGGGGAGAGCTTGGGGTGTCAGAACAAGCCAGAGGTGGAGGTAACGGACCATGACCCTTTGTATACCAAGGGCTGTCTTGATGGGCTCTCTGCAAAACAGGGCAGTGTGTCAAGGATCAGCCTCAGCCCAGACTGCAAAGCAGACTGCTTTCTCCTTGGGATGGGGTACGTGGGGAGTGTCCCATCTGATACCCCATGTTACAAGTTCCACGGTGGGGACGGAAAGCGAGCCTGCTTCTCTCACGAGAGCGGGATGTTCTCTTCTCACTGACGTGACTTCAGTCTGCTGTGCTCCCGAGAGTCCAGGATTTTAGAGAACCAGCTTTCTCTGTGAGTACGGAAGCAGTCATCACTCGCGGGAAGGTTATCTGGACAGTTGACAGCTGTGTTGTGGGAAGGAATGTCGGCCCATTTGCTTTGCACCTGCTTTATCTGCGTCCATGGTTCCAGCCTGACGGGTGGTGGGACCTGCGGGTCCCCCACCTCTGCCTCAAGCTGTGCACTTTCTTTCACCCAAAACAAGCAAATAAATAAGAAGATACTCGCATTTCCTTCATGCCATGCGGGGTCGCCCTGGTGAGCAAAGGGACTCTGACCCTGTCCTCATAAGCTGCTCCGCCCCTGGCCCTCCCCGTCTGCACAGACTCAGGTCCTCACCAGCCACACCATCCAATTCAGAAAGCCCTTTCCAGGGACCGGTTCCTGGGGACCTGGTGGGAAATGCAGGCTCCCTCTGCCAGCTTCTCCGGACTTGACCCTTTCCTCTCCTCAAGGCCCTGTCTTGCTTTCCAGCCTGTGTCCTGCCTGTGTCCACACATTATTCCTCCCCTGTTAGACCCTGACCCTGGCAGACAGCACCCATTTCCCTATAAAATCACCCATTGCCAGGCCCCTCCTGGAGAGGTCCTTGTTTGAGAGAGGTCTGATGTGGAGCTGGGCAACTGTATCATTCTGAAGTTCGCCCCACCCTGGTTTCCCTGGCCAGGTCTGGAAGCTGCGGCCGGGAGCAGCCAGCGTGGTACCCGGTGTGGGGACATTCATGACTTCTAGAGGATTCACTGGAGTCCAGTGACAGACACAGCCACCATGGCTGAGGGCCACCCTTGGTCCCGTCTCCTCCTGCTGCCCCATCGACCCTCATCCCCAGCGACAAGTCCTGCGAGAGGTCCCCTGCCCCCTCCCCACCCCCGCAAGTCCCTCCACTTTACACCCTGGACCCCACCTGCCTGTCCGGTGCACCACGGCGGCCCCTGCGTCATCAGATGAATAGTTAACACCCCAGACTCAAATCACAGCCTCGATCGCTCGAGAACATCAGAATCACCTGGGAAGTTCCCTGATACTGCAGATTCCCAGGCTCCCCGGCAGGACTCAGAGACCTCAGTACCCCGGACGCGGGGCCCGGGAATCTGCATTCTAGCCTGCTTCCCAGGTGGGGCTGATGCAGGCAGCTGTGGGCACCCCGCCACCACGGGGCCTCCCCTCCCTCCGTCCAGGCCCGCGGTTGGAGTGCAGGGCCGCCAGTCAGGGGTGGGCGCAGGGACAGGGCCTCTGCGCTGTTCTGGCTGCCTTTGTTGTGCGAGGCTAGCTTGGAGCTTGATCTGCGGACTCTGCGGTGACGTCTCCTTCCCTCTGCTCTTCTCTCTCCAAGGCCCTCTTCACGATGCCCAGACCTGCTCGGGCCTCATTGCCAACGCTGCCTTCTCAGGTGTATGACGTTCCGGCCCAGAGCCGGGGCCCCCCAGCCCTGAAGGTGAGTGTCGGCCTGGCCCAGCTGTGGGGTTTCCCTAGGCAGGCAGATTGCTTTTCTGCATTGGGGCAAGTTGCGCCCCGCCTCTCCTCTCCCCACACCTGCCTCCCCCGCCCCCCCCCGGGTGGCTGAGGTCTCTCACCCACAGGTGCCAGGTTCCCAGGAGGCTCCTCCCTGGGGTGGGGGGGGCTGGTCATCCCTAAGCTCAGACTCCTGAGATGTCCCACACTCCTTGCTCCAGCTCAGTGTGATCTGCCTCTGGCCCGTGGATGAGCTCACTCCCTCCCTTCTCCTGGACACTCCCGGGGAACACAGCTGTGCCAGCAGAGCGAGGTGGCCTTGGGCACAAAAGTCTTAAATAAAGACACACGCTTGCAGGACTCACCTCACCTCACCCCCGCCCTCTTGACACTGCCTTTACTGAAAATGGTGACATTTTGTTCATCCTGAGTTTTGCACATTGTGATTTTTTTAAAATCTCGCATTCCATTATTATTTATCTTGATGACCAAGAATTTGGGGGGGGGCCCTCAACAGTTGTGGCCATGTTCTTCATCCTGATCCCTGCCCAGGAACAGGCCATCCCCAGCACAGCCATTGGATTCTCACCCTAACCTTTGCCCAAGCCGGAGGTAGTCCCTGTGCACATCGACCCCACACCCAGGTGGCACAATTCATCACTGAAGGTCCCATTGGTGCCCTTTCCACTCTGTTTGAGGGGAACGAAATGCATCGCACCCTTCCCCTGTGGGGAGGAATCAGTGGGAAACTCCCAGGTCAGCTCTCTCCAAAGAAAACCCCTCTCCAGAGTCCAGCTCGCTCTTTCTTTCTTTCTTCTTCTTTTATTTTTTTTATGATTTTATTTATTTATTTGTCAGAGAGACAGAGAAAGAGCACAAGCAGGGGAAGCAGCAGGCAGAAGGAGAAGCAGGCTCCCTGCTGAGCAAGGAGACTGACATGGGACTTGATCCCAGGACCCTGAGATCATGGTCTGATCATGACCTGAGCCAAAGGCAGATGCTTAACCGACAGAGTCACCCAGGTGTCCCAAGAAGGCATCTTTTTAAAGCACAAAGTCCACATTGTTGAAAACAGAACTACATAAACTTCCACCATGTGAACATCATGACCAAAAGCCCCAAATTCCTTGGTGGTTTCTGTTTTCATTTGGAAACAAAACAAAGCAAAAACAAAAACAAAAATGCTGGTGTGGGCAGAGTTTGTGATGTGCGTCCATTGGGAAGGAAAAATCCAAGTTATCCTTTTCTGTCTTTCCCCCAGGAGCCAGAGAAGAGGCAATTATATGATATACCCCCCAGCCCCCAGAAGGCAGGACTGGGTCCCTCGGCCAGCCAACTGAGTGTGAGTATGACGAGGCCCAGAGATTCGATGCTGGGAAAATGGGAGCATCCTCTGGGATGTTTTATTAGCCTGGTCAGATTGGGAAGGCAAATTGCTCACAGTAGAGCTGATCTCATTTGAAACCCCCGAGGGCAGCGGTGTTCAGGAACAAGGTGAGCAACATGGTTTGGGCAAGTCCTCTACCTTCTCTGTGCCTCCGTTTCTCATGACGGACTAACTGCGAGCCTTGAGATAATCCCCGCAGACGACCCAGTACAGGTGCGGTGCTTGGCACGGAGCAGAAGCTCAGTAGATCTTAGGTAAATGCTTCCTCCTCTCCTCCTCCTGCCTCTCCTCCTCTTGACTTGGTCAGTCTCAGAACCTCCACTTCCTGCTGACTCTGTACGGGTTCGCATGTAGTTGTTATTGCTGAATTTTTTTAAAGTTTGGCTCTGGCTCCAAAATGTCCTAGTAATAGTATATTCATCCTGACCAATAATTATACCTTAACCAATCAAGGACTTCCTCTTCCTCCCCCTCCCCCTCCTTTTTCTTCTTCTTCGTCTCAGAGATATGTTGTGTTAAGGTGGTAGATTTTTATTTGTTTATAGGGGACATGCCTTAATTTGAAAATCTGGAATCCACATTCATTGTTGAATTGTCACACATTTACAGTACATATACCTACTCCCAAGTGTTCTGGGGGAGGCCTTACAAAAGAGATGTCATCTCCGCAGTATCGTGAGGAACGTAGAAGAGGTTGTTAGAGGGAAAGGAAAGGGTCGGGCGGCCATGTAGAACAGAAGAACTAGTTCGAGCAAAATGAACCATTGCGGGCTAAGAGAGCACTCTGAGTTCAGGGGAAGTGAACCGCGGGGGTGACGGGACCCCTAAGGAGGCCGGTGCCTGCCATGCTGGGGAGGCTTCAAGGTGGGTACAACCAGATAATGAAGGGCCTTGAGTGATCATGACAATGGGGACCCACTGAAGGTGCTTGAGGAGGGGAATGACAATCAGATTTCCAAGAAGCACAGTACCCGGCACTTAGTAGGCCCCCAGTGTGATATACATTTGTCACATGGGTTGCTCGAATCCTCTTTGTATTTATTGCTTCTGACCTGGGCATTTTTGTGTGGTTCTTCACAGGGACAGTGTGCGCCCCCGACATCAGCGATCACCCCGAGGCGAGGTGGCTACAGCACGTTACCCAGTCCCCAGAAATCAGAATGGATGTATGACTCGCCAGTGTCTCCAGAAAAAGCCAAAGGCACAAATGCATCTCTGAGCAGCTTTGTGGAAGAGTCAGAGCCCCACCGTCCCCCAGGGCCCATGTCCAGCTTCCAGAATCCTCTGAACAGCAGAACATGGTCCCACTATCCGCACCTGCATAAAAATGTGCCCATGCAGAAAAAACTCAGCCTCCCCGAAATTCCTTCTTATAAAGCCCTGGCACCCAGGGACACATTTCCCTTGGATGAGGATGCTGGCTACAAGGTGCCTTCAAGCTTTCTGATCCCCCGGGTGGAGCAGCAGAACACCAAGCCCAACATCTACGACATCCCTAAAGCGACACCGAGCGACCCTCAGGCGGTGAACGAGCCGGGGAGAGTCGGCGAGGCTCCGGAGATCGCCGCGGACGGTAGCTCCTCCTGGTTCTCGGGTCGGGCCCCGTCGCTGTCTCCGGACTCGGACCGGCTCTCCGTCTCCAGCTCGGACAGCAGAGCCAGCGTGGTCTCTTCGTGCTCCTCCACGTCCACGGACTCCTCGTCTGGCTCCTGCTTGGAGGAGTCAGGAAAGGAGCTCTCCTTGGACCCGGACTTGGCCAGAGAGACGGTCGTGGCTCTGCAGCACGAGGTGGCCAGCTCTGTCGCCAGCCTGATGCTCTTTGTCAGCAGGAAGTGGAGGTTCCGAGACTACCTGGAGGCCAACCTCAGCGCCATCCGCAGCGCGGCCGACCGCGTGGAAGAATCCTTGAGAGCGTTTCTGGATTTTGCGCGCGGCGTCCGTGGGACCGCCTGTAACCTCAGCGACACGAACCTTCAGGCCAGGATTAGGGACCAGCTACAGACCATCTCCAGCTCCTACCAGATCCTGCTTGGGACGAAGGAAAGCCTGGATAACTGCAAGTGGTCCTTGGAAGTCCTTGTGACGGACAAAGTCCAAAATAGCCCAGATGACCTCGAGCGATTTGTCATGGTGGCGCGGATGGTTCCAGAAGACATCAAGAGGTTTGCCTCCATTGTCATTGCCAATGGGAGGCTCCTTTTCAAACAGAACTGTGAAAAGGAAGATACCTTGCAGATGACCCCCCATGGACAACTGAAACCTGCAAAATGCATCCAGCTTCCCCAAAGGGAAATGGAACCATACGAAAGAAGTACTCCTTTTAATAAACAAAAGGAAAATGAACACTCCCCTGAGCTACTAAAGAAAAATGGGACAATTATGTGTGAACCGGTGAGTTCAGGGTGGTATAATGTAAGGAGGCTTTCAAATTTTATCTGGAGTGGTCGCCCATCAGTTAGATGCTAAGAAGCTTTCACTGTTAGATAGTTCAATAATTGGATATTGAAAGATACTCATCTTTCAATAATTTTTGAGAGACATTGGTTCCATTTTTTTAAAAAATAAAATTCATGAAAGTAATGTTCTAAATGAAATCTTAATAGGAAGTAAGATTAAGGGGTGGCCTGCGTGGCTCAGTGGGTTAAAGCCTCCGCCTTCCACTCAGGTCATGATTCCAGGGTTCTGGGTTTGAGCCCCACATCGGGCTCTCTGTTCAGTGGGGAGCCTGCTTCCCTTCCTCTCTCTCTCTACCTGCCTCTCTGCCTACTTGTGATCTCTGTCTGTCAAATAAATAAATAAAATCTTTAAAAAAAAAAAAGTAAGATTAAACACTTAATATTAAGGCATGTAGGATGTCTTCTGGAAAGTCCCATGGGGTTTATCATCCCTAATACTAGAGTTAGGAAGGACTTTGAAAACCTTTTGAAATCTGTTCCTTGAGCCCCTTTTTTTAATCTCACCACCCAGTTTCCTTGCATTTTTGAAAGCTGTTGATTTAGTCATTGTTTTTGTGTTTCTTAGAAACAGAAGAGGAAGTGTAAACACCCTTCCAACTGCCTATGGTCTTAGCAGTCTCCAGACTGCAGCTACTGTTAGAAATTCTTTGCTGCATGAGTTTGGACTCTGTAGAAAGAGAGCCTCTCATTCAAGGATTGCGAGAGCCAAGAGGCATGGCACGTAACCTGGGGATAACATGACTTGGCCCTTTCAGCCCTAGTCTTGCATAGTATTTTGTTAAAGTGCATGCTGGTTCATAGTACAGCTTTCACACATTCTAGAGAAGCTAGAAATCTGGGTATTTCTCATTCCCTAATTTAAAAATATAGACATAGATATAAAGAGGTATGATATATATAAGTATAAATACAAATATAAATGTATATATAATTTTTTAAAAACTCATATGTCCTTGTATTAAGCCGTGTTGGTAGGCAAAATTCAGTCCTTGGTCTTGCAAAGTTTCCTTTGTTGATTTTAATTTAAAAAAGGCATCTGGAGGCAGAACCACTGGCAAAAATATAAAGAGAAATGTTCAAGTTTTTTAAAATGGACTTAAATACTTCTGTACAGGGGTGCCTGGGTGGCTCAGTGGGTTAAAGACTCTGCCTTCAGCTCGAGTCATGATCCCAGGGTCCTGAAATCAAGTCCCACATGGGGCTCTCGGCTCAGCAGGGAGCCTGATTCCTCCTCTCTCTCTCTCTCTCTCTCTCTCTCTCTGTGTGTGTGTCTCTCTGCCTACTTGTGATCTCTGTCTGTCAAATAAATAAATAAAATCTTCGGGAAAAAAAAAACTTCTGTACAGTGTAAAAACCACTCACATTGGTAATTGGAAGGGATTTCATTTTTCAGAAGTCGTCTAACCTAGAAGAGACAGAAACACCCATCTCGGAAGGAAGGTCGGATGAAAACAAAAACTGGGAAGGACAGGTAAGTGATAGCACCGTGTCTCCCGGACTTCTGACTCACACACTTTTTATCCCTCGAGATGCCTCCTGCTATGAATGAGTTGGCGTGCTAGTCATTACCCCCTTGGGAGTAGCTGTTTTTGTGACAGTTTTTCCTGTCTGCAGTAGAAGGAGCCCTGAACAAGTCCAGTGAAGCCTAGGACATGGAGCACGAATCTTGAACCATTAGTGACATAGTTCTCGGCTGTCTGCAGGTTTATCACAGGTGGGACTGACCTGACCTTTGGCAGCTCGGACTCCCACTCCCTTTGACAGCTTCTTTTAATGCTTCGGATTACAGGAGAAGAGATATTTTGGTTTGGAGTTTGTGTATCATCAACACCTTTTTGACACTTGATGTTTCTTTTTCTTTTTCTTTCTTTTTTTGGTCAAAGATGTTATCATTGTGCTTATTTTTATTGGTTACCTTCTACTGGTGGCAAATGACAATGATTTTCCAGTTACCAATTTGAAGCATTTCCGTTAAACGAATATAAGTAAAACCAGTAAATTCCTTTAAAGACAAAGATGGAGCAAGTCAGGTTAAAAGGGAGACAAAAAGGGCATCAGTTGTGAAAGTTGTCTGAGTACCTGAAACCCAGGATCACTGAGCCAGGTCAGCTCCCCGGCCGGGGGTGGGTAGGGGTGGAGGAGGGAGGGTGGATGCCTCATGATGTGGACAAGATCGTTCATTTTCTCGGGGGCAAGCTGGGACAAGAACCCCAGGTTGGAAGTCCTAGGTCAGGGAGCCAGCATGGTCAGATCCTGGGGAGGGCTCTCCTCTGTCTTCTCCTGTCCTCTCGTGCAGAGAGCAGAGAAGGAAAGTGACCTCTGACAAGGGCACTATTCCCATCACGAGGCCCCACCCAAATGGCCTCATCCTATCCCAGGGACCTTCCACGGGCTCGTATCCCACTACCTTCATGTTATGGGGTAGAGTTTCAACAAAGCGGAGGAGGCACAAAAAAATCAGACCCGCACACTGTCAGTGCTGCCAAGCTAGGAATTTTGAGATGGAAGGTAGATGAGAGAGAGCAGTTTAATGAAAAGACTTAGCAGGCTCAGCTTAGAGCTCTGGCTCTTCATTTTGCTAAATGAATGACCACGTGCAGGCCCCCCACTTCAGAGAGCTCCAGTCTCCCCACCTGTCCTAATGAAGGGTCTTTGGATGGTTACCTGGAGTGACTGCCCGTAAGCTAGATGCTGAGAACCTTTCAATAGTGCCTGGGCTTTGGGGGGATACTGGTTCCACATTTTGGAAAATACAACTCACGGAAGTAAAATTCTAGATGAAATCTTACTAGAAATTTGGAGAAATATCATAACATTAGGGAGCTAGGTCAACATACTTGGATTTCTTCTAGAAATTTTGGGGGCTCAGGTTTACTGCTGATAACAGAATTAAAGATTTTTCTTAAATCCTTTAAAATCTGTTCTTTGAGTAAATTTTTAAATCTCACCATCAAGTTTTCTTTTATTTTTTTTAAGTTATAGATTTAGACATTGTCTAATGTTTTGTCTAATGGAATAGGCAGCTAATGGTTTGTTGGGAGTACTGAAAAAGAGTTTATATACTTAACATATGAAATTATATAGACAACAAAATATGTAAGATTGTATATATAAATACTATAATTCATATGTTAACAGTGCTTTGAAAAGATTAATTTGTTAGGCAGATGGTGCACTGCGGAGCTTCCCAAACAAAACTGTGTTTTTTCTTATAAAAAGTCTAGAAAATTGAGCAAATGAGGAAACAGGAGACAACCATAGCCTGGTGATCAAATCTGTCTCTCACTAATGGTTTTCTTCCCTTTTCCAGAATCCTAGCTCCCTCATCCTGCAACCTTTGAGTCAGCAGAATCCTGAGAAGAGATTCCAACTTTCTGAACACTGTCGGCTCTATTTTGGGGCGCTCTTCAAAGCCATCAGCGTATTTAACCACAGCCTCAGCAACAGCCAGCCTCCCGAGGTCTTCATCACGCAGAGCAAGCTGGTCATCATGGTGGGACAGAAGCTGGTGGACACGCTGTGCAAGGAGACCCAGGAGAGGGACGTGCGCAACGAGATTCTTTGCGGCAGCAGTCACCTGTGCAGCCTGCTCAAGAACCTCGCGCTGGCCACCAAGCACGCCGTGCTCAAGTACCCCAGCCCTGCAGCCCTGGGGCACCTCCAGGCCGAGGCCCAGAAGCTGGAGCAACACACTCGGCAATTCAGAGGGACCTTAGAATGAGCCTCCTTCCCCCTCTGTCTCCTCGTTAACCTCTTAGCCTCAGCTTTCCCAGCCTGACATGTGCAACTCTGTCCTACAGGCAAAGCCAACCTGGGGATGCACCATTGAGTACACGCTGGTATTATCGAGTGGCTAAACAACCCCAGGACATTGACTTAGCCCGGAGAGGTCCAGGTATTAAGAAAGAGCTTTGCGGAGTTTTTAGCATAGCCTGTGGAGTCAGTGTATGCAGGGATGTTGTAGAAACCAATTTTATATTGGTCAAATGTATGCCTGCCTTAAAATCATTCATTCAGGACTTATTTATTGGGCATCTACTTATGTCAGATTCTAGGTGCTGGGCATATAGCCGTGAGCCAGAGACCTTGCCCTCAGGGAGCTGACAGTCTAGTGGCGAGATAGACGGTAAGTGATGAAGGATTACATGCACAAATTGTCAGGTGTTAGCAAGACGGTGAAGGAGGAGGGACTGATCCTCAAATGATGAATTTCTGTTGCATCCGTTAGCAGATGTGATAAGTTTTTCATTTTGAATTGAATTAAGATTTGGTACAAATCATGTACCTGCATCTTATACAACATATATATATATATGCTATTTTACCTTAACTGAGTTAAAGATACACCTTATATTTACAACATAACGTATTCTGTTGGGTTCCTTATTAATTTATTTTGTATGTAATAGTCTATGTTGATAAATTCAGTATGTTTACTCAGAAAAGGCTTGTATTACAACAGTCGCCAATCTGTGACCATTTGTAATGTTATGTAAATATAATCATGAACTGAAGCATTCTTTGTAGCAATCCTCTCTTCGGAAAAGTTGGTGATCCATCCATGTCACCCAGGTTCTGATATCAAAGTGAAGCCACCCATGTTTGCTTTTCTTATTCAAATGTCTCTCCCCAAAGTGTGCAAGGAGATACCATAGAGGCCAGGTGCTCATGCACGAGGCTAGTGCGGCAAAAACAAAGCCATCACTCGTGGTGAGGCAACGGGAGGTGTGGTGTGGACAGGATACCCATTGCTGGGCACAGATCTGAAAGCGGTGCAGAGCTCCCCTCAAGTCAAACCACCTGCTCTTCCTCTCCTTGCGGCTGGGTCTGTAGCTCACGTTGCTATGGTGACACCATCTCTACTTTGCTTCAAGTGAAGGTCCATGTCTCCTGTATACATCCCAGCCACCAAACACCTTTGTAACCTGGAACCAGCATCCTCAGGCTGGAAGTTATCTGAAATGTCACCAACCTGCCTGCTACTCTGCACTTAACAGGCACTTCTAAGTGGTTGACTGTTAGAAAGCTGCTTGTTTTCACCGAGTTGCTCCTAGGGTCTCTAAAGAAGGATCGCATCTTTGTGAAGCTCGCTGGGTTCTCTGCACTAGAACAGAGATGCCACATTCTTTGAACAGCTGTGATCTGTATTGGCAAGAACTCCTACTGCAGGTGATCAAAAACCATATCCAACTTTTCTTAAGCAATAAAGGAAAGTTATTGACTCAAGTGTCTTAAAATAACCCAGGGACAGACTGGCTTCAAGGACAGCTGGTGTGGGTGCCCAGTTTTTCAGTCCCACTTTCTCTGTGTTAACTCTCGTGATTGCAAGGTGGCTGCCCCAGGTTATGTCTTTTGTTTGTGGCTGGAAGAAAAGAAAGAGGCTTGATTCTACTTAGCCTAACTTAGAGCAGGTGCCGGCCCCTGAAATCCCCAGGACAAGGAGAGAATGTAGTACTCAGGTTGACCTAGACTTGGGATTCACCCCTCCCCATGTGTACATGCATGTGCGCGCATACACACACACACACTCTCTCTCTCTCTCTCTCTCCCATGTGTCCTGAGAGAAGGAAAGAAGAGCCCTGCCATAGCTATGACATGTCTGGGATCCCCCTGCTTTTAATTAGCAAGTTAGCCTGCCACTTACATGGATATTTCAAGAAGACATAAGATTCTGGGGTCAACAACTATGTCTGGGGTCCCCAAGACCATGGCTGGTCCAGTGATTCACAAGGAGGAATCCCAAGACTTAGCCTTGTGTTTCCTACTCATGACTCTGATCTAGTACAGTGAAAAGAGACAGCAGAGGGAAAAGCTCAAAGAGTTTGGTACAGAGGAAACCAGGCTGAAGTGGCCAAGAGTCACAAGGGGGCACTTTTAATTCCCTCAGCAACAAACTGTGACAACATCCATGAGATGTTGCCAGCCAGGGAAGGTCATGAGAGCCTCACCTCCAGGACTCCATGGGGTTGATCGTGTTGGCAGTCTTTACATGGTACATTCCCGAATTCCAGTCTCTCCAAAGGCAAGCAGGTGTCCAGTATGAACCACATTGTGTGTACAAACAGTTTTGGCACGTGGACCCATTCTCAACTCCAGGGATGGTGGGAACCCTCCCCAGATCTAAGTTTTTACAAACAACCAAAGGTCATCCTGGCAAGCCAGCCTTTCTAAGAATATTATTTAGGCTTTCTATGTCAACTCTTCCACCCAGACACACGGGATTTTCCTTACAGCCTTGCAAGCAGCTTATGCTTATATCATTTCCACCTCACCCCATGTCCCAGGGCAGAGCAAAAGAAGGCACGGGTGATGCCACTCGCACACTGAGTTTGTGCCAAAGCCGAAGAGCTTAGCACAGGCAGACCCAGTCTTTCCTAGCAGCCTCTGCGCAAACCTAACCAAGACTTGCCTTAGAGGCAGACAGGATCTTTATGATACTGGACAGCAAGCAAACCTGCCTTTGTGCTCTGGAGAGAGACATGATCTCTGTCTTCTAAGACTGTTTGCTAAAAATCACCTTGAAGGGGTAATTCAGAACAAAATTTCACCAATGCCTGTGCTGGAAGGACATGCAGGGACAGGGTCGGTGCAGGGAGGCACTAGTACCTGTATTCCAGCCAGCAAGATGATTTTTGCACCATAGTAATAACAGCACGTATTTATTAAGGGACTATTACATTCCACATCCTGTCTTAATGCTTTAGCTGTTTTAACTCTTTTGGTCCCTCATACGTGAGAGGCTCTAACAGGTAATCAACAGATCCCCATTGCTTTCAGAATACTATCGATGTATGTACGCAGATAGGCAGATCAATATATATGGAGATATATCTGTCTACGTAACATTTGGGGGGGTTTCTCTGCATGTATTTTGAGACGAGTTCAAACTAACCAATTCAAGCCCTTGTTGATAAAATACAAAACCATTGGGTTGAAAATAATGAAAGCTGCTGCTCTTAGCTAAATGTGTTTCCTTCCCTTTTTTTGTTTTTTTGTTTTTTTTAGGAAGGGCAGTTATGAGATGAGTTTCCTCTAATTCGATCGGATAATTGTTTCTGAAAAACACTGAAAAGTAATATCACAGTTTTTAACTTTTAACAATGTTTTGCTAAGTAGTTTTCTTTTATGCCCAGAATTCTGTGCCACTTCCTCTCAAAGTAGGAAGAGGAAATGGTGGGTGGTGTGGTGGTGATAGCAACTTGACCTCAATTAAGCTGAATTTCATCAGGAGGATGGAAGTGGTGAAGGCCCTCGTTGAGAGATCTTCTGTGTGACAAGCACCGGGGAGCTGTGTTTCTGGTCTGGTTTGGGGGCAACTAGCCTTCTTTTTTTTTTTTTTTTAAATAAAACATCTCTTTAAAATTTCATATTCTCCCCAAGGATCCACCCAGGTCTCCAAAATCTGTCCATTTACAAAGATTGCCCATTTGTGTAGGTGGTTTGCTAATGCCCTTTTCCTTTCTTTTATTCCTTGAACAACTATTTATTGCACATCTCCTATCCACCAGGCCTCTACTGATCACTAGAGCTGCTACAGGGGACAAACCACAGGTTCTGCACCTTCCAGCCTTCCTTCCAGCTGAGGGGGATGGGAATCCAGGGCCAGGGAGAGGTGGGATGAGTGAAGCACTCTTCTTGAATGCAAAACATAAGGGGGCACCCCAAACCTTTGTAATCAAGATACATTGAATTTTGAGGCAATGTTTTAAAAAATCACAACCAGTGCAAAGAAGTCCATGTTAAACAAGATACCAACTTAGATTTATAACATGAGGTCAGTGGCGTAAGTGCAATGATGAAATTCAATCAAGGTGGTGGTAGTGGATGGAGGAATGGGGGGGGGTGCTCTTTTACTGGGAGACATCAGGGAAGAAGCTCTACGGATACACCCCCCCACCCCTCCTGCCAGGAGCAGACACTGAGTCACTCAAGGGAGGCAATCTGGAAACCAGTGGGAAAAGAGAGTTCCTGGAGAAGGAACAGCAAGGTAAGTACCCAGAAGTGGAAATGAACCTGGAGCTCTCAAGGGAGAGAAGGGACCAATGTGGCTGGAACAAAGAGAGGAAAGGGAACATGGGTGATATCAGCTGGGATGGGTAGCTAAAGGCCAGTTCATGAAAGGCCCGTGTATTCCTGAAATACTTTTAATGTTTCCCTAAAACTGAAAATCAAAAGTAATTGTTTTTGGTCTTGAATTATGTCAGGATGAATTACTTCTAGCTTTCCACTTTATTTGACTTTAACCCTCTTTGGGACATCCTCAGAAGTGTAACCGTACATGATGGTTGTGATACTCTCGAAAAATCCTAACACACAGGCTTTTGTCATTTTTTCATGCTAACTCTTAAAATGAGTCACTCTGCATGCCTGCCTTGTCCAGACAGAATTGTAAACTCCAGCTATGGGAGAGCACTATGGGAGGGCAGCTCTCACCCGAAATCAAACCCTCAACGAAATCAAACTCTCAACGTTCAGGAGGCTGAAACATTTGGGAAAGATTGTAACAGGCAGTAGGAGCGCTTAAAGTACTTGTTCTTAGCCTGAGCCTCAGCAGGGGAAGCATGAAATACATAGATGTGTAAACTGTAGCAAGATTTTCTATGTACTACTGGATATTTTTCTGGAGAGTAAGTCCAAAGTTTTCATCAAATTCTCTATCAGGTCCAATGACACCAAAGAGGTTAAGAAATACTGGTTTTGCCAGAGGATGATGGTTTTCTCTTTCCTGGTTTTATTCCTTTCCTGTCCTTTAAATCCACAGTTCGATTGGGGCAAAGTTGTCACCAAAGATCCTTGCAAGGGAATATCCTGCATCGGTTCATTCCGCAAAAACAGAGGAAAGTAACAGCAGCTAATGACATCAGTGTGTCACCGTGCCTGGAACAAAACAGCTCAAGTCACGGAGCTGACACTCAGCCAGCTCTCAACACAAATTAGTTGCTGTTGACGATATTAACTCCTCAAACCTTAAGCTGTGTACTGTCTGCAGCACAGAGTAGCCTAAAAACCAATACTCTAAATGAGGACACCAAGGAGGAAAAGAAAAAATATCCAGCGCCCGAGCTTCAGCATCCACCCAGCTGGCCCTGCGGGGCGCCACAGAAGCTTTTGGGGAGAGGCTAAGGAACATGGCATAATCACAAGAGCCTCATCTGAGAATGCCTCCTAACCTGCACTCCTTTTACTCAACTGCTGTGTGCCCCTGACCCAAGATTGTACACCTCAGTCTCAGGTTTGTCATTTGGGAAATGGAAGGCATTATATGCCCTATGTCCTAAATTACAAAGACAGAGGAAACAGTGCCTCCAAATCCCCCAGTGGAGTCATGGTTTAATAAAGAGTGGTTATTTTTATTTTAATTTCTCCAAATGAACTTGGTGAAGGGAAGATTAAGCCGCCAGAAAAGAGCACTGGTTTGAGAGTCTGTCTAAAGATCTTTGCATTTATGGTATTCTGTAACCTGATTTTCTGTCCTTCGGGGACAGAGGGGAGAAAACTAATCTTGTAACCTAGTCTCAGCTCTCCCTCTTACTAGCTGTGGGACCTTGGCTAAATCCCTTAATCATTCCTGGCTTTTATTTCCTACCTTGTAAATGGATTCTCATAGCACTTACACCAGATTTAGGGACTGCCAAAACTGGACTTGTCACCCTCCCTGAATGTGTCTGTACTTCCTCTTGGTTTACTGAGGATATTGTGTCAAAGGTTCCACTCACCGAGGACACAACGGGGACTAAAGCGTAGTCCCTACCATCACAGAGTTTACAATTCCTGTGAGCGGCTTAAAAAATAAATCATAAGGCAATGAGAGAAGAACTGATTAAAGGGGTTATATTGTTTTAATTCTCATTCATTGCAGTAAAAGATAACACAATGTTACAATCCGTGAAGTTTTTTTTTTTTTTTAAGACTTTATTTATTCATTTGACAGAGAGAAATCACAAGTAGATGGAGGCAGGCAGAGAGAGAGAGAAGCAGGCTCCCTGCTGAGCAGAGAGCCCGATGCGGGACTCGATCCCAGGACCCTGAGATCATGACCTGAGCCAAAGGCAGCGGCTTAACCCACTGAGCCACCCAGGCGCCCCTACAATCCATGAAGTTTTTATATCACATATTTTCCTTCCCAACTGGGGAATATTTTCAGATTTTTTTCCTCTTTTTTTTTTATGTCTCACTTTGGTCAACAAGGTGACACCCAATTATGTAGGTCCACCCTGCTAGCCGTGGTTAGACTTTCCCCAAATATTCCTAATAAAGAAGGAACCACTGGAACGATCGTGAAGAGGATAGACGCGGACAGTCGTGGATTTTAGCAGGGGTTTTGCTCCTTGAGACGCAGCCCGTCTCCGGGGAAAGGCAGGTACACAGGAGTGTGGCTTGTCCAGCGGCCTCTCTTCACTGTAGCGGATTATTAGCAAACAGCCGCAGGAGGCTGCGAACCGCACACACGCACGTACAGACTCTCTGCAACTTTCCCGCATCGGCCGTACGCACCGCACGTCGAGGCGCCCGGCCTCAGAGGGTCGCACGTCCCCACCCTCCGCTCCCACTCCACGGCACTGGACACCGCGGCGCTCCGTGCCAAGTTCTCGTTTAACCCCCCGGGCGCCCTTCCGCTGCAGCGTAGCTGCATTCACAAAGTGCAGACCCTCCGGGCGCGGCGCTCCCGCCCCAGGACGCGCCAGGCCCACAGTCCGACACGCTAGGGTGAGACGAGGCGTAAGGAGGGCGTGACTTGCTCCCGAGTCCCCCCGTCCCCCCGCAGCGCGGCGAGCGGTCGCCGGGGCGCGGCAGACGCCCTGCCCCTACCGGAAGGAGGGAGGAACGGGCCGGGCGCGGAGATGGGGACGCTCCGCCAGCCCCGGAGCCGGCGAGGACCCGCTCGAGTCCAGGCAGCCCG
The DNA here is from genome assembly GCF_030435805.1 of Mustela lutreola. Classification (NCBI taxonomy): domain Eukaryota; kingdom Metazoa; phylum Chordata; class Mammalia; order Carnivora; family Mustelidae; genus Mustela; species Mustela lutreola. Next base: position 5,957,333 of record NC_081298.1, on the reverse strand, counting down.
AGCAGCCCCGCCTCGCCCAGCGCCTGGCGACGGTCTCCCTGGCAACTGGGGCTTGGCCACGGAGCCGCCCCGCCCCGCCGCGGCGCGGCCGGCGCGTTGCGTCATCCCAGCGCGCCGGAAGTGACTGCGGCGGTCGCCAGGGACCTCCCGGAAGTGGTCGCTGCGGAGTGGAGCTGCTGACTCTTGACTCCTGGTTTGCGATGGGTTGCGACGGAGGAACAATCCCCAAAAGACACGAGCTGGTGAAGGGGCCGAAGAAGGTTGAGAAGGTCAGAGACGTGGGTCCGGTGGGAACCCAGGGAGTGGGGGTGGGGGCGGGGAGCTAGTGGGGTTCCTGACGCCGCGGTGCTCCTTTATCTCACTTGGAGAATTCCGAATTAGCAACAGTATTAGGATCGGACTCTTACGGAGTGCTTGCCGTTGCCGTTCACCTGGCGGCGGGCTTAGTGTGGGGTAGCGCGTACAGTTCTCGCGGCAGCCCCGTGGACACGTATTGTCACGATCCTCGCTTTTCAGACCTTGAAATTGAGGGCCAAGAGGACAACATTGCAACGCCGGTAAGTGGCAGGGCCAGGATTTACAGCTTATCTGCGCCGTCAGTTACAGTGATACAAACGGCCGCTGTTCATTGGGCTTTGTACACACGTAACTCCACTTTCTCCGGGAATTCGTCCCAAAGGTTCTTTTACCCACATGTGATCAGGTCCTTCTCGTATCTTGCCACCCTGCACACTGCCTCCGTGGCTGATTAGTGTCAGCCACAGATAAAAATAAGCTCCCTGTGGCACAGTCCTGCCTTTCCCCTGTACAGCTAGCGCAATTCCTGGCCCAGTAAATACGGTGATTAAATGAATAAGTGGATAGGTTTTTTTTGTTTTTAGATTTCTTTCTTTATTTATTTGATAGGCAGAGATCACGAGTAGGCAGAGAGGCACGTAGAGGGTGGCGGGGAAGCAGGCTCCCTGCTGAACACAGAACCCGATTGGATTCCGAGTTTGATCCCAGGACCCTGAAATCATGACCTGAGCCAAAGGCAGAGGGTTAACCCTCTGAGCCACCCAGGTGCCCCATGAGTGGATAATTCTTAATTCTCACAGGTAACTGAGAAGAACTGTATATGATAATTTTCATGCTATTAACAGCAAAATTGAGTCAGTAACATAACCAAAATCACAACGGGTAGGCAATGAAGCCAGGAGTGCCAACCATTTTTTTTATTCAGGAATTCAAAGTTAGCATTGATAAGTACTTTACTTTCTTAAGCCTTTATTTATTTTTTTTTAAAAGATTTTATTTATTTATTTGACAGACGGAGATCACAAGTAGGCAGAGAGGCAGGCAGAGAGAGAGAGCGAGAGAGAGGGAAGCGGGCTTCCTGCGGAGCAGGGAGCCCGATGCGGGGCTCGATCCCAGGACCCTGAGATCATGATCCGAGCCAAAGGCAGCAGCCCAAACCACTGAGCCATCCAGGCGCCCCAAGCCTTTATTTTTTAAATAATCTCTGTGCCCATCATGGGGCTTGAACTCATGACCTCGAGATAAAGAGTCAAGTGGTCTACCAGTTAAGGCAGGTGCCCCGCATTAGTGATCACTTTTTTCCCCTAAGATTTATTTATTTATTTAAGAGAGAGAAAGCACAAGCAGGGGAGCAGGAGGGAGAGGGAGAGGGAGAAGCAGAATCCCCACTGAGCAAGCAGCCCAATATGCGGCTCCATCCCAAGATCCTGGGATCATGACCGAGCCAAAGGCAGACTGAGCTATTCAGGTGCCCCAGTAATTACTTTTTACTACAGAGGGCATGTAAAGTAGCTAACAGTGTGGCACACGTGGATGCTGCACATACTCTCCAGCAGCTAGAAAATCTTTATAAAAGGTGGATCTCCTGTATCACTACTATATTTGAAATCCTCCAGCAGCTTTTTGTCATATTCAGAACAAAATCATACAAGGTCCTGTATGATCGGATGCCTTGCCTCTCCACCGCAGCTTCCACCCTCTCCGGGTCTTTGTTTCAGCTATAATGGCCTCTGTTTCTCAGCCTGGAGTGTAAGTTCCATGACCTGATAATGCTCTTCACTGTTGCCAACGTACATCTCGCTTCCGTCGCTGCTTTATAGTGCTTGTCGCTGTTCTCGTTTGTGTATTGTCTGTCTTTCTCGGACATGAATGGAGACTTTGTGTCTTACCTTTGTCCACCACACAGTAGACACCTGGTAAATGTGTTGAATTTGAGAATGAATGAAGTCTCAAGAGGATGGAGTGTGTCCTCTCATCACACCTACAGATGCGTAGTCAGTGGCAGGTCGTTAGCATTCATGAGAGCTTTTGCCAGAAAACTGTTAGGCTAGTTTTGTTAACTTGCGGCCAGGGCTGAAGAGGAGTAGCTTAAAGCGAAGCTTGGCAAGGTGTCAGAAGGGGATAGAAAAGAAGAAAGCATGATCTGAGACCACCAGAGTCCTCAGGCAGGATGGATTTTTGTTATCCTTACTTATTCTACGAATACTTCATTTAATGCTTATCACAGACACCACTCTAGGCCCTGGGGACACAGCAGCAAACAGAGTCAGCCTTTGCATTGCTTACCTTTCATATAGATATATAATTAATATTTTTGATCACTCATATGGTATGTGTGGTCTGGCCAAACCATTGCTGTAATTTAAGTCCTTGCCCTGAAAAGAAGAGAGACCCAGGTTTAAAAAAAAAAAAAAAATGGGTTTCAGAAGTTTTGGGGGGTTATCAACCTGGGTAAGGATTAGTTTATCACTTTTCTCCCTGTCCGCAGCTCTTCCAGTTATTTTTTTAATCAGCAAAGGACTATGGGTAAAGCAGGAGAGGGATTCGGAAAGGAGATCTTGAACATGTTGGATATGGGTTTTTTGACTCTGCAAAGGATGTAGTAAATTGACTTCACCGGTGACAGGTTTCTCTGGGGCTCCGCTACACTGTGAATTTTGATTAAAGTTACTTAAGGAGCCAAAGTATAGCCCTTGGGTCTGGGGTATGGATAGAATAACAGTTGCCGTAGTGTGGGTTTTGTTTTTATTTTGTTCTATTTGAAATAATAGAAAAGCGGTAGAAAGTAGTGATTAAAAGTGTGGTTTCTGGGGCGCCTGGGTAGCACAGTCAGGTAAGGGTCTGAGTCTTGGTTTTGGCTCAGGCCGTGATCTCAGAGTTACAGGATCCAGCCCTGCTTTGGCCTCCGCACGCAACACGGAGTCTGCTTGAGACTCTTCCTGACCATGCCCCTCCCCCGTTCTCTCTCAAATAAATAAAATCTAAAAGGAAAGAAAAGAAAACCAACATAAAGACATGGTTTCTGGAGCCAGCCACATGGGTTCTTAGCTTCTTCATCTACTTGCTCTGCGACCTTGGACATGTAACCTAACCTCTTGGTACCTCCCATCTCCTCAGTAGCAGAGTAAAAAGTACTAAGTTTGGGGTTTTTATAAGGGCTAAAAGATTTAGTCACAGAAACTGCTGAACATAGCACTTGGTACACAGTAAACAAGCAGTTGTTACTGCAAAAAGTAAATTTAAGGGAATTTTTCTGTATTTTTTTCTCTTCCTACTTTCTCCCACTTGTGCCCTTCTATATATTATTCAGATTTGGCATTTTAGGAGGGGAAAAGAGAGGGCTATGGACTATTATATAGGTAAAATATCATTTGAGGGCAATAGAAGTTCTTGTGTTTGGATTTTCAGAGTGTGGGTAAGGATTTGAGATACCCCGTAATGAACAAGTTAAATTGGTGATTTTTTGAAAAAAGATTTTATTTATTTTTTTGACAGAGATCACAAGTAGGCAGAGAGGCAGGCAGAGAGAGAGAGAGAGAGAGAGAGAAGGGGCTCCCCACTGAGCAGAGAGCCCGATGCAGGGCTCAATCCCAGGACCCTGGGACCATGACCTGAGCCGAAGGCAACAGCTTAACCCACTGAGCCATCCAGGTGCCCCTAAATTGGTGATTTTTATAAAGAATTATATTAGTCTTTATGCTGAACTTAAAAAAAAAAACCTATATTATAAATTCTTAGGCTTTAAATTCAGCTAAAACTTTATAGCCTTTCCCATTGATAGAAATTAACCTGTATTGCTTATTTTTTCAGTATGACTTTTTTTTTTTAAGATTTTATTTATTTATTTGACAGACAGAGATCACAAGTAGGCAGAGAGGCAGGCAGAGAGAGAGGAAGAAGCAGGCTCCCTGCTGAGCAGAGAACCGAATGCGGGGCTAGATCCCAGAACCCTGGGATCATGACCTGAGCTGAAGGCAGAGGCTTTAACCCACTGAGCCACCCAGGCACCCCTGTATGACTTTTCTAACTTACTGTTAAGGTACAAATGCTAGGGGACGCCTGATTGGCTCAGTTGGAAGAGCATGTGACTTGATCTCAGGGTCATGAGTTCAAGCCCCACAGTAAGTGTAGAGATTACTAAAAAAAAAAATAAACTTTAAAAAATAGATGCAGGGCGCCTGGGTGGCTCAGTGGGTTAAGCCGCTGCCTTCGGCTCAGGTCATGATCTCAGGGTCCTGGGATCCAGTCCCGCATCGGGCTCTCTGCTCAGCAGGGAGCCTGCTTCCCTCTCTCTCTCTGCCTGCCTCTCCATCTACTTGTGATTTCTCTCTGTCAAATAAATAAATAAAATCTTTAAAAAAAAAATGCAAATACTGAGCAGAGAGCCCAATGTGGGGCTCGATCCCAGAACCCTGAGATCATGACCCGAGCTGAAGGCAGAGGCTTTAACCCACTGAGCCACCCAGGTGCCCCCATGTGTCACTATCTTTGATATAAAAGACAAAAAATCATCACATGTGGTATAACTAAATAAGCCTTTATATGTAGAACTGTGGCCCATATTATCTTTCAGAGGTAAAAGTTAATTGAAAGGGTTTTGTTTTTTTTTTTCTTTTCTCAGGTTGACAAAGATGCTGAACTAGTGGCCCAATGGAACTATTGTACTCTAAGTCAAGAAATACTAAGGCGACCAATAGTTGCCTGTGAACTTGGCAGGTATGATTCCTTTTACTTACTTAAGATGAGTTTTTATTAACTAATTTTTAAGAGAATTTTAATGTGGAAAAAAAAAAGATTCTTAAGGTGTAAATGCAGTGCTTGATTCTTGAAATGTGAATCATCTCAAACAAATTCTTGAAGCCTAGGTTATTATTCCCTGTCTCAGAACATATGTCTGCATATTTCTATTCAGTTTGGTTTATTTAATCTGTGATCTAAAAGTTCAGGGGCCAGTAAGAACTCATTTATAAACAGAAATGCATGAAGGAGTTATGTGGGGTAGTAGGGAATGGTGGGGACTGGAGGAAACTGGAGAGTTCATGTCCTCTGTGAAAGGGGAGCTGCTGCTCATTTCCAGCCAGATGTTGCAGTTCACGAATGTGGGCCTAGTAGATTCCAGAGCTTGGTTTTTCCCAGGAAAAGTGGAAAATGCACTTTTATATTAAACTTCCCGATTTTTAAGATCCTGTTCAGATCACATTCAGCCCTCAGACCGCCTGTTGCAACCCTTGGTTTAAACTAGTTCTTTCTTTGTATACTCTGGAAATAGTTGAGACAGGATTTAATTTACTTCTTTAATAATGCAGGGCATTCCTGTTATCAGATGTAAATGACTTTGGATTGTACTAAATTTCATCTTACTCCTTTGTGTGGAGGTTGATTGTTGCTAGAGTGTTCTGACTCATCCTTACTGTTGCAGACTTTATAACAAAGATGCTGTCATTGAGTTTCTATTGGACAAATCTTCCGAAAAGGCTCTTGGGAAGGCAGCATCTCACATTAAAAGCATTAAGGTAAGACCAGTGATTCTGAAGTTCTCCAGGGGTCTCAGTGGCTAACGTTTATTTTAAAGAATTCATGTACATTATAGACTGAACTTAGAAGTTTGGAATTCTGCTCCCACCCAGCCACCTAATGAAAGTGTAACTTGGGGCAGGTCACTTTAAAGCTCAAGCCAAGAGTTTCCACGCCTATCGTTCCTGCCTTATAAATCTGTTACAATTTAATACATACAAAAGAACTTTGAAAACTTTTAATGTGATGTACAAATATTTAGAGACATCACTTTTGTAGTTAAAACTCAGCTACTTGAAGTTTTGATTTGGAAGACACTAATAGAATTGGAGAATTTAACAGGTAGATCACTATTAAGTCAGTGTGGTATTTCCTGCTAATTAGATGTTCTGATTGGCAGTTAAAATTCTTTTATAAAAATGGAAAAAATTAAGATTTTTGGTAAAGGAAGTTGAGAGGACAAAATCTTACAAATCGATCAATGGGAGAAAAATCCGGAAAGGGGTAAAGAATTTGAGAGGCACTGCTTTGGCAGACACTTCATCTCACAGGTGAGAGAACTCACTGTCCTTGACATCTTGAGGCCCCGTAGCTAATGAGGTGCCTAACCCAGAACCAGAGTCCCTGCTTCCCCATAAAAGGCTTTGGGTTTTTTCTCCTCTTTCTTTGTAAATTTTTATTATATTAGGCCTTTTGTTTGAATTCTTGGAGTGATTACAGGATATATGCTACTTATAGGCAAATCAGCAGTTCTGGAATGTAGGTAAAGTAGTGCTTTAGAAATAACCATGCTGGGGCGCCTGGGTGGCTCAATTGGTTGGGCGGCTGCCTTTGGCTCGGGTCATGATCCTGGAGTCCCAGGATCGGGTCCCGCACCGGGCTCCCTGCTTGGTGGGGGGTCTGCTTCTCCCTCTGACCTCTCCCTCCTCATGCTCAGTCTCTCATTCTCTCTCTCTCTCAAATAAATAAATAAAATATTTAAAAAAAATAAAAAAAGAAAGAAAGAACCATGCTGATTTTTATCATCTTTTATTTGGGAAAGAGAATTCATTCTTAAAAAACCCGTTATAATGATAATTATTTTTGAGATGATTATCTTATCTAAAAAAAGTGATCATCTTTGAAATTAATTTATACAGTTTTATATTTAAAATAATATTCAAGGTACATGATTGAATTTTGAATTTTTTTTTTTTTCAAAGATTTTATTTATTTATTTGACAGAGAGAGATCACAAGTAGATGGAGAGGCAGGCAGAGAGAGAGAGGAAAGCAGGCTCTCTGCTGAGCAGAGAGCCCGATGCGGGACTCGATCCCAGGACTCTGATGACCTGAGCCGAAGGCAGCGGCTTAACCCACTGAGCCACCCAGGTGCCCCTGAATTTTGAATTTTAATGCAAAAAAAAAAAAAAGACTTCCAAGAAATCAGAACTGTAATGGCAGAAGGATTCAAATAAAACAGTGCAAACATGCAAGGTAGTCATTACTGTCAGTTGGTAGCCCTCACATACTCTTGAGTGGAGAACTGGATGAGACACAGGAAGCTGACTGTACGGACGGTACACGTGGTGGCTTTTCTTTCGGAGCACTCAGGTGCTGTCCGGAGTGCTGACATCAGGGTGGCACAGCTAAATGTCAAGAATGCCCAAGTGCTTTAGTGGTGCCATTGCATCAGTCCTTGTGAAGGCGAACTTCTAAAACCCCGAACAGCCAGCTCTTGGAATACAGTGTTATTCCCTGGCTAATGTTCTGTGCTGGACTCACTGGACGGTGGCCTCATAGATGTTATTGTCTGTTCAGTTATTAAATAAACCTGGGCCGCCCGGAATATGGAGCAGCCTCAGTGAGGATTGGCAGGGAAAGAAAATGTTGCTTTCTGGATGAAACCGATTCAAAGCTCTCTCTCAGTGGAGTCATTTTTCATGTCCAAAGTTACTTTTCCTTAAATAGCAAAATATTTGTAAAATAGAAGTTAACTAATTCACTTGCCAGTCGGTGAATTTTAGAAGTCTTGTTTTGATTTAATTTTTTTTACCCATGTTACAGTTGACAGCAGAAGGAAAGGAGCTAGGAAGAAGAGGTTTGGAAGAGAAAGGTCTGGAAAAACAGTTTCTCGATCGATTTAAGTGGTTATTGAGGCTAAGAATGATCCGTTTATCACATGAATTCATAAACTATGGATGGTTTTTCACAGAATGTGACAGAACTGAGGCTTTCTGATAATCCTGCCTGGGAAGGGGACAAAGGAAACACAAAAGGTGACAAACACGATGACCTCCAGCGGGCACGTTTCATCTGCCCCGTTGTGGGCTTGGAGATGAATGGCCGGCACAGGTTAGTAGGGCTGTGGGGCAGCTGGTGTAGAGTCTGGTTAGATAATGTTGCTAGAGCCATGTAATCACACAGTCCTCTTGAAGGGGTCCTTTGGTTTGGGTGGCACCTTAGAGGTAGTGGTGCTGCCATAAGACCTCGTTCATTCCCTAACAGCTGTTTATAATGTGGTGTCCCATCCAGACCCTTAACTTCGGTGTCTCTGCTTTCTGTACTTGAAAGTAGGAACACCTCAAGAGGGATTTTAAAAAGTTCTCACGGGACACTTAGAAGACTTGAGTTGGGTTATTTGGTCTTTTCTTATGGGAAGAAAGCAGAGGACAAATGTTGCCCATCAGACAACTCCCATTTCCTTATAATTGCTGAAAACTATGCAGTGGAAAACAGTCACCGAATATGTGGTCGGTCAGTCACCTAAAGACCTACCTGATGATTATAGCTTGCTCTGAATTTGTAGCAAACGAATCCTCTGACACCAGAAATCTGAGGTCGAGAGTTCTATAGCAGACATAAGAGATGTGTATATTTCTGCCTTAAAAATTATGAGTGTTGAATGGTTAATCGGTGCCTTTTTATAAGATGTCTCAGCCAGCCAAAGCTTTCAGCTCTTTTCCTACCATTTAGAAATACCTTTAATAACTGGTGGTCCCATCTGCCATCTGGAATCTTACATTTAAGATATTACTTGTTGAAAGATAGTATTTTTTTTTTTTTTTTACTATTTTCATTCAGGAAACGGGTTGGGACTGAGGTAGGGGGAGAATCTCAAGTAAGTAAAAACTTTGAGCTATAAACAACCACATAGGATCTGGAGCATTCTGGCACATTTTACACATCTGTTTAACAGACGTGTGTGGCAAACTGCATCCGAGAGCATGACCACCATGCCCTGAAATGGTGGAACCTGTGACTTTGTAGATTTGGGGAGAAATAAAATTTTAGGGCCAAGGAGCTTTTAAAGATTATATTCTTTAGATAGTCTGACTTTATTAAGCCTCTCAAAGTTTACCATGTAGTGGTGATGGATATGTTAATTAGCTTGATAGTGATGACCATTTGATGGTGTGTACATATATCAAATCATCAAGCTGTACACCCTAAGTATAGACAGTTGTGTTTGTCAGTTGTACCTAAATAAAGCTGAAAGAAAGAAAAAGTAATGAATTAATTAAAAAGCTGAAGTTCTAGGGAAGCAGACAAACGTACCTCACCTTATCCCACTTATGTGTGTGGTTTCGTATGTGGTGTACAACACATTATTTCAAGGTTAAAGTTGTAGCATCAAAGTGACCACTTTAGGGTACCGGTTTCAGAGGTGTTCGGTACAACCATAGTGCCACGCAGCCACCAGCCTCTGTCTCCTGGCATTTCCCTCCACTTCTCTCAGCCCACAGGAAAACTCTGTAGCCACGCAGCAGCCTCTCCGCATACCCCCAGCCCTAGCCCCAGCCCCTGGCCGCCGCTGGTCTGCTCTGTCTTCGTGGATTTGCCTATTTTGGAGATTTCCTATATGTAGAATCACTCAGCATTTGACCTTTTGTGTCTGGCTTCCCACTTCTTTTTAGGAAAACCATGGTTTACCCCAAAAGAGGAACTTAGCAGAAAGACTCAACTCTGGGGTCTTGAGCAGGGGTTACCTATAACCTATTGTTCTGATTATGGGTTCCCTAGTTTTTCCCCTTTTTTACTAGTCTCCTCTCTTCTCTCTTCCCAGTTAATTGAGCTTTGCCTGTTTTGGCTTTGCCCTCCTGCTATTAATAGGGCCTCCACAGTAGAAAATTGATTAGGGGGTGACTTCATACGTTTATTAAAAGCTTATATAATAAAGATTTAAATACAGAGAAAAATAGAAGTAAATGACTTAATGTAACAAAAACTTTGAGCATTTGTTTAAAGAAAAATAATTTTCTAAATTACTAATAATTAGTAAGCATCCATAAAAAAAGATTTTTTTTGCCCCAAACACAGTAAATGAATGTAGTACAATGTTACTAATTGGGTTTTTGTTAAGGTAATCTGTATCCACTACAATCCCTAGAGAATTGGAGAGACCTTTTTTTTTTTTTTTTAAGATTTTATTTATTTATCTGACAGAGCACAAATAGGCAGAGCGGCAAGCAGAGGAAGAGGGAGAAGCAGGCTCCCTGCTGAGCGGGGAGCCCTGTGGGACTCGATGCCAGGACCACCCAAGCTGAAGGCAGTCATTTAACTGACTGAGCTTCCCAGGCGCCCCTTGCAGAGATTCTGTTGTGGTGTTTTGAGAGGACTGTAGGAAGTAAACTGTGAACATGACTTTCCCTTTCCCCCAGTTTCCACCTCCCGTGTCATGTTCTTAGTTGTTTGGAGTTTCACGCCCCCCTAGACCTGCCCAGCACCAACACACATGCTCTGTACTTCCTTACACCCCTGCCATCAGAAATAGAAACAACTGTGTATTCTTTTCCAGTCGTGGGAACGTGTTATACGCATCTTGTAACCTATCTTGAAACTTTTCTTTCGTACTTCTCTAATGAGCGTGTTTCCATGGCCGTGCACACGGATTGACCCTGCTCCTTTAATAGCTGTGTGAGTGTTCGTAATTTATGTAACCATTCCTCTGTTAAGGAACATCTAGGTGCTTTCCTTTCTCCTTGTAAGAGTGGCACTGTCCTGGGGCGCCTGGGTGGCTTAGTGGGTTGAGCCTCTGCCTTCGGCTCGGGTCATGATCTCAGGGTCCTGAAATCGAGCCCCGCATCAGGCTCTCTGCTTGGCGGGGAGCCTCCTTCCCCCTCTCTCTGCCTGCCTCTCTGCCTACTTGTGATCTCTCTTTCTCTGTCAAATAAAATAAAATCTTTAAAAAAAAAAAAAAAAGAGTGGCACTGTCCTATACAACTTCCTAAATACATATTTATGCATTTGCACACTTGTGAGCATGTTTCTATAGGCGATGCTCAGAAAAGTGATTCTTTGCTCAATACTGACGCATTGTCCTTCCAAGATGCACAGTGCTGTGCCCACCACCACCGGCGGATGCGCCTGTTTCCAGCAGGGTAACTCAGTCTCTCTCACTACTGCTGGATACGTAAAATGTGGTACATCATTATTTTGCCGTGAATTTCTTTAATTAACAGTTGAGGTTAAGCATCTTTGATATGTTTTGACCATTTATATTTCTCCCATGAATCGCATGTTAATGCCTTTGCCCGTTTTTCTAATACATTGTTTATTTTTGCTTTTTGAGACCGTGGTGAATATTCATAAAACACTGAATCTCACATATATTTAAAATAGTCTCTCTCAGTGTTCCTATTCTGTCTTGTGACTTTTTATGTTTGTAGGGGGTGGTTTGTAGTATTTTTTTTTTGTAGGAGAGACTTTATTCTAAAGGATTATTACAAGGGATCAGGAATGGGACTACGGCCTGTATTTCTGGTCTGTGTAGACCAGAATATATAAAGTATATATAAAAAGTATATAAAGTAGTATATAAGTAAGTATATATGGGACATACTAATTTCTTTTTCCTTAATAGGATTAAATGTGACCATTTTTCTCTTTATAGTTTCTGGCCTATGTACAAACTGAACAAATGTTAACTGATAATCTGGGCAATCATTTTTAAATTATTATTGAAGTCATCCTCCATTTTGGATTATTTCTCCAGGTTCTGCTTCCTGCGGTGCTGTGGTTGTGTGTTTTCTGAGCGAGCCTTGAAAGAGATAAAAGCAGAAGTTTGTCACACAGTGAGTAGTTGACATACATCGTTTGTTCCGTCTTGGTAGCTCAGGAAATCAGATGGTTTAGGGTCCCTGCCTTCATGCGGCATTTCATCATCCTTCAGTTCTTTTCAAAATACAGATCTACTTCGTTGTTTCTCTGCTTGAAACGCTTGCATGGCTCATCCTGGCTGCGTGTGGATTCAGACCACCTTTTGTGACGTGTCCCTGACTGTCTGACCAACTCAGGCTGAGCTCAGGCCGCTGCCTGACCAGCTCCCATGCGTGCCTTTGTTCCCTCTGCTCTGACCTGCCCAGCCTGGGGAGGTTGCACCCCCTGTGAACCTTAGCTGCAGAGCAATTGCTTCCTCTGCGAACCCTTGCTGCCAAGCCTCCCTCCCCATTCCCCGAGCACCTTGTTATCCCGCTGATCTCATCAGAATGTCATTGGTAGTTACGTTGTGGTTTCCCCACTGGACTGGGACCGTTGTTTTTTTCCCTTTTTGTTTCCTGTAAGACTATTTATTTATTTAGAGTCGTTTTCATAGTGAAATTAAGAGGAAAGTAAGGGATTTCCTCTGTTCATTCTACCCCCCTCCCCCCCACACATAGCCTCTCCCATTATCAGTGTCCCCCTCGTCGGGGGACTGTCCACCATCGCCCCCGATCTCTGCAGGTTCTTTTGGTGGCATCTGTTCTGTGCGTCTGGACGGATGGGTGCTGACATGTATCTGCCATCACGGTGTCAGGCAGAGTATTGTCGCCGCCTTAACGGCCCTCTGTGCTCTGCCTGGACGTGTGTGAGAGCAGGGAGCAAGGTGTGTCCGTCTCGCACCCGCAGAGCGCGTCTGTGCGCGCTCACACAGGGCAGCAGATACTTGATGTAGGAGCTGCCCTTGCAGCTCACGTGCCGGAAGTGCCAATGGCCCTGCTTTCCTGCTATCGCTGGCGCAGACCAGACATCTGTGTCTCTGGTGTTCCTTTGGCCATGGGAAACTGTTTAGTTTCATGTTGTGGATGCCAGCAACTCATGATAGTGTTTTCACCCACGTTAACCCTGTGGCTTTCACCGGGCCACTTGCCCTGCTTCTCCCTGCTGGGAATGTTCTTTCATTCAGCGGCTTTCACTGAACACCTGTGAGGGGCCAGCCTCTGTCCGAAGCACGGTACAGTGGGCTAGCCTGGTGGATAAGATTGCTACAGACTGGGGCGCCTGGGTGGCTCAGTGGGTTAAGCCACTGCCTTCGGCTCAGGTCATGATCTCGGGGTCCTGGGATCAAGTCCCGCATGGGGCTCTCTGCTCGGCAGGGGGCCTGCTTCCCTTCCTCTCTCTCTGCCTGCCTCTCTGCCTGCTTGTGATCTCTCTCTGGCAAATAAATAAATAAAATCTTTGAAAAAAAAAAAAAAGATTACTACAGACTCTGCCTTCACGGGACTCCCAGTCCCGTTGGAAAGAGGGGCTCAGATTGCTGAGTACGGCAGTAGGGATCGTGACAGCTGTTGGGAAGGAAACAGAGGCTGATGTCCCCGAGGGAGAGGGGCTGCTGCAGTGGCAAGGGCTGCCGCTTTGCTCTTTATGGCAGGAGAGTAAAGCTAGTGTTCAGAGTAAATTTAAGTAAAATTAGAAATGACGGGCATGTTTACAGAAATACATCAAGACACTGATGGTACATCAGCCCCCGCTGAAGCCCGAAGCTATGGGACGGGTTGCAGGTGGTGGCGCAGGACGCAGGACTTGGGTGGGGCTCTGGGAAGAGGGGGAGGCTGTTGAGAAGAGGAGGGAGAGGTGCTGCTGCCGTGTCAGAAGGAGAAAGCGGCCTGGCCGAGCCGGAGGTGCAGTGCGAGGGGTCGTCCACACATAGGCAGGGCGGGGCATACAGGCCAGGAGAGAGGCCTGGGAAGGAATTTGCACGGGGTGGTGGGAAGTTCGAGGCCAGTGCAAGGAGCAGGTCCAGCTGCACGTGCATTGTGGCACTGTCGATGCCTGTGGGAGCATAAATGTAGTCCTGTGCAGGGCACGCAGAGGGTGCCGGCCCACCAAGGGGAGGAACTGGGCAGCAGGTGTGCGTGGGGCTCCCGTGGGGGAGGCCTCATGGGCGCCGGCACGCGGCTGGCCTGGGGCTCCCTCGGGCAGGAGGGGAGCTCTGTACACACCGTGTTCAGGTGTGTGTGTTTTCCCATGTAGTATGGAAGGTGTTGTTTCTGTGTTGGACACAGTGCAAGTACCGGAAGTATGCTTGGGGAGGTAGGAAATGCTGAAATATATTAGAGAAGCCAAATCCACTAAATCCGTGGCTGCCAAACCAGGCCGCACGGTAGAATCTCCACAGCAGTGTCGGTTCCCGTCCCCCGTTTTAGCCACTAAATCTGGATCTTCACAGTTGGGGAAGAACCCCGCGGAGTTCTGCTTTTATTAGAGTTCCCAGAACGATTCCAGTGGGCAGTCAGGCCAGGGGGCAGGGGGGAGTGGCTGATCCAAAGCAGCCAGACCTTCTTTTCTTCTCCCCGTAACGGTAACCATCCCTTGGATGGCCCGAAGCTGCCCTTTGTATGGGCTGACCTCGCACAGCATCGGTGACCACGTTAACAAACTTGTAGCGAAACAGGACTGTCTGCGCAGAGCTTCACAGAGAAGTTGATTTTATGTCATGGAAATACAGCATTGCAAGGAAAGTCTGACACTTTTCTTGGTACTTGACAAGTTTTACTGAGTGCTAGTGAACTTTTAAACGTCAGCACCTTGGGTACTTCAAGGGAAGGGAAGGAAGCAGGTGGAAAGAGGAACTGAGGGCGTCAGGGGTTGCACAAGGGGGGCAGGGGCAGGTGAGAACCAGGAGCGCGGGCTCTTCCTCTCTCATGAGGGCGGCTGCCATGGCTGTCGAAACCTCTGACAGATAAGACAGGGCGCTGGCTACCCTCCAGGAATCCCTTGGGGAGAGGACTTTCGGGAAAATAAATCTGTTGCCAGAAGAGCAAGATAACGAGCACTTTCTCACTTCAGGATCCACATAAAAAAATTGCCTTTGCAGAGCCAGATGGAATACTGGTTTGCTCATACTGGCTTCCGCAACAAGGCGCCAGACACTGGGGAGCTCCTCAGAAGTTTACTCACAGTTCTTGAGGCGTGAAGTCTGAAATCACAGTATTGGCAGGGTTGGTTCCTTCTGAGGGCTGGGAGATGGCCATCTTCTCCCTGCGTGGCTTCATGTGGTTTTCTCTCTATGGAGGCGGTCTGTGTGTCCAGATTTCCCCTTTTTGTAAGGACAACCAGTCATCTGCTTAGGCCCACCCCAGTAACTGCATCTTAACTGCATCTATAGCGACCCGATTTCCAAGGAAGGTCACGTTCTAAAATACTGAGGGCTAGGACTTTAGCTTTTTGTGGGGGACACATTCAGTGTATAACATTGTGCAATTTAGAAAACCATAGAGCATGGGACAGTCCGTGGCCCCTTCAGTGGGGGTCGTTTGTCCGCATAACCAGAGAGCCTGGTACCGGTCAGCTTTGGGTCACATACCAGCGCTAGCTTGAGACTGTCTCTTCTCTGGGCTTCAGATTCTAATACATAAAGTGAAAGTTTATAGTAAATTCTTAGACAGCTTTCCTTTTAGATCCAGATTCCAAACAGTAACATTTTAAAATAATGAATTACAAATGTATATGCTGCCATCAAGAATTGAACTCCTTCTCATTTAAAGTCTCTCAAGTGTAGGAGAACTAAGCGGATCAGTCAAGGTTGGCCAATTGCTCCGACCCACAGCCCTGACATTCCAGTGGCTAATGCAGGGACAGTTCCTGGGTGGGCAGCTTGCTTTCACGGGAAACTCGAGGACTAGGGCTCCTGCTGCCTTACGGGTCAGACCTCCCCCGGGGTTTAGAGTACTCTGCTCTCAGCTGACTGATGGGAACAGGGCAGGGAGCATACAACATGGGAGATTTTTATGGCCCAGGACGGGAAGTGGGTCATCACTTCTGTTGTCCATCAGTTCCAAGGCCCCACCGAACTGCAGGGAAGCCTGGGGAAGGTGCTAGAGCCGGATGCCCAGGAAGGAGCGAGCACCAGCCTTTTCTGCCGAAGCTGCCAAAAGGAAGAGTCATGTGCAGCTCCGGGAGCTGCAGTGCATTAGGAAAATGTCAGTGCAGGGAGCTGAAGCTACAGTATCGATGTCTAAAATAAGTATTTTTGTTTTTTTAAGTAACATCTACAATCTAGAGAAACGAGTGTCATAAGAATGACTCCTGAACTCAGGGACGTTTAGGGTGTATGTTTTCTCTACTTTTCACTCTAGTTCCATAAGCATTTGGGTTTGCAGTTCACTAGAAGAGATTCGGGGCTTTGAGATCACTCCGGCTGTGTGTTCTGAAACACACGGTGTGCACACTTCATTTCCGTAAACAAGGTCCTAGGAGATGTAGTTGTTAGGTTTGTGTGTATGTTTGTTTTCACTATAAACAAGTCACTAGCCAAAAACTAACTGTATTCCCCACTGTCTTCTTTCCTTCTTGTAATAATGGAAACACATTGGAGTAATA
This sequence comes from Mustela lutreola, assembly GCF_030435805.1. Lineage (NCBI taxonomy): Eukaryota > Metazoa > Chordata > Mammalia > Carnivora > Mustelidae > Mustela > Mustela lutreola. The sequence continues at coordinate 5,940,963 of NC_081298.1, read as the reverse complement.
ATTAGAGTTTGCCAAATGAACTATGTGCTTTTCACTCAGAGAGTGATCTACGGTCCTGCCGTATTGGCATTATCTGGGACGTCCTTTGTTTTTCTCTTTAAGAAATGCAGACTCCTGGGTCCCTCTCCAGACCCGTGGAATCAAAACCTGCATTTTAACAAGATGCCCCCGCCCTAAGGATCTGTGTGCTCTATAACGTTTGAGAATCCCTGATGTTGATGCTAGAGTGATCTAAATCCCTGATTGAGAGTTAGGTGTGACTTTCCACTGACTTCATTTATTTAGGCTTTGAAGTCATTGAGAAGGGTGTGTAGATATTTTAAAGTCAGAAGTGAAACAAAAATTTACATTCATGCTGGGTTTTGGGGTTTTTTTTAAGTAATCTGTAAGCCTAATATAGGGATTCAACTCACCACCTCAAGATCAAGAGTGGCATGTTCCACTGACCAAGCCAGCCAGGCACCGCTCTTCTGCTGTCTTTTCGTGGGGAGATGGAATGGAAACAGGAGAGAATGTTAGAGAAAGGGGTATCTTCAGAAGGGGTCTGTGAATGCTGATTTTTTTTTTTTCATGCTCTGACCTTCTTCAGGCAATTTTAGCTTTCTTGCCATCATTAGGATCGTTGGAAGTATTCAGCCTCAGGGAACTACATAACCCGCAGCACAGGCAGCCTTGAACTTTTTCACGTGTTAGAGAAAACCAGTAGGAAAATTGAACAGTAGAGTCTGCATTAGAAGCAAGAAGGTTCTGCTCCCAAAAAGGGAAATTATCTCAAGATCTGATACATGTATCACCTTAAAGATACATTCTGTAGTGGTATGTTTCAGACATTCTCTTTGCATACGATTTACTTTTGTTTTTACAAATGAACACAGGGAGAGTCTGACTCCACATAGAGTAAGGCTGGACTCTGGAGCCAGGCTGCCTGCTCAGGTCCAAATCCCAGCTCCTCCTGCTTAGCCGTGTGGTCCTGGAAAGTCCCACTGCTGCCCCGAAGCCCCCTGTGGTTGTGGCCATGGCTGTGTTCATCAGTATGGGACAGCTCAGACGTAGCACGGAGCCATCGGGGTTGATGGTGCCATTAGCTCCGTGAGACTCCAGAGACATAGGGCAGCCCTTTTAAGAAAGTGTGTTTGAACTCGATTAGTTTCATTTTACCCAAAGGAAGTAGACGCTTCTGTGTTTCTGTAGGATTAGCAGAATGAAGGTGCATGGCTTGCAGCCAGAGAGCACCATTGGAGACAAGCGAAGTCTCGTTTCCAGTGGGTTCACTCTGCATTAGACCCTCATCCACAGCAGGTCTCTGAGATAACATGTTCCTGTCTGACTTGAGTCAGGATCTAGTGTCGCAGCCACTGTTTACGGGAGCAGTCAGCCCACCATCTGGCGGGTCTGGGGCCCCCAGCAGTACCTTGAGTCACCTTTCCTCTCGTGATTTCTTCCTCAAAGCTGGGGAAGTGGCCTACGATTAATAGGAACGGCTTGTCAACAGTGTGTTGCTAAAGTCATCTGACAACTAGCTTGTATCAAGTCATCATTTCTCATTCTTCCTTCTTTGGCTGGAAGTTCTCTTACTACGAGTCAGGAGCAGGCGGTAGCAGTAAGAAAGCAAACACTCGGCAGCTCCCCGCTCAGCCGCTCGGTCTCCTGCTGAAGTGACTGTCCTGTGGGAAACGCCAGTGTGGCTCCACGGGGGCCTCTGCCTGTCGCAGCACCCGCAGCCGGTGCCACCGCTCCAGGCATGTCACCACCAGAGGGTCTGTCGAGTCGAATGTGCTGGCAAACAAAGAAGGCGACCGAGTGATCCACGGCAGGTCTCCCAGGCCATACACGCAGTTCTCGTGGACGTAGCGGCCTGCGGAGAGAAGCACAAAAACCCAGCTGCCCTTGTGTCCTCATCAGGTCACATTCACACACAAAAAGGGACACTTTTCCAAGGTCATCTGTGAAGGCCCCTGCTTTGTAGGAGCTCAGGCCGAGTGTGATTTCCCAGCTTACTCTCATGGGGCTTCTGTGTAGGATTTTGAGTCAGTGGGGACAGGGATGTCACCGTTCTTTCTGTCCGGGATCTCTGGCATGTTTAACGGCTACTTTAAGGGAATGCTGTGGAAGGCTCATTAGTCACAAACACACGAGGGAGGTTTAATAGTGCTCACTTGCCTGGCCCGCTCTAAATTCTGTGTTAGGTCCCTTGAACTTTGTTTTCCTTGGTTGTGGGTAGTTCACAAGAATTGCCTTGGTGGCCACAGGCCCTTGCTACAGGCCATTCTTGTTCTTGCTGAGTGAGTTTGTGATACAAATGGAAGAATTAAAATTGGAATGATAGAATCCAGTGCTCATTCCTTTGCCATGAACTCAGTAGCATGTTTCGTGGGCCTGATGCCGTGCTCAGTACTTCTCTGTCCCCCTCCCACCAGCACTGTGAAGTGGCTCCCGTTACCGCCTTCGGTTCCCAGAGAAGCAGACGCCCAGTTTGTGTGTGAGGGGATGGTCTACCCATTCTGGAGACTTTTCTCTCTGCCCAGCTCCGCCCAGCTTTCCTCTCCACACCAACTCGCTACCCTACTTCTGAAAACCTGTCGGAGAGAACGAGGGGAAAGGGGCAGAACTGCAAGCACAGAACCGTCCAGTGTTGTTTGTGAGGCTGGAGAAAGGCAGAGAGAACCTTCCCCTGGGAGCAGGCGTTTATCCAGGAAGAGGCCAAGCAGCTGGCACACAGTGAGCGCTCTGGAAAAGGCACCTGTCGTCATGATTGAAATCTTTCTTCCTGATAGACACTCCTGGTACAGTGTCGCAGAGTCGCCATAGAATGATACTGCACCATTTGAAAAGTCTGAATATGGGCGGCTGGGTGGCTCAGTCCTTAAGTGTCTGCCTTTGGCTCAGGTCATGATCCCAGGGTCCTGGGACCGAGCCCTGCATCAGGCTCCCTGCATTGCAGGAAGCCTGCTTTTCCCTCTCCCATGCCCCCTGCTTGTGCTCCCTCTTTCGCTGTCTCTCTCTCTCTCTCTCTCTCTCTGTGTCAAATAAATAAAATATTTTTAAAAAGAAAGAAAGAAAAGTCTGACTATGAAGAAAAGCAGTCTAAAATACTTAGGATAGAGTGAAAAAAAAATGAGTAGCACCTTGATTGTGTTTGGATAATTCTGTCATTTGCATACACATGAGTTTGAGCCAGAAGGGTGCACAAGTGAATGGAAAGTCCTCAGTCGGGTTCCTGTTATTTTGGTGATTACAGATAAACTCCTTGTTGCTGATAGCAACGGGGTGACCATCCCTCTCGGTGTCCGCTCGTCCAATGGAGGGGCACTAGGCAGCGGCACCTGGTTTGCGACCCGGCTCCACCACTTCCTGTGCTGCTTCCTGTGACATGGGGAGTGACCTCACTTCTCAAAGCCTGGGGTTCCTCCTCTGTAGAGTGTGACTACGATAGTTAACAACTGAGAGTCGTTGTGAGGATTGACTGCGGGCCCAGAGCCAGACCCCGGAAGGGGGCCGGGTCTGCCACACTCGCTTCTGATGCTCGGCCAAAGGCAGGGACCATATTACTGCTTTCCTTGTAGATGGTCTGTACGCCGAAGTGAGCAAGGGCGAGAACTTTCTGAAGTGTTTACTTTGGAGCAGTGCTGATTTTTGTTAAGATTCACAGTAATTGGGCACCTGGGTGGCTTGTGGGTTAAGCCTCTATCTTTGGCTCAGGTCATGATCTCAGGGTCCTGGGATCAAGCCCCGCATCAGGCTCTGTGCTCGGCAGGGAGCCTGCCTCCCCCTCTCTCTCTGCCTGCCTCTCTGCCTACTTGTGATCTCTGTCTGTCAAATAAAGAAAATATTTTAAAAAAAAATTCATAATAATTGGGCTTTTTTGCCAACATTGACGTATTCAGGTCGTCACTCAGAGAATTCAAAATCATTATTATTGATAGCAACAGCCCTTCGTGACTTTTTTTTTTTTTTAATATTTTATTTATTTATTTGACAGAGAGAGAAGGACAGTGAGAGAGGAAACACAAGCAGGGGGAGAGGGAGAGGCAGGCTCCCTGCTGAGCAGGAAGCCCAATGTGGGGTCCGATCTCAGGACCCTGGGATCATGCCTGAGCCGAAGGCAGATGCTTAACAACCGAGCCACCCAGGTGCCCCTCCTTCATGACTTCTTATACTGTGAGTGAATCATGTTTTCAGGAAGCATTTGAGCCCCTGAGCCCCACTCGAGCATTTATTGACCAGGCTTGTTTCCCCCACATCTGTGTAATGGCAGCAAGTGCCTGTTTTGTAAAGAAAGGTTGAAGTTGCTCCTTAGGTTCCTAATTGAATCCTGGTGAAAATATTTATTAAAAATATCTACAGGGCGCCTGGGTGGCTCAGTGGGTTAAGCCTCTGCCTTTGGCTCAGGTCATGATCTCCGGGTCCTGGGATCGAGTCCCGCATCATGCTCTCTGCTCAGTGGGGAGCCTGCTTCCGCCCCTCTCTCTGCTTGTGCTCTCTCTCTGTCAAATCAGTAAATAATTTTAAAAAAATAAGTAAATAATTAAAATCTTAAAAAAAAGGGAAGGGAAAACAAATATTTTTTTAAAAATCTGGAAAATTCTTCCAGCCCTTCTGACCTGGTTCCTGTCAGGAGGATGGCTGCATACACAGCAGCAGGAATTGCTTGTCTTCGAATTACTCTGGCGTTAGGTGTTAGACTTTCCATTTGTCTGCAACCTGTTTCTTTTAGGTCAGTCTTTTAAACAGCTTGAAAATTGGGTGATCCCGGTTCTCTCTGGTCTATTGTAACTCATGCCCGAGGACCACAGCCAAATGCCCACTGAGAGGAGGGGGCTGTACCCGGCGGCAGCCCCCGCCGTGGCTGGGCAGCCCCGTGCAGACGGGAAAGGGAGGCCGGGTCCCCTGGGACAGGGCTGCTGTGCCCCGGCCGCCCGCACGCATATGTGCTCCGCTCTTGCGGCCTTCTCCGTCCCACGCGTCCGCGGCCCTATAAAGGTCAGACCCCTCGTGTGCCTTTCCGTGCGGGCTCCCAGAGGGTTTGCGTCTCTCCCTGTGGGACCTGTGTATGTGGCACTGTGACCGCTGGCCTCTGGCTTGTCCCCAAGGTCATGTGCTCCTCGCGGGCAGCCGTCCGACCCTGGGCTCCAGGTGTTGGAGACCCTGCCAGCAGCCTGTGCTTTTCCAGCCTGTTCGCCACCGAGGGACACCGCCCTCCCCACCCGAGCCGTGCTGTTCTGTATTGTCCTGGTAACTAAAACCTCGGGGACACCAGATAAGAATTCACAGCTCCCCAGGAGAGTCTCCTGAGGGTAAAAAGACCTTCCTTCAGCAAGAACCACTTAAGAACCCGGTTGGGACCTTCCCCCTGTGTTTGTTACTGATCGTCTGTTCTGGTGGAGAGCCCGGGAGACACACAGCATTTTGAAGTGAGTGTTGAGTTTGAATTCTAGGAGCAGGTGGAAGAAACCCGCTAGCTTTTGTGCATTTTTATCTTAAACGTTTAAAGTTGCAACCCAGTTTTGGCTTCACTCTGTGAAAATGTGTCAACCCAAATACCTAGGATTTGTGCACTTTTCTGTCTAGGTATTATAATTAAATAAGAAGTTTTAAAAAAATTGACCCCGTGGCTTGGGAAGCTCGCCCGTCCCATCCCCGTTGGGCGCTCGATCGTCTGCGGCTCCCGACAGGACCCCAGTGGCAGCTGGACAGTTTCCATCAAATGGGAAGTCTGGCTTTTGGTTTGGTTCGATTTTTACCTTTACATCCGTCATGAACACGTCCCTCCTCGTGTCTCCACTTCACAGCGCGAACACCTCCTTCCCAGCCGGCGTCTGGGGTGGCTCCCGGGGCATCTGGGGGGGAAGCAGAACAGGCATGGCCCGGTGCGCGTGGGCAGCACCTTGGCCCTTCCCCTTGCTCCCTGGGCAGGAGTCCGGGGGAGAGGCGGGGTGCAGGGCAAGTCCAGCCTCGCCACAAGGGCTCGGCTCTCTACTGTCGTCCGACGAGGGGCTAAGGCTCTGGGGGCAGTGGGGGCCCCACGCTGGCCTCGTGTTCCGGCGCTTGTGCTCCGCTCTCACCCCTTCCTGCAGCCCCGAAGTCGCTGACCGCGCACCGCGTGCCCTGGGCCTGGTGATCTTGGGTTTCTTGGGAGGGTGTCTTCCCCATGACAGCCCTCTGAGGGGATTCAGAAGTAGGATTTTCACTGGCTTTGAGAGATTATGATAAGATCCTAATAAGATTATAATAAGATCCTAAAATGGTTTCTGTTGGATTGGGCACTTGCACTGTCATCGGGACCGATGAGCTTAGCTGTTGGAGCCTGAAGCCACATCCCCTACAGGAGCCGGTCAGCTTTATGCAGAGAGAAAGTCAGTCACCTAAGGAAGACCATCAGCCCTCCCTCTGCCTCTCAGGGAACCTATCTGAGGTATCCTGTCTGCCACCCCCAAAATTACTACTTTTAATATTTTCTTTTTTTTTGAGACTTTATTTATTTATTTGAGAAAATGAGACAGCATGAGAGGGGAGAGGTCAGAGGAAGAAACAGACTCCCTACTGGGCAGGGAGCCTGATGTTGGACTTAATCCTGGGACCCCAGGATCATGATCTGAGGCAAAGTCAGTTGCTTAACCAGCTGAGCCCCCCAGGCCCCCCAATATTTTCTATTCTTAAAGAGCCCCTAGCATTACGTCTGGCACTTAGTAGGTACGCAGGAGTATTTAATGACTAAATGAAGAAGCTTCTGAAGATTCTTGCTCAGGTGCTGGTCGGACTTCTTTCTAAAAAGGGAACAGGAACAGCTGGGCTGGTGTGGGAACATGGCACGCTCTCAGCAAACTTGGGACCCCTAAAACCAAAGCGCTTCCCATACTCAAGTGGAAGGTCTTGCAAAATGCAGAGCTATTTACCAAGCCATAGAAAACAGTGAAATAGAGTTTTCACTCAAGAGTAAACTTCTGTCATTGCCTCTGATTTGAACAGACGCCACGTGCCGGATTGTTCTTACCTCTCAGTCGGTTTAGAGTCACCCAGTAATGTCGTTCCGGGCTCTGGATGTCTTTGGACCAACGAAGCATGTCCTTCGCGCGGGCGTCAGTCAGGACAAACTCTACAAACTTCCTGGTCAGGACGTAGTCAGCACTTCCAAAATAAATTGTTAAATTATGGGGTGGTTCGTGCTTGAATCTTTTATTTGGAGATATGTAGATATTTCCTTCAGGGGTGGATTCAGGATGACTTTCACTTGTCTGGGATTTCACGTTCGGTGGTTGGACTACTCCAGGAGTGATGTTTTTGTCATTCCATTTGCTTCTGATGTAATGTATGATTTCTTTGTTGGTCTTGATTGGAAAATCCTGCCCGCGAAGGTTAATGATGTAGTTCCATTGGAATTTGGAACGGACCAGGTCTTTCATACAGTTAATATCTGCCTGGAGTCTTGAAAAGCCAGTGTGGGCCACTCTTACTCTCTTTGATGAAATAAAAATATTTTCAAAACAGTTCACTAGGGTTTGCACCGCAGTCTTGTACTTCTTCGGAGCCTTTTCATCGACATGAATACAGTAAACGTTTTGAGGCACATAAATCGCTCTGAGAAGCTGTGCAAACATCACCAGCTCGTTGTGAATTGTTATAATATATGCCAGAGAGAAATTGCCCTCTTCTGCAGACAAGGGTCTGGTTATGAAACGCAACTCCTGGGAAATCCTAGAGCAATTTCCTGATGTGCGTAAATGCGCAAGAATTTGAGAACCATGAGGGTTTTTACAAAATCTTGCGATTTGGAGGGCGGCCCCTTTCCCTTCGAGTAAAGCTGAACACAGTTCATCCGGATAAAAGCCACATTCCACTACTGCCGGATAGGTGGGTTCCTCCTCTGCTTCCTCAGGGGTCGGGTTCCGTAAATAAAGAAAAACGCAGACGCATACGGCCGCGCACACGAGGAGCCCGGGCTTTGTGGCTCGCAGCTGGCTCATGTCTCCGGCCTTGTCAGCACCATGCTTTAAAGGGATTTCCTTTAAGCTTCCTACGAGAACAAGAGGGAGAATTTAGGGTGTGCAGCTCTCCCCTAACCTGCAGCATGACTGAAGTGCACACATTTAAGTTGTATAAGGCACTAGTTCTTCTCTACGTCCGCACCCGCAGAACCCTCCCCACGATCCCATGGCAGGCATCCCCTCAGCCTGAAAGCTCCCTCGGGCCCCTTAGACTCCATCCTCCTTCCGCCGTGTCTCTGGGCAGTTTCGGATGCTCTGTCCGTCACTGGATTTGCTGGCATGTTCTGTAACTTCATATAAATGGAGTCCTACACTGTGTGCTTTTTGCCTGGCTTGTTTCACTTCGGATACTCATTCTGAGATTTCGTCCACATCACTGCGTTTATCACTGTCCCGATTCCATCACATGGGCACGCCACAGTTTATCTGTTCATCTGCTGTGGACATTGAAAATGTTTCCAGTTTTCGGATGTTACTGGACACTATAAGCATTCATGCACAAGTCTTTGGCCCTTTGTTTTTGTTTATTTCAGTAGCTTTATTGAAAGGTACAGCCCTTAGCACCAAAACATGATGGTAGGTGGTTGGGTGACCGCTACTGACTCAGAATTAACACTTACGTATTCAAATGATTGAAATTTGTATCAGCCTTCGGGAAAACTGAAAAGCGATCCACAAATCATGTTTACCAAAGTATGCGATATACTGTGGGTCTGTGGTTTATTTTCCAGGGGTTATTTACCCATAACGTTATGTCAGAATTGGGCACAGCCATCCTGGATGGCCTCGGGCTGCCCACTGCACACAGTAGCCGCTGGAGGTCTCCTTATGTTACAGCAGAAAACCCTGATGATGGCTTCAGCGAGCTTATAGTCATGATGTTTCAGATCTACTTAAGACTTTGTTTTGGAATAGATGTAGATAGACACTGTCATGTTCTGCACTATTCACAGTTCATTTTATGCTGTTACTCTGTATCATGTTATAACTCCTTCCAGTAAAGGAAGCAACATATGGAGAGAAGTTTTGTGATCACAGAATTCGACTTGTTGACGTGAGTTTATGATTATTTTTAGAGAAGAATTCGTGATTAAAAACATGGCATCTTTATCTGATAAAAATTAATTGATAAGAAGTTGCCTTTCTGGAACCTTACAGAAATGCATGAATAGGTTTAGTAGCAGGAGCAAAGGGGACCAGAGAAGCATTTTGATTCATTATTAATGCATGGAGATGTCATCACCTTTGAAATTTAGGAAGAAAACTGATCAGGTAAAACATCTACGTGATAGTAATTACTTTTTTCTTGTTTATAAATCCCGACTCCTGGTTTCCATAAGAAGTTGTATCGTTGCCCGTTTAGAAAGCCCATTTGCTTTTGAGTAGTGTTCTAACTCACTCTGACATTAGTCCCTTTGCCCTTCTGCATCATTATTACAGATGCCATACAGACGAAGCATGGACTAGGCAGCCTTTGAGCTCTTTTTGTGTTCTTATACTATGAGCCAATAAAGGTTGTAAATGCTGATTACAGGTTGTGAATTTTAAAAATGTATTTATTTTCCTTTCATAGTTTCTTTTCATTCATCCCGCTTCAAAAATAAAAAGCAGTCACTGCCCAAATAAACCAAGTTACAGTGTTTTTTGCCAGGTCAGTAAATGCTTGTGGATAGCCCCAAACATGAAATCTAATGGCATAATTTTAAAGACATTTTTATAAATTCTGTAATACTTTTTATAAACACAAAAACTCGCTATAATGAACATACTTCCTGTCTGGTCTGTAAAATAAACAAAACCTAGAAATTCAGCAGGAAGGAAATACCTTCCTGAAATTATAATAAATTTAGCTACTTTTATAGATGTTGGCTCCAGGGTACCCACATACTGTAGATTGTGGCACTGTGTGACAGCTGCAGTGGGGGGAGGTGGTTTGGGGGCTTGTGCTCTTCAGGGTGGTTTCTAGGCTTGGGGTCAAAGTAAAAGGTTCTGGTTTCGTGGTAGAACTGTTGTGAGCCCCGCTTCGCTGACAGGTCACACCCCATGGAAACTGTGGCTCCGCCCCAGGGAATTGGCTCTTTTCAGTAGTTCGTAATAATTAAATGAGGACAAGTCCCATGTGCAATCCGTTGTCCTTCCGGACCATCCCTGAGCTAAGTGTTTTCGGTCCCTTCTGCAGCCCCGGGCGTGTGAGCGGGGCTGCGTCCACCTGCTGCCTCTCTCCCCCCACCCCGGGTCTGGCCACGCAGAGCTCAGGCCTGTGCAGCTGCAGCTTCCCGCCCGGGTGGCCTCTGCGCTGCAGAAGCCACTGTGCCCTCCGGTGCCCGGGGCCGGGGCCGTGGGGTGGAGCTTCGTTGTACTTGCTTCACTGCAGGCTCTTCCTGGCAGGCCCGCCCGCCCCATGAGTGGGGCTCTTGCCTGGCTTTCACAGGCCAGTGACACCCCACGCCCCCGCGGGCGTGTCATCTCCGGGCCAGGCTGCCAGCCCGTCCTCTTTAAATGGGTGGCGTGCCCCACCTTCGGTTTTGGTTTTGGTGTTTTTCAAGTGTGAGGGATCGGCAGATCACGTAGAAGGGCAGGGAGACTGATTTTTGGACCCTTCTTTCCCGTCTGCAAAAACTGTATTTAAAATATTTATCTTTGGGGCGCCTGGGTGGCTCAGTGGGTTAAGCCGCTGCCTTCGGTTCGGGTCGTGATCTCAGAGTCCTGGGATCGAGTCCCACATTGGGCTCTCTGCTCAGCAGGGTGCCTGCTTCCTCCTCTCTCTCTGCCTGCCTCTCTGCCTACTTGTGATCTCTCTCTGTCAAATAAATAAATAAAATCTTAAAAATAAAATAAAATATTTATCTTAAAGGCCTTAGAAAGGGGCAGCTGGGTGGCTCAGTCAGTTGAGCATCTGCCTTTCACCCAGGTCATGATCCTGGGGTCCTGGGATTGAGCCCCATGTGGGGCTTCCCTGCTCAGTGGGGAGTCTGCTTCTCTTTCTGTAACGCCCCCCCCCCCACATGCACGCACGCGCTTGTTCTCTATCACTTTCAAACACATAAAATCTTAAAAAATAGTAATAATAATAAAGGCTTTAGTAAGATTGGCAGCGGGGCGCCTGGGAGGCTCACTGGGTCAAAGCCTCTGCCTTCGGCTCAGGTCATGATCCCAGGGTCCTGGGATTGAGTCCCACATGGGGCTCTCTGCTCAGTGCAGAGCCTGCTTCGTCCTCTCTCTCTGCCTGCCTCTCTGCCTACTTGTAATCTCTGTCTGTCAAATAAATATAAAATCTTAAAAAAAAAAAAAAAAAAGACTGGTAGTTATCCTTGTGTTTTATGGAGCAGATATGAAGGTTGTTTGTTCAGACTAGACCCATTTTTTACTATTCCAGTATCTTCTTTCCTCATGTGTTATTGGAGTCACACATGGTTCCTGGAACTATGTATTATTTTGTGTGTAAGTGAGAGCATTCGAAGTCTCTTTTTATTTTATTGTCAGTTACTGAAATGACCTCCCCAGAGTCTCACATTCTCTAACAATCTTTTAGTGCCCGCATCCCTGCAGCTTTTGGGAGACAGAGTCAGGGAATGTGTTCGGTGCACAGATAGCTTCTAAACAATGACTCATGTTTTGAAGATCATACATTCAGTTGACCGAAGACATGACATACAAGAGACAGTCAAGAATCTCTTTCGGTAGAAATAACTAGCAAAGTTGTGATTAAGGATGGGGTTTAATTTTTTCCTTTTTTATAGCGTTAGAATCTATATCATAGCAGAAATGATTTTCAGTTAATAGTTCTCAAAATGGGCTTGTTTTGCTTTTTATGTTTTTGCCCGAGCATATAATATTATCAGGGAGTCACTTCAAAACGCATTACTCCCCTAATTACCAGACCGAGTATGGTTTTCTTCTTTTCTTTATCCAGCCACAGGGCCACCCCCTTCACCCACCCCCTGCCCCGCCCCCCACGACAAGCCTTAACAGCCAGAAACACAAGTGGGCAGTATGGGTTCGGTACCGGGTGTTCCCAGTAGAACACTTTCTTTAAGGGCAGTTTTCGTTTGTGAGGATGGGATGAATCTTAACGACTTTTCAGGGGAGTTGGCGATATCCCGTATAAGCTAACTCTTCTTGATGACTCTCTTGTACTTAGTTTTTGGTAATATCTGTAAGTAAACAGATAATAAATGGGCATCTTTAAAGAGGAACTTAAAATATTTTGCCACATATTCTAGAATATTATTGGTTCGGACCTTTAACATTAGCTTGCCCAGATTAAACATCGTAGTCTCCATTTGCTGGACCGAAGATGGGAGATAAGGTAGTACCTGCCCCATAGGAATGCCAGGACAGGAGTCCAGGAGCAGGTGGGTGTGAGTTTCCTGCTGAGCCTCGCCGGGGATGGACACTCAGCTTGAGCAGGAGTGGGGTGCTTAGTGTTGACCCCCAAGACTGAATGTCGACGGTGTCATTTACTGTAGGTTTGTTCTAAAAAAAGTCACTTCAGCCGCAGCAATGAAAATTTGATGCCTGTTATTTTTGTGGTCTCTGGGCTCAGAACGATACCAATACCCATAAGTTAAAAACATTTGGTTTTCTTGAACTCTTTCTGTTTAAAACATGACACTAGTTTTGAGTTCAAATACTGTCCCAACTGTCCAGCAAAACAGATGTCTTAGTCACAATAGGTATACAATTCTCAGCTCCAATATGAAGAGGAAAACTTCGTTTTAGGATATCCTACAAAAAAAACCCACAACAAAAATAGCATGTGTATGATTGGCACAAAGTGAGGCCTGAGGACATGGCCTTGATGCCGGCTTAGTTGTTATCTGCTATGTGAGGAAGGAGCAGCTGGCGGCATTTTAAATTTGAAAATCTAATCACCTGGATGCCTGTGTGGCTCAGTCAGCTAAGCATCTGCCTTCGGCTCAGGTTATGATCCCAGAGTCCTGGGATCGATCCCTGCATCAGGCTCTGCTCTGAGGGGATCCTGCTTCTCCCTCTCCCTCTGCCTGCTGCCCCTCGTGCTTGTGCTTTCTCTCTGTCAAATAAATAAAAATCTTTAAAAAAAAAAAAAATCTAATCTCAAACTTGAAAACATTCTACTTTTATTTTCTTTGGCTGAAACAAAGACCTGAGGGCTGGTTTTGAGAGAAAAAGATGCCTGCTACATCTGCATTGAAAAATATTACTCATCTCCCAATACTCTGTTTTAGAACTAAAGGAGACAAAGAAAAACTTTTATTTTCGTAATTGTACCTGCTCAGCCTCTGCCGTTCATGAGCCGGGCGTACTTAGTGAAGCACTTTCCAGAAGCTGCTCCTCAGATTCCGAGGGGCGGAATGCTGCCGCATCCGTGCCTGGTCTGGCTTTTTTCTCCCATCGGTGCTTCTCTTCCCGTGGCTTCCGCTCAGATCGCATGAACGGAGTTGTTTGGCCGGTTTTGTTACCCTTTCATCCCTGGAGGATTTTATTCTTGTTGGCTCTGACCTGAGGTTTGAAAAATAGCATCTGCTTCTCTGAGGGTTTCTCCAGGACCAGGTCACCGCCTTCCGAACACGACGAGCAACGGCGGCCTGGCCCAGGCGGAGGGTGGCAGAGTGGTCTGGCGTTCTGAAGCCTGGACGGGATCCTGGCAGTCGAGGGGCAAATTCTATGAACGCTTTTAAAAGTCAGAGGCCAGATGTGGTTATCTGAGTCTTTTTCATTAAAGGGGAAAATAATCAAAGTCCTTTAAAAATCTTTTTTTTGTTGTCGCTTCCTCAGTAGCATTCAGCATAATCCAAGCGTTTCAGTGTGGCACTCCAGAGGGCCTGAGTTCAGGGACGCAGGGCAGCTGTGCCCGGCCCGCTGCCTGGGGGCTCCGCCGGGGGCAGGCGGGGCCCGGGCACGGGCTGAGGGAGCCTCTGCGCCGCCGGTGCGGCTCTTCCCCTCTGCTGTTCTGCGCAGCCGGATGCTTGTGCTCTTCCCTTTCCCTTCTCTGGCTTCAGAGCGTCCCTCACTTGCTGTCTCTCAGGCTTCCCGCACACAGATCTGAAAAGAGCAGAGCCAAGAGGCGGGGGTCACACGCCTCCTCTTGAAGGTGTCCAGGCACTGAGCTTGACATTTAGTCAGGGGGTCCTGATTTGCTTCACCTGGTCGCAGGTGATTCGAGGTGCCTGTCGCTCTTCTGCAGAACAGGTGTCGCTGTTGCCATAGGAAAACTGCGTAATTGGGCCGATGAGGTCGAGTCTCTCTAAGCTCATGGGGCCGCAGCGTGGCTGTGTGTGGCAGGTGTACTCTTTATACGGAAACAGATTCGTGCCGCCTTTCAGTGGTGATGAGACCTTGTATGTGTTTGTAGGGAGATCTTCAGAGGCTGGGAGGTGAGGTTTTCGGACAAAAAATCAGAAAAGGAAAGGCTGCCGGCCACTGGTGCAGTCTTGCACTGCTGTGTCCCCCGTACCTTGAGTGCTTGTCGGAAAGGTCAGCCTGTGGGTGCTCGGGAACCGGGCGCTTCGCAGTGGCCCGTTCCGAGGGGATAGGACCGGTGCTGGACTTCACCTGGGACCTCACATCCTGAACCTGCGGAGGGGAGGGGAGAGAGTCTCTAAGCAAAAAGCAGCGGAAGAAACAACTGAGAACACAGTGGCTTGCATACAGCTTTACGCTTCCGTAGCTCGTAGCTCGAAGGGAAATACAGCCTAAGACCAGACACACGGGAGGAATTATTGTGATAAGTGGACCAAAGGTCAACAGGCCTAATGTATCAGCTTCTTACACAGATTGGTTCAAGTAAAAATTTTTTGGATGAAGATCCTAATACGTAGGGGCGCCTGGGCGGCTCAGTGGGTTCAGCATCTGCCTTTGGCGCACGCAGGTCATGATCTCAGTGTCCTGGGATCAAGCCCCGAGTGGGGCTCCCGGCTCCGCAGAAGCTCTCTGTCTCTCTCACATAAAGTCTTTAAAAAACATCCTAATAGGGGGCGCCTGGGTGGCTCAGTGGGTTAAAGCCTCTGCCTTCGGCTCGGGTCATGATCCCAGGGTCCTGGGATCGAGCCCCGAATCAGGCTCCCTGCTCAGCGGGGAGCCTGCTTCCTCCTCTCTCTCTGCCTGCCTCTCTGCCTACTTGTGATCTCTGTCTGTCAAATAAATAAATAAAATCTTTAAAAAATAAAAATAAAAATCATCCTAATAAGTAAGGTGGACCTACAGCATATACACGGAATGTACGAGGGGCAGTAGGAATGCGGTGGGGATTTTTGTTTCTTAATCAAAGCCAAAAAGGAACTATCTTCTTTTACCTTTCAGAGCAGTGTAAGTGTTTTTGTTCCTTTAAATTATATGGTGTGATGGGAAGTCTTACATGTGTAGGGAGTGTAAAGTTCATATGACTTTTCATGAGAACTGTTTGGCTTTAAAATTTTATTCCCTTTCATCCTTGTTTGAGGTATTTCTTTGGGTCGTCTTTTCATTTATGCATAGAGCGATTATTTCCTGGTGCCCAGTGTGTGCAGGACTCGGCCACAGCTGAGGCAGATAATGACCAGTCCGTCGCTCTCGGGGCCTCCAGTGTGACAGAGGGAAGCACTACTTTAAAAGTCAGTACCCACGTACGGGCACACGTCCATTGACTGCGTGTCACAAAGTATTATGTAGGAAACAGACTTCAGTGATGGAGAATAAACGAGTCCCACAAGTGGGGTTTTGGGGTCTGAGATGTATGCCGTTGGGTGTTCATTGCAAAGATTATTTGTAAGGATGGTGATGGAGACACCACTTTTGCATTTGTGCAGGATACAGACCTGCAGGCAGAAGAGCAGAGGAGCAGATTACCCTAATTCTACCCGTTCTCTCGGCTGGCTTGTTTCTCCCTAATGCTTAAAAAAAAAAAAAAGTTAATATCTAGAGATCATGGATATATAATTTCTTTTTCTTTTAGCTTAATAAGCACTTTCTACATTGTCAAACTCTAAAATAACTATCTGCCTGCCCTTTTTAAGAATGTGTTGTGATTTATTTTCCCCATCTTGGGGGCGTCTAAGTTATAAGTGATAAAAGGAGGTTAATTTAAAATAAATACCTGATCTCAGCTGTGCGGTGACAGTACACCTAGAAAAATGCATTTGCAGGAAAATATGGGTGTTTTTTGCTTATGATGTGAGTTACTTTATAAGCAGAGAATGTCCGTCCCTTCGGGTCAGCCGTGTCTCGGCTGCAGCCTTCCCCTCACTTGCAGAAGTAGCCCTCCCTCTCCCTTCAGTCCTGAGAGGAGAGCCCGAGGCTGGCAGCGGGCACTGTGGATGGGAAGCTGCTTCCTGCTCTGGCTTCACTTGCTCCCAAGGAATGGGCCACTCACGCAAGCTCCTGGAGGCAGAAGCCTGCCAGGTTCAGGCACCCCCAGCAGGACGGGGCCTGCTGCCAGTGGGAACTCATGTGCTTGGGCTCTATGGGCAGCCCTGTTCAGGTCCCAGCAATTAAGGCCTCGAGAGCGTGGGTTTAGTATTAATGGATCTTTTGAATTTGGGGGAGAAAGCAAGATATCTCAATTTTTAGTACGAAAGGTGTTCCTGACTTTTTATGGTTAGTGGCTAATTCAACTTTAAAACTCGATCTCTGGGCACAGCACACCACCACTGTAGGTAGAGTGGGGTCCCCAGTCCGATCTAGACAGCGAGGGAGGGAGGCTGCTGACTGCCGACACTCCAGGAAGGGGTGCGGAGAACTGGGGGAAATCAGCCCCGGAAACCCCGGTGGGGAAGAAAGGGGGGCGGGCTGATGGGACAAAGGGGGCTCCTTTCTGCCTCTTGCTCGTGTGCTCGGGAGGCTTCTTGACGCCACTGCCCCAGCCCCTCTGGGCCGGATCCGCCGCGTGATTCTGTTCCTTCGGATCCCTTTTCACTCCCTTCTCAAGAACGCCATCCCCAAGGGAAGGCTCTACCCAAATCTCCCCCAGCGTGGGGCTTCCCTGGGGGCCACCTCCTGCAGAGCCTGGAGGCCTCCCTGCAGTGATGGCGACAAACAAGCTCCTTTTCTTCCAAGGCAGTCCCAGTGAGGTGCTAACAGCCCCTTCTCTTGTTCCTAGGACCTCCCTGTGGCCCTCATCTCGGGCTGTGTGGGCCAGAGGGTGGGGGTGGGGGTTCTCTTCAGCTGGGACATCTTACCAGGTCCCTCCTGGGAAAGGAGGTGTCTTAGGTCTGTGCAGTGGGTTTTGGGGGTGAGAACCACAGTAAATAACCAAGCTAAGGCAGCCCCTGGGGGGCCAGCCCGTGTCCAGTGGCTCTCCTGTGTGTGGGGAGATGCTGGGAAGAACTTGGCAGCTTTTAAGAAGAGCACTTCTGTGTCTTGTGCTGAGAATGTGTTGTAGAAAAGAGATTCTGGGTACAGGAGGTCTGTGGCTGTTCCTCTTCTGGGCAGGATAGGCTTTCGAGGCCTCCCTGGGGTCAGCACGTCGTCGTGCTCACGGCTCACACTTATCCCAGCAGGCTGGTAGGGCTGCGTGGCCGATGGTAAGGGACAGACCTGGGCAGTGTCAGCAGAAATCGTGCGCTCTCCCTCCGTGAAAGGGCACAGAGACCCACTTTGTCCTCAAGACACATGCAGCCATGTGTGTGTGAGGTTTCTCCCAGGGAAGCTAGTTAGAAACGCAGAGATGTGTCCTGGAGACGGTGTGCATCAGGACAGGTCGCGCTCCTCCAGGAAAGCACAACCCGCAGCTGTAGCCCCTCGGGTTGACTGTCGGGTACCCAGCCCCCTGCTGCACTCCCTTAGCGGTCGCCCTGAATTCTCACCTCTCCCAGCCGGGCTGGGACTTCCGTTTACTTCCCATTTCACAGATGCGGTAACTGAGGCCCAGAGAATGTATGGGTGTGTCCGGGCCTTGGGACCCACAGGAGGAGGAAGAGCCCAGAACAGAACAGATGCTGGCCCCAGTCCTTCCCTCAGCGGGGTGGGCTCCCCAGGCGGGCCTTTGAAAATGCAGGACCCCCACCCCGCCCCCACCCCCATGGGAACGAGAGTGGGCAGCCCCTGCCTCCACACAGGTCCTTCCTCTGTCCTGCTGGGATGGAGCCCAGGTTCCCCCACAGGCAGTGTCCGCATCACCTGAGAATGCGGGAGATATGCGGCTGAGGGGGTCTCACCCCAGAGCTCCTGAACCGGACACCGGCCAAGGGTCCTCTTGCTCCCAGAGACCCTGATGCCAGGTCAGGCTGGCAAACGTCTGCTGTCTGGGACAGAGGCTCTGCCCGGGGCCAGTGGGGTGCGGCGGGCACAGCATGGCCTCTCGGGGAGTGATGCTCCCGAGGCGAACCGGCAGCAAGTGCTGACAGATAGGCGGGTCCCTGGCGCAGACGTGCCCTGCGTGCCCAGCAGCTGCCAGCGGCTGTGAACGGGGCCCTTCTCCCGCCGCCTGGAGGTCGGGGCCGCGGGGCACACCTGGATGGAAAGAAGCCCGATGCCGTAAGGAAATGGTGGGCCCCCTTTGGGTTCGCAGCCACCAGTGTGGGGCTGGCCTCACAGAGCCCCTCTCGGGCCTGCCATGCTGCCTGCTTACACAGAACTGGCCAGAGCAGGGCTCACACTCAAGCCGGCTCAGCCGAGACCCGGGCAGGAAGTTCTCGAGGGTTCGCAGAGCTGTGGTTGGGCTCGGGGAGCATCTGGGGGGTGTAGCTGAGCGGCCCTCCGCGTGCTCATGGAGTCTGTCCTGTGTTCTGCCCTCTCCAGTGCGGGGCCGCCTTCCAGGAGGACGACGTCGTCGTGCTCAACGGCACCAAGGAGGACGTGGAAACGCTGAAGGGGAGGATGGAGGAGAGGCGGCTGAGGGCGAAGCTGGAGAAGGTAAGGAGCCTGGGGTCCATCCCCGTCCCTGGAGTCTTCAGCTGCCACCTGCTGCCTCTGCTGTGGGGCCGTGGCAGACCCCGGGTCTGCACCGCGGGGGCTGGCTTTTGGACGCGAGGTGATGGAGGCGCTTGTATGGCCTTGACCGGCCTGGGCTCACTGTGGGGGGCACGATGGTTCTGCCCTTTCAGTCAGTTGCTTCATCTGTGACGTGGGGCTGGTGACAGCACCTGCGTGGGGCAGGGTGCTCAGGAGGGTCACCAAGATCGGGCCCGGTTGCAGCCCGTCGGGGAGGGGGTGCGGCCGCCACCCCCACTGTACTGTGCCGGCTTTAA
Organism: Mustela lutreola; assembly: GCF_030435805.1. Taxonomy (NCBI): domain Eukaryota; kingdom Metazoa; phylum Chordata; class Mammalia; order Carnivora; family Mustelidae; genus Mustela; species Mustela lutreola. The sequence goes on along the minus strand of NC_081298.1, from coordinate 5,921,837 downwards.
GAGTGTGGGTGTGTAAGACTTGGACAGTAGGAGTGGACAGCACATCCGGAGAGCCTATCCGTCCAGGTCTGAATGTCCTGCGAATCCCCTAGAGATCTGGGGGGCCTGGGAGCCTGCGACCCCCACCCACTGCTGAGGCGCCTCAGGTAGTGTGGGGCTGAGCAGCCTTCCCACGCCTGGGGGCCGCCCCCGGCCTTCCTGAGCCCTGCCCGGCCTCTAGTTGCGAGGGCTGCCTCTGCTCTTTGAAGGGAGACCAGTGCTGGGGACCCACAGCCATGACTAATGCTCTGTGTGGACACAGACATGGTGGAAAGGCTTTGTTCTGTGGTCCTGGGCCTAGGATCCTGTTCCGTAAGCAGTGGATTCATTACCTCCTGACGTGGCCTAAGGACCAGGCTTGAAACAGTTTATTAGCTAAGAATTCCTTCTACGTGCCATCCGTTGCGAGCAGCAAATTTTTTATTTCTTAAATATTTACAAATGATCCCTGTGATTTTTGTGAACAGCAAGTTTTTCATTCTTCAAAGAAAACAAATTAGGGCACCTGTCTGGCTCAGTCCAGAGAGCTCCGAACGCTAGATCTTCAGGCTGTGAATTCTAGCCGCACGATGGGTGTACAGATTGTTAAAAGAGAATAATTTTTTTAAATAATCACAATTTTAAATTATAAAATTAAAAATACAAAAGAAGTTAGCTTCAGGGCAAATGTGGGAGAAATTTTGTGATCAGAACTAAGTCAGAGGAATGTTTTGAAGCACTAGGAAATGCGTTTCCGTGTCCTGAGGACGATAAAGTAGTGGGGAAAATTGCCTGCCTCTGTGGGCATCCATGTGTCAGTGATGTAATCATCAAAGATTTCTCGGAGTTGTGTTTTTCTGATCATCACAGAGGAAAGAACAGGACCCTACACCCCCCGGAATGTAAGTGCACTCATTCTGTTGGTTTTGTGTGATTTTGTTACTGTATGAGCAAAAACGAAAAAAGCTTGAGAGAGTTTTGACAGTTATCAGAAAGGACCTGCTGGTTCTTCCTTGCTGTCATTGATCAAGCTCAGTGTTTAAAAAGCGCGAAAGGGGAAGAAAAGTGTTTCCAAGGCTCCTGGCATTTGTGTCGTCATTAACGGAGCCGCTGCGGGGAGCGGGCTCCAGTCCCAGAGTTCCCGCTGCGGTGTTGAAAGCCCAGGGGGGCCAGCACACCCCTCTCCGCAGCTTCTGGGAATGCCTCTTAGATACTGCTACCAGGATACCAAAATATTTCCCAAATATACTCTCAGCCGAGGACAGGACATGGCATTTCTTCTGACTTCTTACTGCTCTTGCTTTTATAAGCCTCAGCTGTGAATGAAAGGCTCCAAAACCCCGTTGTGTTTCCTTGAGGACTGGGTATCAGCCTCACGGATTTGAATGTCGGCCTTGCATGTGTGAAGCAAACGGGAAGTTTCTACATTGTGTAGAAGCTTTACAAGTCATTCTGCCTGTCTGTATTACAAGTTCAAGGTGTGCTCCCCCAGCTTCTAGTGACTGCAGCCTTTGGTCATAATTAGGCCGTGTGTCGTTAACGCCACCTTTTGGATACTTAGGAAAGTGCATGTTAAAGTAAATTGAATAAACATCCTTCTGTCCCTGCTCTGAATCCATTCTGACACAGCTGTGTGATTTTAGAATGGTTAGTTTCGTTTCTTAAATTTTTGCTGACCAATGTCATTATTCTGAGTGACAGAATTCTAGTGCCTAGAAGTCTTAACAGGAGTAATCCAGAGTTTAGGAGGATGGGCTCAAGTGTCCTTTAGCATAGTGTCAGGTCTTTGTTCTCAGGAATCTCTGCACCCAGCGTGGGGCTCAAACCCATAACCCCATGATCAACAGCGGCGCGCTCTTACACTGAGCCGGCCAAGTGTCCCTGGCCTCAAGTCTCTGTGGTGAGATAAACAAGTTTCAGAGCAGCTCGACCGCTCTGAACTCGAGAGGCCGGCGTGGGTGAGGCTCGGTGCGTCTTAGACGGGCCGGCCTGCGGCGCCCGTCCGTAACCTCGCGGCTCGTGGACTCGCTCTTCTGTGTGCGGTAGTCACCGCTGATGCAGGTACCACTGAAATCTGGCGCCTTCATTTAAGATTTTTGAGAATGTGGCTTTGGGAATATAAGTAGAGAACCACCAAGATCTCTTCAGCTGTATTCCTGAGGGAGCAGAAGCACGAAACTGGAAACATATGCCAAGGGTCGCGGTTCAGGACTCGTGCGGTCAGAGTCAGCTCCAGAACGAGCACCTCCCTCACACGGACCGCATCGGCCTGTCGGTGGGCTCCGGGGCGGCGGTGGCAGCCGCGCTTCCGCCAAAGTAGAGTTCAAGCACATCTTGGGTTTGCTCTTTCTCTTCACAGAAAGCAAAGAAACCCAAGGCTGCAGAGTCTGTCTCAAAGCCAGGTGTCAGTGAAGGTAAGACACTAAAAGAGGGCCGTATTTCTGCAAAAATAAGTCTGTGGAGCTATTTCTTTCAAAAATCATGCTTTGGGGGTGCCTGGGCGGCTCAGTGGGTTAAAGCCTCTGCCTTCGGCTCAGGTCATGATCCCAGGGTCCTGGGATGGAGCCCCACATCGGGCTCTCCGCTCAGTGGGAAGACTGCTTCCTCCTCTTTCTGCCTGTCTCTCTGCCTACTTGTGATGTCTGTCAAATAAATAAAAAATCTTTAAAAAAAAAATTTCATGCTTTTGCTTTGTTTTTGTCTGCCTTACTTTTTTAATTTTTTAAACCGAATTTCCAGGGCCATCAAAAACGAAGACAGGGAAGCCTGAAGAAGCCAGCCTTGATTCTAGAGAGAAGAAAGCCAGCTCAGCTCCCCGGAGTGCAGGTGGGTCCTGCTGAGACAGCAGGGGCTGGTGGGAGGGCTGCCAAGCCAGGAGCTGAGGTCCCAGTTCCACCGGCGCGAATCTGAAAGCTCGAGCTGATCCTAAGTCATGTTTCTGGTAGTCCCTGAGCTCTCTGGGAGCCTGAGACAGCCGCTCTACCCCAAAACCTGGTTGAAGGAGTCTGGCCACCGATGCTACTTGTTTTTCTGTTGAGTCCGCCTCTGGTGCCAGGCTACCCAGGCTGCCAGGGAGCCGGACTCAGACGTACCATGAAACTGGTTAGTGGCCCGAGGCTCGGGGCATGGGCGGGAACGTCCCTGATAAAGCTGGGGTTTCACGTGCACCACACGTTGGCACTCCACCAGCCTTCCCTTGACCTGCTTCTCGCCAAGTGTCAGAGGGACATTTGACGCATAGCCCAGAAGTCAGTGCGTTTCTCCTCTCCACCTTTATCTTAAAGGAAAGATAGACTTTACAAGAAGGAAACAGAGATTTATTGTTAGGCAAGAGGTGGTGTAATCCTGTGTTGTGAGTGGCACCCGCCACGGCTAACGGGTTCCAGCCTCACCCTGCACCGCGTGGCCACTGGCCTGGGGGTAGGTGACCGGGCGTCCTGGAACTTGCGCACCTGCCACTGTGAGGCAGGCTGGTGGCACTTCTCCTGAGGGCGATCTGATCTGCAGCTTTCCCAGGGCTGGCACCAGAGTGCAAAGGACAGCGAACAGTCACTGGTGTGGTTTTCAGTGATAAGACTTTGGTTCAGGAGCCTCATCTGTTTCTAGGAGTCGGCAGTTGAGATGATGTACTTTCTTCCATTTCCCGCAAGAAAGGAAGAGGGAGATTCCTGAGATTAACAGACGTTTGTTCTCCCTTTTTAAGAACGCGATACGTGGAGTGAGGTGTAGGCCCGACCTTAACGTATTTGGCTTTTCATTCTTCAGCAGCAAACGGGAGCTCTTCTGGAAAAGTCGGGAAGCCTCTGGGTGGACCCCCAAAGCGGTCCATTGCCGACAGCGAAGAGTCGGAAGCTTACAAGTCCCTTTTCACGACTCACAGCTCCGCCAAGCGCTCCAAGGAGGAGTCCGCCCACTGGGTCACCCACACGTCCTACTGCTTCTGAAGCACGGGCTGCACCCTGTGCCACACAGGCCCGTCCGGTTTCCACCAGGGCAGGTGGCCGGGGCATGCCCGTGCCGTCCTCTGCGGGCTCTCCGTTTGCGCCGAGCTATAAAGTCGTCCTCCCAACCCCCAGAGCTGGCGTGGTCTCCCCTGCTTGTGCCGCGCGTGGGTTCCCGTGGTGACGTGCTGGGCCCTGCCCGCCCCCTCCTGCAGGCTCGTGCCCTCCCCGCGGCCTGGCAAGAGGTCTTCGCTGTACCTTTTATGGCTGAAATAAAGACTCCAGATTCCTTGGGGGGTGGGAGTGGCCCATTTTGCCTAAAATTCTAGTGATTTTGCTGCCGGTAGTGAAACAGACCAGATGGAATTGGACTTTAGAACATGAGCTTTCCGTGCACCCCGCTGGCGCATCCGTTGGCGGGCACCCCCCTGCGCCCCGCAGCGGAGCTGTTGCCTTCTTGGTTGCGTCTCGAAGGAGTTTCCTTTATTTTTATCACTTTCAAGTTGAAAGCATTTTAGTTGGGCACCTGAGGGTTTGATATAAAAATAAAGCAAGTCTGCCTTTTCTCTCATCTGTCTGTATTTTCTCTCTCCCATGTTTAAGAAAATGACAGCCTCTCCGTTGATGGCGATCAGTTCCCTTTTCTCGCAGAAGATGAAGGCAATTGTAAAATCGGGGTGTCCTACTGGTCCGTCCGGTGTGGGGGACGGACGTCAGGCATGGAAACGTCCCGTGGGACTGATTCAGAGCTGGGAACACCCCACGTCAGCCCGGCTTTCTGGGGACAGTCGCACGGTGGTCGGGCCTGGCCGGTTGCCATCAGCACGCGGGAGACGGAGCCCAGGAGAAAGGCCGGAGGCCTGGGCGGGAGGACTGTGTCCCCATGTCCTCTGTCTCCGAGGAATGGAAGCTCGGCCCTGAGGTGTCTCTGTTACGAACAGAGAATCATTTTAATCAGAATTCAATTCCCATCAGTGGATTTTTGTGGGGGACGTTTCCAGAACAAAACTGAATTGCCCATTTTCTTTTCCTCACCCATTTCCTATATAGCCCAGTAAAACCATTTCCTAATTGTTGCATTTTTCTTTATATTAACAGCCATTATTTCTGCCAACTTGAATTTACCTCATTTTAGCCTTCATCTTATTCTGTGGGGATTAGTTTGTCTCCAGTTATTCCCCGTTACCCGGTCACAGTGTCCCCAGCATGAAAACTGGAGCAGCTCAGGCTGCCTGCTTCCCCTCAAAGTCCCCTCCAAGCTCTGAGTGTCCCCAGCCCTGCCTTTCCACCCCAGCCTCTGCTGCACTCAGCAGCCACCCCTGCGGCTCCCCCCAGCCCCACGAGCACCGCAGCCCCGGGGCAGAGCTTGCCGTGGGGACTGCTTCCAGCCTTTCGTGTCCGGCAAGGCGTGGAGTCCACAGAGGCCCGAGGAGCAGCACTTCTTCTGGAGGTGGGGAACGGTCTGTGTCGCTCCGGGCCTGGCAGGGTGCCAGGGACACAGGAGAAGGAGCGCAGAGCGGTCATGGCTCAGAACTGCCGCTATGTTGAGTGACGCCTCAATGGGCCTCCTCTCCTGGGACTCGCCCACCACAGAGAGGGGCCGGTGACCACCACACATCTCGCAGCATTGCACACACGGTCATAGCTCGTGTCCGGTCAGGACTCCACGCCGTCTCTCCCACAAAGACTTGCCAAGTGGGTCGGTCAGCAGAAGCGGGGGCGAGGCTTCCACGGAGGGTGTCGAGGAGCGCCCGCAAGCTCCCGCCGCCTCTGCCCACCCCGCAGGGCCCGAGCCGCTCTGCCAGGCCAGAGGAACCCAGGAGGGCGAGAGCTCCAAACACAGGCTGTTTCAGTCTTTGATTTCCAAGAAACCTAACGAAAGCCTCCCCACCATAAACTGAGATTTCCACTCAACACCGTGACCCTGTTCTTGGATTTGGACCCAGAGAGCACTTTGGCTCAAAGATCTTGGCTTCGTACCTGCTTTTCCACTTGTCCTCATTCTCTTGAAAAGTGCTTTAGACTTTTGAACACAGTATAAACCTGTCGTGGAATCTATGTCAACATTTCCGAATGACAAAAATCAGGTGGGGACGCGATTTCCCAAGCGTTCCCACGGAGTGGGGTCACCCATGGACGCGAAGTCTGTGCGCCCCTCACTGCATCGCACCGTAACTGCTACATTTTAGAGCACCGTTGGGGGAGGTGACTTAAATCATAGGGTCCACACAGACACGGGGCCACCCCAAAATATCCTGCAGCCATAGCTCAGCAACAGGGGTGACTCTCCAAGAGCCACATGAGTCTGCTTGGGAGATCAGGACCGAGCCTCAATTCCAAGAATGAGTCCCCAAGGGTCACCGGTGCACCCCCCCCCCCACTCTAGCAGGTGGCCCGACACACCAGCCACCTGCTTCCCAAAGGAGCAGCTACAAAGTAGCCCCTTGGGAGGGCTTCTTTAACTGCCTACTTTCTAGTCAGACCTTTGGATTTGCATTTCTGCCAGCCCCCCGCAGACCACCTCCTGCAGGAAGGCCCCCGCCTTTGCATGAGCTGTGCACACGCAGGAGACGTCTCCCCCTGTGGTTTCAAGTCGTCCTACGAAACCTTGCTCTATGCCCACAGCTCAGCACAGTGTGAGGCACAAGGAGGACTCCCAGTGGATCCTTAATGATAGCAGAACGGTTCATTCCCGGGACCAAGTCTGCGAATCAGAGGACACAGGGAAACAGACGCAAGCCGCCTCGTATTCCATTTAACGAGATTCTTTTGGTTTCTCACCATTTTAAAAATTGATGGTTTTGAACACACCGGCCAGTGAGCCCTGGCTTTCCTCCTGGCATTGGCTTTGGTCGTCCTACAGGCTGGGTCCTTCTCCCTCTGGGTCCTCACGCCACGCAGATGCCAGCACTTCGTCGTCACCCCCTCAAACTACCTGAGTGTCTTTTTGGGAAAACCTCCCTGCACAACCTAACCTAGAGTTGACCCTTTGTTCTAGTCTCCTAAAGCACTCTGTTTTAATCACAATTTTAATGAAGCAATTGATACCCTGAATTGACGCAGGCACCGCACACTCAGGGACCATCAGTGAGTGGAGATGGGAGGCGAGAGGGAGTGGTGGGGACTGCGGAGCGCGCGGCCACCCAGAGGGCCTGTTGGACTCCGGCAGAGAGCAGCCCAGTGTGATCAGATCACCCCTATTTTCAAAGGAAGCCAAAAACCATGGTTTTAAAAGTGGAGTCCCTCCCAACATCTAAAAATTGGCAAATCATCATGTTTAGGAACAACGCAGGCAAGACCACACACCCCAGCGGCTCCCAGTCTGTGGCCTCTGGCGTCATCTCTCCTCCACTCGGCTCTCGGTCCGACAGTGACATGTGCTGGGGGACCTGCTCACCATCATGTCTGGATTCAACAAGCGAGAAACAGAACTAGGTGAGGGCCTGTCCCGGGAGTCAGAAAGAATGTTCTGGTAAGGAGCTGGCGTCCCACGGTGCCCGTCCTCCCGCTCTCACTGTCCACCTGACGTTTCTCCCCCTCCCTTTAAGCCTTGCTCCGGGACAACCACCCCTGGGAGCCTCCTCCTCTGACCGAAGTCATCACAATGGGCTCTGTGACATCACCAATGGCCCGGCCCCAGGCACCCAGTCTCCAGGTGCGCAGGCAAACAGACCCACCATGAGCAACTTCGTCCCCCATCACGGCTCACCATGCGGACGCTAACATGGTTCTTGTTCTTGCCTCTGTGCCTCTGTTGCGGCTACGCCTTTGTGTTTTCTCCTGTGCGAGAGAAAGTCAAAGAACCCCAGGGGAAGGTGCCTTGCGGAGGGCACTTTCGGATCAGGCAGAATCTCCCAGAGCACGCCCCCGGCTGGCTTGGGAGCAAATGGCTCTGGCTCTTTTTCGTAGTTGTGCTGTATGGGATACTGAAGTTTCGAGGAGATAGTGAGAAGATTAAGGTAAGGACCGCCCCATTTCCTCCCCCGCTTCTGTCTCAGGTGGGTCAGGCTCGGAGGGACGTGTGAGCTAGTCCTTACAGGCGGGGCCTCTCAGTAGAACAAAGCAGGCTGTGAGGCGCCTGCCTGGTGGTCCTGCGACACGCGGGCACATTCATTTCCTGGTGTGTCCTTAGGGAAGACGATGGTCCCCAGACCCTAATGGTTGAAGATGACCTTCCACTTATTGGCTGATTAAAAGCTTGGCTTGATATTTATCCTATTTTTTTTTTTTAAAGATTTTTATTTGACAGCTATATAGAGAGAGAGCACAAGTAGGCAGAGAGGCAGGCAGAGGGAGAGGGAGAAGCAGGCTCTCCGCTGAGCAGGGAACCCAATGTGGGACTTGATTCTAGGACCCTGGGATCCTGACCCGAGCTGAAGGCAGCCGCTTAACCAACTGAGCCACCAGGTGCCCTAATAAATGAGATTTTTTCTAATGAAGGAGAGATTTAAGAACTTGGTGTGTCTCATGTCAACATTATTCGCAGACAGATTCACTGCCCCTGATTCTTAACTTCCCTAAAAGAAATTCTTTATTTCCTCTTATTGTTGTTTTTTAAATTTCTTTATTTTTTACAAGTTGCCAAACTGATGGAAATGGTATCATTATTCCAGGTGAGGAAAAAGACCTGTCGTGAAGGGATAAAAGTGTACAGAAGTAGCAGCTCCTCAAAGTGACTGAACAGTCCTCAGATGGGAAAAGGGAGAGAAATGTGGCATGTTTTCTGCTAGACAGCCCAACACTTCATGACCCTGTGTCCAAACTGAGAGAGCAGGGCTTGGCAAGCCTTTTCTGGAAAGGACTGGAGAGTAGCTATTTTCAGCTTTGCAACACGTACAGTCTCTGTTGCACGGACCCAACGCTGCCATTTTAGCCTGAAAGCAACCTTACGTAATGCGCAAAAAAATGAGCAAAGCTGTGTTCCAATAAAACTTTATTTACAGGGCACCTGCCTGGCTCAGTGGGTTAAGCCGCTGCCTTCGGCTCAGGTCATGATCCCAGGGTCCTGGGATCGAGTCCCGCATCGGGCGCTCTGCTCAGCAGGGAGCCTGCTTCCTCCTCTCTCTCTGCCTGCCTCTCTGCCTACTTGTGATCTCTCTCTGTCAAGTAAATAAATAAAATCTTTAAAAAAAAAAAAAAAACTTTATTTACAAAAACAATTGGTGGGCCAGACTGGGCCATAGTTTGCCAATCCCTGGGCTAGAGTGCAGTGTGAGAACCATCTTTTCTTAGGGGAGCCCGACTCTTGGAATTGTGTCAAAACCAACAAAGGCAACCATATTATTCACCCTGAGTATCTTTCTTGACAGGAGCAGAATCCTTCTGCCCTTCGAGGCTGTTCATTTCGCTCTCCACTAAGGAAAAATCAAAATGCTTCCCCCAACAAAGACTATGCGTTCAATACCTTAACCCAACTGGAGATGGACCTTGTGAAATTTGTGTCCAAGGTGCGGAATCTGAAAGTAGCCATGGCAACCGGCACTGGCCTCAAGGTTCAGAACTTGGAGGTACCTGCAGACCCACACAATAATATCACCATCTATGAAATATGGGGCGAAGAAGACTCGGAATGAGTGGACTTGTGTGTCAGAGTAGGAGAGACAAAGTTGAGTGTTGGCAAACCATATGCAAACCAATAAAACTATTCTGAAGAAAGAATTCTCCAAGTTGGCACCTTTTTTATTCTTTTTTTCTTTTTTCTCCTTTTTTAAAATGGAAGAAAAAAAATAATAAATGGGAGGCCAGTAACCACAGCAGTTACTCTTTTGGTTTTGCCTTCTTCACCAGCCCCAGCGCAGTGAGTGGTGAGGAGAGCAGAGAGCAACATGGTAGCAGAGGCAGCCTGCTCAGCGGTGACGCCCCGGCCCTGGGGGGCGATTAGGCTTAGAAAATTTGGGATAAGATGTAGATACCATATTCATAGTGTTACCTTTCTAGTAGTGGTTTGTGCAAAAGATGGAACCAATTTTTATCTTTATAATTTATTACAAAGGCCAACTTTAATTATAGGTTTAAAAGGAAACGATCGAATTAAGAGGGTGTGTATGCATGTGCGTGTGTGCTTAGGTCAGGGAATGCTGGATTCTAGAAACATTTGATTTTCTTCTCACCAGAAAAGTCTTTTTTATTCATTCTGTCTTGTGCATGAGATGTATTGACTTTTTTTTCTACCAGATGTTTAGTTGGATTAAGAAATAGAGAATAGATCTGTATTTTCAATGGAATTTAGATACGGAGGAGCTAACCAGGGCTTCCCAAGGTAGTCAATAAGAATGTTTATAACCGGGCGCCTGGGGGGCTCAGTGAGTTACGCCTCTGCCTTCGGCTTGGGTCGTGATCTCGGGGTCCTGGGATTGAGTCCCACATTGAGCTCTCTGCTCAGCGGGGGGCCTGCTTCCCCCCCCTCCCCCCGCCTGCCTCTCTGCCTACTTGTGATTTCTCTCTCTGTGTCTAATAAATAAAATTTTTAAAAAAATGTTTATAGAGCATTTTTAAACTGGGACATTTTGGCATGTTAGTGCGGCTGATGGGAACTACACTCACCCTTAAATGAGCTTTACTGACCCCCAGTCTAGGTCAGCGGGCAGCCCAGCAGACACACAGGTGCCAGCCTGGAGAAGACAGGAAGGTCCCTGTACCTACTTGAGTCCATCTTGTGTGTGGCTGGCAGAGGAGTCCAGAATCACCATCCGTGATTTCCTGTCTGGGCAAAGTCTTCAGGCTCTGTCCCATGCGTGTGGAGGAGTCAGACCTCAGACCAAAGCCGCCGACCCTTTCTCCCCGTCTTGTCACTCCTGAACACTTGACTCTTGGTCTTGACTTAACAGGACGGGGGAAATGGCAGCAGTTGAGTTGTGCCTTCAGTATTCTGAGTAGCTCAAGCAAATGGGACTGCGTGAATTGTCTTCCGAGCACACTCGGAGGCACCGGATGTTGCGGCTCTCATCTCTTGATCTCAACATGGTATAGATGTTAGATGAATGGAGATCATCTAAAAGGCCAGGAGGCGGCAAACCCCGGCTGACGGGCCCAACCCAGCCTGCTGCCCATATTTATTTACACCACCCACGAGCTAATAATGGCTTTTCTATTTTTAAGTGGTTGAGAAAAGAGGAGTAATATTCCATGACATGGAAGTGACACGAAACTCAGACTTCAGTGTCCATAACGTTCATTGGCACCGGGCCGCTCCCGTTCACGTGCAGACGGCCTGTGGGGGCAGGCTTGAGTCACTGCCACACAAACCGGATGGCCCACAGAGCTGAAAACAGGGACTGCTGGCCCTTTACGGGAAGTCTGCCAACTCCGAGTTTATGCTAATCTTATTTACATGCTAACAAGCAGGGAGAGCGTTCCAGGGAATCAGATCTATTCAGCTGTAAATGTCACAAACCTCCCACGTTTGTCTGCTAGGCGAACAGGGAATTTTATAAATCACAGTTTTTGGAGTCCCGTCCTGGTCACAAGCAAGGAAAGACGGGTTTGGGGGGTGGGGGAGCAGGGGGCGACGTGTAAGAAAATGCAGAGAACCTCACAATTTCCTTAGAGCAAGGTGACCGAGGCTATACATTAGAACAGAATCTGTGTGTGTGGATGCAGCACCTTCTATTCAATCGTGTCCCCGAGTCTCGGCCTAGCCTCCTGCAGGGCTCTGCAGACCAGTTTGGCCTGGAGAACAGTGTTTTCTGAACCCAGTCAAACGCACGCAGTGTTTTCCTGCAAAAAAATGCATTCGATTCTCTATCTAGAGCTTAAAGGACTGAAATCTGCTGTTCTAGCAGAAATTCAATTCCTCCTGTCACCACACTCCATGGTTTCAGAAGAGCAGTTGACAGGCCAAGGGTAACCGCTGGCTCTCTGTGCTCGCCTGGGGGGCTGGGAGGGGGGGGCGCACCCAGTGGTTTGCTCCCTCCAGGCCAGCGGGAGGAGGAAGACCCAGTCTCACAGGACGGAGGGTGATCCAGGAGTGGCCGCTCTCACATCAGCCGCTGGTTAGAAGCAAATCCCTCGGGGGTGGGGGGGCGTTACACCCAGTGTGAGCGCCCGGACTGGGGCCCAAGCCAGACCCCGCGGCACAGAAGGAGGCTGCTCCGCAGGCGGGTACAGGGACTAACGAAGTGGGAGGCTCGTCGGTGCCCTCCTTGGCACGGTCATCCGTAGGGCCTTTGTCCTGTATCTGCGCACGGGTGTGGGGGGGGCAGAAACCTGGGGTCCCCGGGGGGGCACCCAGCCCCGTGTAACCAATCTCTCTCTCAAATGACTGCAACAGAGTGGTCACTGCCGTGATCGCAGCCCTAGCTGACCCTTGGATTTCAGCCCCGACGCCCTGACGCGTACTCCAGCCCGCGGAAGCTGGGAGATAAGGAATGCAGGTTACTTTAAGCCACTCATTTCTTGTGTGCTCATTTCTTGACGGAAGTAGAAAACAGTAACGCGGCACGTGTGTGCCTGCACACACACACACACACACACACACACACACAAACCTGCCGGGTCTCTCCACGTGCCGCTTCCCGGGCCTGCGGGACCTTCCCGCGGACCCAGGCACCAGCCTCTGAACCCGAGAAGTGGCACCAAAGGATTATGAACAGCGGATCAGGAACGGGGTATCCGGGGGCCCAGGTGGCTCTGCTGCCTTCGGCTCAGGTCGTGATCCCAGGTTCCTGGGATGGGCCCTACACCGGGCTCCCTGCTCGGCGGGGATCTTCTTTGCCCTCTCCGGCCACTTACTCACTCACTCGCATAAATAAAGTCTTTTAAACGGGTGGGGGCGGGGCATAACAGTGGAGGAAAACAAAGGCAGGGACCCGGCACTGGGACGGTGTGTGTGAAGGGTTCTGGGCCATTTTGCCTCCCCGTGGAGACCGGCACACCTGCCCCCACAACCAAGAGACAGGTCTGCGGTGGCCTGGTGACCTCTGCCCGCTGCCCCTTGAGTGGGCTCCGGAATCGCCCCCATCACCCAGCCGGGCACCCGCGCATCTGTTTCCATCTCGCAGATGCTGTCATTTGGAGGGTGTCGGTGAGTGCGGGGGCGTCCCGCATACGTGACCTTTGAGGCTGGCTTCTCCCCTCTGCACCGCGCCCTGCGTTCCCTGTGAGCGGGTCTCTGCGCTGGCGCTCCGGACACATCTCTGCATCCGCGTGCCGAGGGACACATTTGCGGGCTCCGGCTCTCACCAACAGGTCTGCTACGGAGGATCGCGCCGTAGATGTTCCTGTGGGCATACGTTTTTATTTCTGCGGGATTTCTGCCCAGATTTATGTCAGGTCGCGTGGGGAAGGGTATATTTTGGCCCCCAGTAAAATGCGAATGACTTTGGATGCGTGGCCAACATTTTACAATGAGATTCCACATTATATTCTGGTGAGGGTCACGCAGTAAATCAAAAAGTCTGATGAAACACACACAAACCCAACAGGAGTTGTAGCAGGCCAGAACGCATCCCCTCTGGGCCGTCCCAACAGACACCCAGGAGCGTCCCACCAACCACTGAGCCCTGTCACCCAGCTCCTCCCAGCTCTGCCTTACCAAGCTCGCTTCTGCCTCAGGGCCTTTGCACATGGCCTCTCTCCCTATGGTCAGTGTTTCCACCAGAGGCCACAGTGCTAGTTGCCATGCTTGTCATTCTCACCTTTGCCCAGAGGGTCCCCAGCTCAGAGGGGCCTTCACTGACCGCCCGGTGATCTCCCTCATCCACTTCCGTTTGTTTTCTTTGCAATACCATCACTGTGTGACATTGTGCTTTTTATCGAGCTGTTTCTTCCTGGTCCCCTAGAACGTGAGCTCCATGAGGTACGGGGTGGTGTCGGCTGTGGTGACTGCAGCGTCCTCGGTGTCGGGAATAGAGCGGGCATGGGATAGGAACTCCACCCAGATCTCGGAATGCCTACTTGGAACTCATTCCAGATTTAGAGAAAACAAGAGCTCAGAGAGTTCTCCGACGCCCCTCCCCCAGCGTCCCCGAATGCTGGCCGCTCCGGTAACCGGGCTAGAATCGTGACAACCCAAAGCTGTAGCATGGGGGCAACGCTGTGCACGGACTAATGTGGGTTTCACTTCATTCCTCTCTGTCCCAGGATCCCAGCCAGAAGCCCACGGTGCACGCGGCCATCCCGTTTAGTGGAACAGTCCCCAGGCTCGCCTGTGATGGCCTTGGCAGTGGAGAAGATAGCGATCAGCTGTTCTGGGCAGTGTCCCTCCGTCGGGGTTGAACGACGCTTGTTTCCTCACGATGGGGATGAGGTTATGCCTCCTCGGCAAGAGCACCAGAGACTTGGTGTGGTGTCCCGGTGCCTGCCCCCCTGCACTGTTCATACTGACTGACCCTCATCGTTTGGGTAGAGAGGCACCAGCTGCTGCCTCACTGCGAGCTAGAAACACCTTAGAGGGTGCTCTGAGTCTCCACCAGTCGGCCCCTCAAGCTTTCACCCACTGCTGCGAGCACCCGTCCGCGGTCTTTTCTGCAATAATTACATCGGCATTTGCCGGATGGTGATTTTGGTGTCCCTCTTTCCTTCTTCATTTATTAATTGGGGGACGATTGTAAGGGACTCCTGTCCTTTCTCCCCCATTTATTTAATTATTTATTGCCACCAGTATAGACACATAGATATTTTATTTTCTTGTATTAAAATCCAGTATTTAAAAAAATGTTTTATTTATCCATTTGAGAGAGAGAGAAGCGTGAGTGGGACGGAGGGCAGGGGAGGAGAGAGGGAGAAGCTGTCTCCCCGCTGGGCAGGGAACCTGATGCGGGACCCGATCCCAGGACCCCGGGATCATGACCTGAGTGGGAGGCAGATGCTTAACAGACTGAGCCACCCAGACGCTCCCAGATCCAATATTGTTATTTATTTTCTTGCTCACATTTGCTAGTTCTCTCCGGTGGGATCCTGTGTACTTTGAATGAGCCCCATCCTCTTTTGAGCAATTTCTTACTTTCCGGCAACTCCAGACCTTCCGGGACCATCCTGTCCAGTCCCTGCCTCAGAGTCAACCACGGCTCCAAAGAGCTCTCGTTCCTTGCACTGGAGAATGGCGCTTGGCAACCAGGTGCAGGCAGCTAGCCGCGCTGGTCTGCACGGGGCTGTCCCAGCTCTCGGCCTTAGCTGTCCCCACCCTGGTCTCTCTTTCTGTATCAGTGACTGTGACTTAGCTCTGATTCCAGCCTAGCATCTGGGTTCATTCTAGCCATCCCCCTGCCCCGTGGGTATAACTCCTTCCTCCTACAGGGACAAACCCAGCCCTCGAGATCTGTATTTACAGAATTGTTCAATTCTAGGACACACATAAGGTAGTTCAAGATTTGGGCTCCGACCCCACAAGGAACACATTTATGAACCAGAAAGCAGCCTGGCAACATCCTGTCAACATGCTTCTTCCAGGGGCACCTGGGTGGCTCAGTGGGTTTAAGTCTCTGCCTTCAGCTCAGGTCATGATCTCAGGTTCCTGGGATTGAGCCCTGCATCGGGCTCTCTGCTTCTCCCTCTCTCTCTGCCTTTCTCTTTGTGATCTTTCTCTCTGTCAAATAAATAAAATCTTAAAAAAAAAAAAAAGAAGATGCCTTTTTCCCAGAGTTCCTTAGGCGATCTTCATTCTTCCCCCCTCTTCAGTGGGCCAGTGAGTCCACAGGTGTGTGTCAGATCCATTCCATTTTGGTTTCCCCCACATCCCGGCTGGTTTTACTTGTTTCATTGTATGTGAAGGTACCTGATGTGTCACAGTGGTTCTGAGAGTCAAAGATGTAGGACAAGATATTCCCAGAGAACTGCTGCTGGGACCCTGTCCCTGTCCCGGGCACACGGACCCCATTCTCTCTTCCCCGCCTCTTTCCCAAGGGATAGGAATGAGACTCTCTGGGTTCTGTTTTATCCTTCCTGTGTTTCTCTTACACAAATGAACGGACACGTGTGTTTTCCTAGAACCCCTCTTTCTCACATGAAGGGTGGCTTGCTGTCAGTATTCTTTGGGGCTTTGCTTTGCATTTTTTTTTTTTTTTTTTTTTTTTTTTTTTTTTTTGCTTAAGAGCGGGTCCTGGATACGGCTCCTCATTGGCTCAAAGAGAATTTCCTCATTCTTTTACCCGCCTGCAGAGAACTCCATGGTGTGGACAGAGCAAAACTGAGAGGAGTTTGCTTCACTGTTCCGTGTGGGCATTCAAGTGGTTTCCAGTTGTTTGAAACGACAAGTAATGGCACAATGAATAATCTTGTACGTGAGTGTTTTTGTGTGGTTGGGGAGTATCGTCCGGGGGATGCCTACACATGGGATTGCTGGGTAGAAAGGTAGTGCACATATAGCTTTCTTGCCAAATTTCCCTCAGAGGGGCGGTGCCAGTGTGCGTCCCGGCCAGAGATGCACATACAGAGATTTATAAGCAAATGTGGGCAAATAACCCTGAAAGGCTCTCGGAGGGCGCGGGGCGGCCTGCAGTTCCAGAGACGGCCACAAGGTGGCAGACGACGCCCACCGCAGAGACTGCGCCCCTCGTTGCCAAGATTTTGTTTTCTAGGGCCCTTGGGACAGGAATGGGGCAGGCGAAGTAGGAGTAGTCCTCATGCTTTTATTAGCAACAGCAACTAGCATTCACAGTACTAGTTTATATCAGAATGCCATAATTTTATTAACAATTGACATTTGCTGTATGATTATTTACTCACTCAAGGATTTATTTGTTCTGTGCACTCTTGTAGGCCCTGGGGACGAGAAAGGGGAGAACAGCCCAGACAAATACCCTGCCTGGGGGAGAGAGGCCTTAAACACTCACAGAGAAGTCCAATATGTAGCCTGTCAGGTGCACACAGGTACTCTGGAAACAGATAAGCAGGGGAACGGGTATGTGTGAAGGTGTGGCGTTAGGGGGGCTGGCGAGGGGGGCTGGTGATTGGCGAGGGGGGCGGGTTAGTTTACAGTCAAGCAGGAGGTCAGAGAAGGGTTCACTGAGGAGTAAACCATGAGGACAACCTAGTAGGAGAGTGTGCAGGACAGACGTGATGGCAAGTGCAAAGGCCCTGAGGCAGGGGCATGGCTGGCATGGTGGAGGGGCCCTCAATGTACTTGGGGTTGGGTGAGTGAGGAGATGATGTAAGAGACAAGGAGAGTGGGGGATGCCAGTCATGGAGGCCTCGCAGACCATCCACGGGACTTTGGACTTTTCCTCTGTAAGAGATGGGAGCCATGGGAGAGAAGATCAGATCCCTAGAAGCCTGGACAGAGGGCCCCCCCTCCCTGCTCCCTGAACCTGCAATTCATCCCTCACCAGAGAGCTATGGGCCTCCCCATCCCGGGGCACCTACGGGAGAAGAACCTGGTCTCTTCTCAGGGGACTCTCATAGCAGGGACAGCAGTTGGGGCAATTTCAGGACTCAGAGAGGTTAGGATCCTGCTGCTGGGAAAACCTGTGAGCAGCTCCCCCCGGAGAAACAAGGCATCTTCCCGGGAGCCCTTCTGGTCTTCCAGCTACTTAACAATCCTGTCCGCTCTGGAAAGCGGATAACAGGTAAAGCACTCGTGTTCACAAACACACAGAAGCATCGGATCGGGTGGGATGTGGTTTCATGCTGTCTGTGGTTGAGTCCCCGCTGTGCGCC